>NC_139027.1:54387508-54776386 GCF_964662115.1 Mustela nivalis | reverse complement strand
CCACATTGTTGCAAATGGCAAGATTTTGGAGTTTTTTTTTTTTTTTTTTTTTTATTTATTTGACAGACAGAGATCACAGATAGGCAGAGAGAGGGGGAAGCAGGCTCCTGCTGAGCAGGAGCCTGATGTAGGGACTCGAATCCCAGGACCCTGGGATCATGACCTGAGCTGAAAACAGAGGCTTAACCCAGTGAACCACCCAGGCACCCCTAAGGGTTCTGTTTTAGACAGTAAAATACAGTAGTAAAATACAGACTTTCTGAGTAATTGATATTTAAGCAGAAATGAACTAAGGGAACAAATAGTAAATACAATGATCTAGGGACAAGAACAATACAGGTATAGGGCACAGCATCTGCAAGAGTCTGGAGTAAGGAAGGAGCTTAGTGTGTACAAGAAACAGAAAGATCAAAAAGAATTGCCCAAATGGATAAAGCAGAGGGAGATGAAGAGTAGGGTGGGACAGGTAGGCAGATCATGCAGGATCTTCTTGGCCCAGTAAAGAAGATTAGATTTTGTGTGAGTGTGAGCTGGAGGATCCCGAAGAGCTCTGAGTAGGGAAGCATCATAAGGCCATTTATAATTTAAGAAGATCACTCTGTCTGCCATGTGAAGAATACATTAAATAGGATCCCAGAGAGGAAACCCCAAGACCATTTAAGAGGCTCTTTCATCAGCACAGAGGAGAGATGGTGACTGGAGTGGTAGTGGTACAGGGATTGCAGGTGGAACACAGCAATGGGTTGAGGAGAAGGAGTCAAGAATGATAATTGGGTGTTACCTAGAGCTAATAGAGTGATTTGTGGGGCTGTCTACTGAGATGAGGAAGATCGGCGGAAGAGTGGAATTGGGAGCAGGGTAGAGAATCAAAAGTTGCATGGGAAGCAATATTATTAACTATTCACCACAACTGCTTAAAATAACTAATAGGAACTTTGGCTATATTGTTGCAAATTTAGTATCCAGATCAAATGACACGATACATCCTCTCTACTGTTTGCTGTCTATACAACATCATAACCACTCTGTTCAGTACTAGACTTTACATGTTAAGGGGGATAGTGACAAAAGCCTACATTTAGAGGACGGAGTCTAGGAAAGAGAAGGGGCTTACATGAAAAGAGCTTGAGGAAACTGGGGAGGGGGGAAGTCAGAAATCCAGGCATCACCAGTTGGTTCTCTCTGAGGGCGATGTGGAGGATATGCTCCATGCCTGTCCTTAGCTTCTGGTGGTCTCCAGTGTTCCTCGGCATTCTCCCTGTGTCTTCACCTCCGCCTCCCTCTGTAAGCATCCATCTCTTCACATATCACTTTTGATATAAGGACACCAGTCATACTGGGCTTACCCTACTCCAGTATGACTTAATCATAATTAATTAACTATAACGACCAGGAGAGCCACCACTGAGAAAGGTGAATACAGCACACAGTGGTTGTTTCTCAACTATTAAAAGAAACTGAACTTATTCTGTGACTACAAAAGGCACTTAAGAAGAGGTGGGTGGAAGATACCAGGAGACAGACTTAAAAAAAGGAAGGGCTTTCTATCAGTTAGGAAACTATTCCAAAGCAGACTAGCCAAGAATTCATCAGGAAGGCATATCAGACAGGAAACTGGACCAGATGATATCCAAGCCCCTTCCATCATGAGGGTTCTGTTACTGTAGGTGTAAACTCTTCCTGGTTAGAAACCATCATAACCTTATTTTTAAAGTCTCCAATACGGGCACCTGGGTGGCTCAGTGGGTTAAAGCCTCTGCCTTCCGCTCAGGTCATGATCCCAGGGTCCTGGGATCGAGTCCCTCACCAAGACCCGCATTGAGCCCCTCATCAAGCCCCGCAACGAGCATCGGGCTCTCTGCTCAGCAGGGAGCCTGCTTCCTCCTCTCTCTCTCCGCCTGCCTCTCTGCCTACTTGTGATCTCTGTCTGTCAAATAAATAAATAAATAATCTTAAAAAAAAAAGTCTCCAATAGGCTACATAGCAGAGGGTCAAAATATACTTAAAAATCCAACTTTTTTGACTTGACATTCAAACCTAGCCAATAAAACTTTAAAAAATATTTGTTAGTATTTTTTATTATTTATTTTTTGTGGAAGAGTGCTGAGGTATTTTTTTCTCTGCAACAGAAAGCCTGGGTCAATTCCTTCAATTAATAACAAACTAAACCGGGGCGCCTGGGTGGCTCAGTGGGTTAAGCCGCTGCCTTCGGCTCAGGTCATGATTTCAGAGTCCTGGGATCGAGTCCCGCATCGGGCTCTCTGCTCAGCGGAGAGCCTGCTTCCCTCTCTCTCTCTCTGCCTGCCTCTCCATCTACTTGTGATTTCTCTCTGTCAAATAAATAAATAAAATCTTAAAAAAAAAAATAACAAACTAAACCTCATAGTAAACAAGGAAAACACAGAACCCTACAAAATAACTTGGTAAATTGCTCCTGCCCATAAAAAGACCAGATAGAGAGAAAGCCAGAGTGAGTGATAACAGGAAATCATTCCAGTGAGACACATCTGCCAATGATCTTGAACAGCTCTATTTCAAATGACTGTTGTAAGAAAAAAATGAGATTGCCCCTGTATAAGGCACCTAGCAAGTGCCTGCACCTCAACAAATGGTTACTGTTTTATCACTATAATTATTCACAAATATTAAAACATGTCTCTATGTTGTGCTATATGATCTTCGGTTTAAGAATTTCCAGGGAGATGGAGTGAGGCCTTTTCAGGACCCTCCTTTCACAGTGTTTAGAGCATAGTACTGAGGTTCCTTAATGAATCATCCATAAATTGATGGGGTATCATGACCTTTAGATCCTCACTGCTCTCACAGCCAAAGTTTCTATGAGATTTACCACCATGCGGAATATTCCCCCAAATGTGCTAAGACTTCCAAATTGGAATTAATAAGAAATTTTAGTAAAAGTGGCTGAATATGATATGACCATGTGGAAATAACTTTTCTTCATTTTAGTTAGAAAATATCATGAAAAAATGACATTTATAAAATCAAAAATCCATAAAATCCTTAAGACAATACTTAGCAAGACATGCATGAGACCTATGTAAAGAAAATGTCAGAGTTCCTGAAAAATATAAGCTAATTATTTAATAATTGGAGACATAATGTTCTCAGATGGCAAAACTAAATGTTCTAATCATGTTAATTATTGACAAATCGAGTTGTTTGTTTAAAGCATATCCAATAAAAACCCCAACAGCATTTTTCTCTCATTTAGCATGCTTGACAAAAAAGTTTCAAAATTTCGTATGAAAGAATGTGTTTGTGTAAGAATGGCTTAAACATATTTCAAAGAGAAAAAAATGAGAAAAGACTGGGTACAATACTGTAGACTTTATATTTCAGTACAGAACAAACTAAGTTCTGAATATACCCTAAAGCTAAATACAAAGTCCAAGTCTTCAAAATAAGGCGGGAAACCCAAATGGGTGAATATCTATCATCTCTCTAGTAGGGAAAGTCTTGAAAACAAGAGAACAAGCAGGAAGGAAGGAACGAACGAACGAACGAAGAAAGGAAGGTAAGAACCCATGGGATTGTTGATTATTTAAACATAAAGGTTTACATTATTTGTCAATTAAAATAGTATTAGCTAAATTAAAATGTATATAAACCAAAAGAATATTTGCAAGAATATGACAGAGGTTTACTACTCAGAGTATAAAAAACTCATATGAAGTTTATCTTAATCCAGATGTCCAAGATGTGGACTATAAGACAGGATTAAAAAGTTGGAGGATTTTAAAGATACAAATGTGATCTGAAGGGGCACGTGCACCCCAATGTTTATAGCAGCAATGTCCACAATAGCCAAACTATGGAAAGAACCTGGATGTCCATCAAAAGATGAATGGATAAAGAAGATGTAATGTATGTATGCGCATGTGTGTATGCACACACACATGTACTGGAATATTATGCAGCCATCAAAAAACTGGAATATACATACACTGGAATATTATGCAGCCATCAAAAAACTCCAAAATCTTGGGGGCGCCTGGGTGGCTCAGTGGGTTAAGCTGCTGCCTTCGGCTCAGGTCATGATCTCAGGGTCCTGGGATCGAGTCCCACATCAGGCTCTCTGCTCAGCAGGGAGCCTGCTTCCTCCTCTCTCTCTGCCTGCCTCTCTGCCTACTTGTGATCTCTGTCTGTCAAATAAATAAAAAAAAAAAAAAAAAAAAAACTCCAAAATCTTGCCATTTGCAACAATGTGGATGGAACTAGAGGGTATTATGCTAAGCAAAATAAGTCAATCAGAGGAAGACAATTATCATATGATCTCACTGGTATTAGGAATTTGAGAAACAAGATAGAATTATAGGGGAAGGGAAGGAAAAATGAAACAAAACCAAACCAGAGAGGGAGACAAACTATAAGAGACCGTTAATCTCAGGAAACATAAAGACAGTTAATGGAGTGGAGGAGGGTGAGAGGGATGGGGTGGCTGGGTGATGGAATTGGGGAGGGTATGTGCTGTGTATTGTGTAAGACGGATGAATCATAGACCTGTACCTCTGAACAAATAATACATTACATGTTAATTTTTAAAAAGTGGGAGGATTTTATTAGGTGTATTAGTTTCCTGGGGCTTCCATAACAAAATACCATAAACTTGTGGTCTAAATGGAAATTTACTGTCTCACAGATCTGGAAACTAGACATCAGAAATTCAGGTGTCCACAGGGTCAGTTCTTTCTGCGGGCTATTGGGGAGGATCTGCTCCGTGCTTGTCCCCTAGCTTCTCGTGGTCTCAGGTGTTCCTTGGCTTATGGATAGCATTCTCCCTTTGTCCCCACTTCATCCTCTCTCTTTAAGTATCTATCTCTTCATATGGTGTTCTTTATATAAGGACACCATTCATATTGGATTAAGGGACCCTCCTACTCCAGTATGATATCATATTAACAAGTTACATCTGCAATAACCCTATTTCTGAATAAGTTCACGTTTTGAGGTACTAAAGGGTAGGACTTCAACACATGAATTTGGGGGGAGATAATTCAACTTATAACACTAGGAGAACTGCCTATGTGAAAGGAAATAAGGAGGAAGCTAGGCACGTTGGGGGAGAGCCATAAGAGATGGGGAGAGATGTAAGCCTGCCTGATAGTCTAAAGAAAGGACAGGAAGCCACAGGAAAGTCCTTGAGACAAAATCAGCCAACGAAAAAGTTCTGTGTCTCCTAAGAATGGGTCTGCTTTGGCATCCCCCCACATTCAGTCATTGGTAAGGAGTAGCCCATCAGTGGTGTGGCCCGAGTGTAAATAGAACAATGGATTACAAAGTGCTGCAGTTGGGGCCCTCAGTCAATAATGCTTCTGTAGTAGGGGCTCTGGGAGGCACATTCTCATGGCTGCCACAATACCATCATAGGTAAATAGACAAAGAAAACATAAATAGTTCAGCTTCACTGGCAATCGTGAAAGTACAATGTAAGACAGCACCATTTTTTTCTTTATAAAATTATGAAAGTCAGGTTATTTTTTAAAATAAAGATATTTAGTGCTGGTGAGGGTGAGCTGTTACTAATGTTACTGATAGGGTTATGAAGGTAAACCAGAATACAATTTGGTAAAAATGCGTCTTTTAAAATTACCATGTGCTTTCACCTAGTCATCCCTCACTTAGAAATCTATCCTGCTCAGAAATGCATGTAAAGATGTATGCACAAAAATGATTACTATAGTATTTATAGTCATAAAAAATAGGTGCAATCAAAAAGAAAGTTTTAATCACAAGAAAATCTAAAGAAAATGTTGATGCATTTACTTAATGGGATAACATAAAAGCTACCAAAATTACACTTTTGAAGAGATTGTAATGCTACAGGAAAACCCTTATGATAAAATGTTAAGTTAATGAAAATCATTTGTATTTTCATATGTAATTTGAACTCAACTATGTAAAAAATATGGGCATAGAAAAAATAACTGGAAGGAAACATGTCACATTTTAACAGTGATTATTCCTGGGTATAGGAAGATTTTTGCATGATTGTACTCTTTGCATTCATCTTTTTTCTTCTATTTTGCAAAATGAACATTTAAACCAACCATTTATTTATGTTAAAATGTCAGCTCTACCACAGGAGAAAAGGAGATAAGAATTAGCCAAAGGCAGGAGGTTTTGGTGACAATGGCAGAATTGAGAGAATTAGAATCTCTTATTTTGTCATGATATGGCAGTGAAAGTGGAAGAGAAAATAAAGTAGATAATAAAATGCACCTTTGAGATTTGCTACTATCCATGCTCCATGCAATCCTTATTCACCATGGGCAAAGAGGACCAGTTTAGCTAAAACAACTGGCTTGACTCCATTCTCTATAACCACCTCCCACTTTACATCTAAACCAAAAAGAAGTGGCAATCCACTTTCAATAAATCACTCTAGATCCTAGAAAACAAGTGTCCTCTCACTAGAGAATAAAGCCTAAATGTACTGTGAGAGTCCCCATGGCATCATTTCCTTTCCGTCACCTGGGGCTTACAAACTTATGTGTTACCCACTGCTTTCTCACTTCCCTTCTGCAGAGCAGGAGATGGAAACACTAGGGCAAGCTGTTGTTTAGATGTCTCCTCCTTCGCCACTCCTTCTCTTCTGCCCTGTATCCACCCTCAGACAAAGCTGCATCTTTCCTCCTTCAGAGGAAATCACACCACCAGTTATATCTCAGTGGAGAAAGAGCATACCTACTTGATGTGGTGACCTTACTTTTCAGTGGTCGGTAAGTTATTGCCACAGTATGAATAAACTAGCTTGCCAGAGTCAACAGTTCAAGGAAGATGCTGTATTTTGCAAATCAGACAAATGGACAGCAAAAACATTTTTCTTTCTTTCTTTTCCCCTAACCAAGAAGAGAATCATTAGAAACAGAACTTCCTTGCAAAATGTCCAGTCTAATTTTTAACACAAATTGTTCAGAGGACTTTTCATCCTTTTGACATGGAAGAAACTAATTTATGTTCAATTTTAGAGAAGAGGGAGTGGAAAGAAAAGGGGAAATTCGCCATCCCATGAACAATAGCTTGTGAACAAGCTTTAAAAGTCTTGTACTGTTATGGTGGCTTGCCTCTGAAACTCCATTTCCAAATGTCTCCTGACCACATTACTCACATGATTTCCTACCACATCCTTCCAGCCATTCTAGTTTGTCAAGACTTCTTTTAAGCTCTCCCCTCTCCCTGGAGTGTCATTTCATTGTTCCTTGGATTTGACAATAGTGCCTTAGTTTGTCCCATCAACCTTTTTCCCTGGGAGGCAGTCGGCACATTTTAGCAGACTTTACAGCATTAAAGAATAAAGGGGTGGGGGGGCCCTTCCTGATGTCTGTTCTGAATTTGTTTGTGTTCTGGTCTATGTGTATCCTTCCTTTGTTCTGTCGTCTGCATCAGATGGAAAGCAATCATCCTGCCTGAAATGTATCTATAGCCAAGGCTCCATGTAAATTACAGAGAGAGATGACAAATTTCATGGCCTGGTTATGGTAAAAATGGCAAATTTCACAGTTTGTCATGGATTAATAGAAAGGGAAAACAAACACAAATGAAGTCATCCCAATTGTTAGAAATAATTCCAGAGTGACTATTTGATGAATTTAAACAATGGGATGGAATGCAGGCCGTTCAACACGTAACCCACGATTTTAAATTTAATAAAGGACCTTGTAGTTTTATACTCAAACATACTCATGCTGAAGTCTGAATTCAAACACACATTTGCACGTCAGCCTGAGCTCATAATGGGCAAGCCCCAAATTCCAAAAACCCGAGTTTACCCTCCTTCACAGAAAATAATAAGCATCCATGAAATGTTTTCATGATGAACCATGGACTGTAGATTTTTAGGGTCATTGGTGACATCATGATAGATGAGGAGATTTATCTGCATGTTTGGAAATGTTACACAGCTCAGTCGATCCACCTGGAAAGTATCTTTAAAAGATTAAGGAACTGAGCCCATCTTCATAGTTCATGCTCTTTAGTTCTAGTTTCAACTTTATTCCCTCTCTTTGCTCATTCTCAGTTACCACTGCGACCTTGTGAAAAACGTGTTGACCAGGCTTCATTCACCATGGGATTCTGAGTAGGGTCTTAGGAAAGAATTGGGTAATCCATCATCATCTCTTTAAACTCAGATTCTGTAGCCTGGGCTTTAGGGCTGGCATTCCTGCGGCTTTGGTAACTGTTTCTCCACATTGTCTAAAACCTCTCAAAAGAATTCCTCATTGTTTCAGAACCTGAGCAGCATTTTTACACTGTACCTCATTTCTGTGTCTGTATTTGGTATATGGGCCATGTATTCCTTGTCTTATCACTATAGCATTCATGTCTAGGGTCTGAAAGAAGCATATTCAGAGATTATAACAGAACTGCAGACAGTTCAAAAAATTCATTAAAGCTAATATTTTCAGGTTGCCTGATACTTGTCAATTCAATCAAATTGACCATAAAAAGTTTAGTCTGAATAAACCTTTTAGCTACTTTGGATTCTTCAACAAAATAAAGAGCTCTAAAAATAATGTAAATTCCAATAATATGTGTATAGGTAAATAAAAATGGGAAAAAACTTAAATGATGACATTTGATGCCTTCAAGCACTAAAGATGTAGAGACTGTCCAAAATTCTAAGGTGGAACAGGCACTGGACATTCTGAAGGGTTTATGTCATACAAGTGCCATTTGAATTTCCTAATAAAGCATCATTCATTTTTCATCAATGCATCTTAATAGACTACTATATCCAAAGCAATCGCATTTGGTATATTGTCAACTTTGAAAATCATGACTGACTTATCTGAAAATTGGACACAAACAACAAGGAATAGTGAAATACAAATGCCTCTATTTTTACTTTATTGGGAGTTTTCCAAGAAAATGGAACAGAACACAAGCAAAATAACTTTGGCTTCACCTTCAATCCCTTCAGTGCTTACATAAATAGTCTGTCTTACTTTTTCACCTTGTTTATATATCACCTTGCAATGTTCCCGAGTGTATGTCTTACCTATACAACTAGACTGTAAGTTCCTTTAGGGTAGGGCCTTCCCCTTATTTAACCTATCTAGGGAGCAATAAGTTCAGAGCCATAAGTTCTAGCTGGCTTGAGAGGCACTCCTAAGGACCACATCAAGGCCATCAGATGCACAGCTTGCCAATTTAACTGTAGTCATTTGCAACAGGTCTTCCTAAATCATTGCTAAGGACGCAAGCCTCCAGAGCTCCATGGAATATCACCACTTAATATTCCCAGCACTGCTATAGAAAACAGTTTCATATGCAAATATAGCCACTCAGCTTTCTGATCATAGAAGCTTCACATTAAGGAAAGGCTGCTAGAACATCTGGTGTCCCATCAAGTTCCAAATATCACCATCAGTAAAGAGTGAGCTTGACTTGGTGAGCGAGGATAAAAGCAGTAGCTTCTGGCTGAGCCCCCATTCCATATTGCTGATGAAATCTGAGGAGTATAGTCATTTGCTCTAAGTCTGTGACAAATGATATAGGTTCTGGCAGATAAGGAAGAACTTAAATCTGAAGCTGTTTTAAGGCCACAGAGTCATATGCTTAGTAGTGCTCTATCGTCTTAATCCTCATTCCTTTTCAAGAAAATTCTGCAATTTTATACAGAGGAGGGTAAGAGTGGAGGTGGTGGGCAACATCACAGAGCCATTCTAGAGGTAGGAATTTACTTTCAAAAATAGAGATTGAACAAAGAGATTGAGAGTTGGGTGCAAAGCTGAAGTCTAAAGAACCCAAAGCAGTCCTCAAAGCAGTAGCTAAAGCCATGGGAACTGGAACAAAAAATGAGAAGTAGAAACCCAGAGCTAGAAGCTGTAAAGAATCAAAAGTGATAAATTTAATACCAATGAGCTATAACCTAAACAATGACCATTTTTATTTACTTGTTCTCTTATACAAGTTTAAATCAGATGTTTAGATAAGCCATAAAGTTTGAAGAACAAAGACAAAAATGTACATTGCCTCTTCATGTTTCTTTCATCTCATAGAAAAAAATGAGGGGACTTCCTAAACATACCCAGTGGAAAATTCAGATTCAATTTGAAAATTCTTGAATCAGGAGACTGTCTCCCTTGTCCTTTCTTCTTAGCCCTACCCAATTCATCATTTTCGGGAATTGGCCCTGGTTTTCTTTTACTGCAACCTTGAGATCTCTATTTTGAATTTTGTGGCAACATGAGAGGTAGGGTTTGGTCTTATTAGGCTGGGTGCAGGTACGAGTGGTAAAAATGTAGTTGACTCCCTTCAACGGGAGTTATTAGGGTTGAAATGTGATAAATGCAGCCTGAAGAAACAGCCAGAGCTCTCTCACAAAGCTTGCTCCTCTCCTGCCTGATACCTGTTAGGTGCATCTCAGAGAGAGAGCAATCTGTAGGTCTTCTTAACTGACCTAAAACATCTCCAGGTATCCTGCTTCCAGAGCCATGGCAGCAATCAGATTGCAAGTTAATGGTTAATGGTTAACAAATTACAGGTTTATGGTGGCAATCAGATTGCTGGTTAAATTGACTTAAGTCTAGGAATGCAGACCTGGGTTTGCCACTTACTAGCTCTGAGTCTTTGAGTAAAACTACCTCATTTTTTTTTTTTAAGACTAAATTCCCTAGTTAACAAAATGTATCTTGCTTTAAGATGCATGTGTGTATTAGGTTTATAAGACCGGCTGTGATGATGATGATGATGATGATGATGATGATGATGACGACGGTGATGATGAAGAAGAAGATGATGATAATGTTGATGACGATGGTACTTGTTAGCTACTTAATCCCAAAACAGTATTTCCTACTGGTATAGGTTGGCTAGCTCTGCTCAAGGCAAGACTCAGGGATTCAGGCTGTACCTAATAAGTGGTTCTGACTGAAGCCCCCATTAAATCCTCTGTCTATGCCCCCAAAGGGAGGAAAGAAACAAAGAGAACCTCATGCAGATTTCAGAGGCCAAGAAACTGTTTACACCCCAATAACCAAAACTTGTCCCACAGATCCACCTACATTCAGTAAGGCTGGGGAATACACCCAGGAAGAGGAGGGGAAACACAGACATTGGTGAGCACTGCTATGATCTGTCCTGGCCACTATGGAGGCAGTGTATCGAGTTATTGGCTGTGGATTTGTGAAACTGGGCATGAAGGATCTTGAACACTCAAAATCAAGATATAATCCAAAGAGCCAAGAGCTGTAAGTGGAGATTTAGAGAGGACATCTTCGTAGATGGGGAGCTAACAAGGGATGAATATAACGATAGTGGGCCTGCTCATTGCCCTTCTGCTTCCCTGGATAGTAGAGAATGCTTCTCTCCTTAATCTCATTGTAACTAATTAGACATGAAGCCAGATGTCTTCGTAAAGTCACTGTTTCAGAGGCTGCAGAGATCACTATAAATTGGTACAATCAAGAAAGTCTTCAAGTGAAGAACTTATCTATGTTTTTAAATAGGTGAAGAACTAAACAATGGATAGAAGGGCAAAAAGTTCATATTCTGTTAGCTATATTTTTCCCCTCATCACCAAGCATTACAATGAAAATTAAAGAAGGGAAGATCACTAAAAGTTTCAGTTATAGGGTGACAATGGTATTAATTAAAAATAGCAACAACCTATGTTCTTCTATTCAAAATAATTAAAAATGTGATAGGCAAATTATTTTTTAAAAGATTTTATTTATTTATTTGACAGACAGAGATCACAAGTAGGCAGAGAGGTAGGCAGAGAGAGAGGGGGAAGCAGGCTCCCCACTGAGCAGAGAGCCTGATGCGGGGTTCGATCCCAGGACCCTGGGACCATGACCTGAGCTGAAGGCAGAGGCTTTAACCCACTGAGCCACCCAGTGGCCCCGGCAGATTATTTTTTTAAAGATGATAACCTTTCAGTTTAAGTTCTGAATGTGATCATACAGGCCAATCCTTTGTCAGTAAAGAGAGATTTTCGTGAGGGATATTTTCAAAGAGCGTTCCTGGTCTGCTTATAGAACTGCCTAAGAATCTCATCATACTGGTGCCTTCTGTTTTAACTGAACAAAGAAAGGGGAGGAAAGTAAGTAAGGTAAGAAGGACTGGACTCAGAAAAAAAAGAATATTCAGGAAGGGATCAATAATTCTACATACTGTCTTCTAGGGTACAAGGAAAAGAGTCAAGGGATTTACCACCAAGTTTAGATAAAGCCTCATAGCTTGAGAAGTTTTCATGCCAAAGCATCAATGTTGCATTCCCTAAAAATACTCTATGTATGTTATAAAAAGGAAATAGAACAACATTATAGTTCAAGCACCTACAGATCTTCCTCATTCAAGTGACTTCTTCTCAATTATTAGAGGTCTATAGATAGATGAAAATGTAATTCTGTTATGTAGCACCTGATAACAGGAGAAATATGGAGAGGCTGATACATACCTAATACCCAGTTGTAATATTTATTATATTTTATTTCAATTAGCTTTTCTCCTAATGTTAGAACATGATCATAGGTAATGGAATTTAATTAAATTTTACAGGTCTATTCTAACAAATAATGTACCCTATTTTTAATGCATTTGTAAGAGCAGAAGCATTTACCTTTCTCTGTGATATACGTTATCCATAAGAAAAACAACTTATTTTCTCTAAAACCGTTTCTTCCTCCTGAAGTTTCTAATTTTTTTTAATGTTTCCTCCCATGCTGCTGATTTATCACTTGCTTCTCAGGCCCACGACCTGCCCTTCTATACTCCGCTCTGTATTGCTGGGGCTGGAACGCTACAAACTACATTTCCCAGATGCCCTTGCCAGCTGACTGGTTATAGTCTGCCTGGTGGAGGAACTCCTGGAACATCTGAACGTGGGTGGAAAGACAGAAGCAGTGTTTTTTTCTGCCTCTGATTTCAACAGCACAGCGGCTGTTGAGTTTCTGGTGGTAGGGCAGCAGCACAGGCAGAGGGATTATAACCGCTAGAGAACGGGCAGCCCCTCGTACATGATTCTTGTTACAGTTGAGGCAACTCCTCATAGGCAGTTCAGCAGCAGCAGATTCTAGGCTCCTGGGCTCCAGTCCAAGAGCACCAATAGCTCCCTCCGTTTTCCATTAGTCCAAATTTTAAAACTTGAGGTCATTCATGACCATTCTCCCTCTATCTTACAGCTTGTCAATCATCTTTTCAACACAATAGGTCTCACAGGAATATATTCTTTCTTTTCTGTTCCCTCTCCACTGAGCTGGCCCACTCCCGACCTATTTCTTGGGCCACTGCAATAGTCTCCCAGACACTGAAACTGGCAGAGAGCTGAGGTTTTTTTTTTTTTTTTTTTTTTTTTTTTTAAGATATTTATTTATTTATTTGATAGACAGAGAGAGATCACAAGTAGGCAGAGAGGCAGGCAGAGAGAGAGGGGGGAAGCAGGCTCCCCGCCGAGCAGAGAGACCGATGTGGGTCTCGATCACAGGACCCTGGGATCATGACCTCAGCCGAAGGCAGAGGCTTGAGCCACCCAGGCGCCCCGAGAGCTGAGTTTTAATTTTGGTTCTTCCACTTATTTGCTGTGTGGCCTTGGACAAGTTATTTAACTCCTTTAAAATTCAGCTTCCTCAACTGCAATAATGGTAAGCAAAACGCTAACACTTACTGAGCACCCACAATGTACTTTGGGTTCTGCTAAACACTTTGTAGGCATTATCTACTTCAATACTGATAATCCCATGAGCTGATGTTATTCTCCTCATTTTTGCAGCTGAAAAGAAACAAGATTTAGGAGGGTTAAGAAATTTGCTTAAGGTCTCACAGCCAGTAAATGGAGGAAGTCAGAGTTAAACTCAGACACTTCTAACTTCAAATCCCATACTTTAAAGCTTATTTAAGCGCTGATCATAATATAGATATTGTTAAGGTTATTGTGATGATTAAATGAGACATATACAGCATTGATAAGGTCAACATATAGTAAGCATTCAATGACTACTAGATATTATATCATAAAAGTTCTGTAATAGTCTTTATATTTTGTACATTATATGTGTGCATCAATATTTTGTGCCCAAAATATTCTGCTTTGTCATCTTAATGCAGATAATTGGATGTTCATTTCCCACAGAAACATATATGAGATTAATAGGAAAACAGAATTTGCTTATAGTTAGATTTCTTGGAACATGTAAGTTCTGTAGACCCTCACTAGCATTAAACATACCCTCACATTTCCTTATGTATTAATTTGTTCATGCCTAAATAAACCCTTTTCTTTTTGTGTAGACATAGTCTTAGTTGACACTTAATATAAAAACTAAGACTTGAATCTTTGAGTATTTGACATAACAGTAAGACAAATGGAAAATCCAACTTCTGGGAAGGTGGACATGCCCAGGGAGAAAAGTAGCAGCCCAATTATAGAGAAAAGGGGGAAAAACATAAAGGAAAATCCCACACATGCCTAGAGTTAAACACAAATCCAGTGAACTGTGCTTCAAAATACACTCAGGATATCTTTTCAGGTGGTTTAGCTTTGTGCTTTGCTGAACTGCTTGCTTTGTTTGTTCTGATAAGAATATTTTATACCCAAAGGTCAAAAATTAATAGCTAGCAACCCAAAAAAGCTTCTTGATTACTTTCTGTCATCAATTCTTAAAACTCCTGGAGCATCACCTTATCCTCAATGGATTTTGTTCATTTTTAAAGCAACCTGTCTCCTCTTCTCATTAGTGGTTAATTAGAATTAGTTCGTCAGTAGTCATTGCAGTGTAGTAAAAAGAGGAGTGGACAGGTGTCAAGAGACCTGAAGTCGGATGGTGACTCTAATGCTAAATACCTTTGTGAACTTTCTGGGCATTCATTCTCTCATTTATACAATGAGACCTGCAGTTCCATCTTGTGCAGAAATTTTATGATTCTAATTAAGAATGATTTTCCATTCTGATTCATTGCAATGAATTGAAGCACACCCAAAGAATGAATTTGGCTGCATTCCAAAATGCTGCCTCTGGGAACTCTAATCTTAACAATTTCACAGAAAATTCAGTTGGCCAAACACTCTCTGAACAACTACTATGTGCAATTGCTTAATGTTTTGGAGGATACAGGTCCTAGTACAAGCTCCCAGAGATCTTACAGACTAATTGGCGAGGCAAGACACATACACCAAAAAAGAAGATGTTACACACAAGGCAGAACAGGACATGTATCAGTATCAAAAGTGCTAAGAAGACAACATGGCGTAGAATAATAACTGACAAAGAAAAGAGCATGGGCCACTTACAGAAGAGTTCAAAGGCAAGTTTGACGAAAGTGGAAAGGATGGTAGAAGAATGAGATGAGCCAGAAAATAGTCTGGTCAGATAGTGACAATTGAATACCTTTATGAGGAAACTTGACTTCAGAGATTACACAATGAGGAACTATTATGAGGTTTTGTGAAGAAAATGATAATTTCCAGAATCATGCTGAATTTCAAAATTATGTTAGTTTTCATGACATACAGATTTTTCACACATCTGGATGTACTGCTAAATCTTTAGAATTTGGTCTTCATCTCATTTAAATTGGATGGGTTGAACAGATTCTTATAATCTGCAAGAACACCATTTCAAACACACAAGTCAAACTTCCACACATTCCCTTAAGTGGCATTTGCTTTAATTAAGATACTTTTAACTTAATGTGAATAAAGATCAAAACCAGAAGCTAGTGGCAAAGTAAAAGCATCAGAATGCCAGTCTCTAAAACCTTCTCTTTCTTCTCATAAATAAAGTATAAATCATTCCATAAGGAGCTACTGAAGATTGGCTTACCTCTCACACCTCTACACATGTGTTGCCTATTCATTCCTGAAGTCTTCCAGTAAAGTTTAATCTGTGTCTTTTTTTTTTTTTTAAAGATTTTATTTATTTATTTATTTGAAAGAGAGAGAGAGAGAAATCACAAGCTGTGAGGAGGAGCAGAGGGATAGGGAGAGCAGACTCCCTGCTGAGCAGGGAGCCCAAGGCAGGACTTGATCCCAGGACCCTGGGATCATAACCTGAGCTGAAGGCAGATGCTTAGCTGACCGAGCCACCCAGGTGTCCCCAAACTGTGTCTTTATCCTAAGAAGGCATTCAATTATATTTTAGAGGGTGACCATCCCAACCACTTTGGTGGCTGACGACATTTCCTGGTTTTGTTGTATTTAAAATAACCAAACCAAAAGCTTCCAGCATTCACCACCAGTAGCTAAAGACAGAAGAAATCTCTATCTATTAACATGAAACTTTGCTGTTTTCTCTACTGAATTAACTCCAATCATTTTCAAGAAAGAACATTTCAATACATTTTTCTGACAGGTAGGAAATTAACTACATACCAGAAGCTATTGAATTCAACTTTAACAGTATCAATAAACATTTCTGATTAAATTATGAAATTGATTTTATAATTTTGACCATTATGTTTTTACATCAATATCATCATATGACAGTAAATGTAGTTACTGCTTCCTTATTGATCTCAGACATAGCACTCTAAAGTACTCATTTGACTATATTACAAAATCAAACTTGATTTCCTGTAGTACTGCAGTAACTTCAGGTCATAATCTAGTCTGAAGAATCAAAATAGATGAATTATTCAGTTATTAAAAGATATATTTTTCCTTGGAGGAAAAGGAACACTTTGGTCAAGCCACCCTTAATGGTTATGATATAGGATATTTCTCCATATGGGATTACTTTGTGTGGGTCTCACATAAATACACTATCGCCTCCTGCTTGTATGTTATCAATCATGTTTCTGGTGAATGATGTAAACACCACTTGAAGAAAAAGAAATCTTTGTCCTTCATACACGGAAATGCAACAAAAATACAATGTTTCCATGACTGAAAAAACCCATGGCTTCGTCTCACTAGCCCATCCCATCAAAATAATATTAATACATTGAGTCATTGTATTTCCCAGGGAAGCTACAGATTTCATGGATCTTTCAATGGATTAATTTTAAAAACGAACCAAAAAATTATGCACTGAGTGTGTGGCAGAGTTAATACAAAGCTTTGAGCGCTCACCTTAGAGGCCCAGCATCCCTAGATAAGCCCACATAAAGACATTTCATGTTTGTCAAAACTTCTTCCCTAAAGAATTGATTTTCAAATTAGAGTATGGGGAGACCACTCAAATTGTCTTGTCTACTACTCCATTAGGTATATAAGGATAGCAAGGCCTACAGTCATTAAGGGAGACAAAGAAGGAGCCATAGCTGGTTTGTAATAGACTAAGACTAGACCCGAGTATCTTATCTCCAAGCCAAAATCCTTTATTTTTATTTTTATTTTTATTTTATTCCAGGTGCACCCTTATTATAATGTTAGAAGTAGCCCATGAAGTAAGAGTTTACATACCAAACCCAAGGTAAATTACATCCACCCCAGAACCAAACAAATGAGTCCATACTAGAGATGTTCTTAGGCTAGACTTCTGGGGTACTACCTTAGGGGTTCTGTCTGTTTGTTTTTGGCCTTTGGTTTTGGTTTTGGTACATTTCTACTTCCATGAAACTAGGAATTCTTTGTAAGGATACTAGAAAAGAAAGAAAGGAAGGAAATTTTTCCATGCATTTCACAAAGAACCAAGGTATGAATTCAGTGGTTCAAAGTACCAAAAAGATATATACACTTTTTCTATGAGGATCTGTCACCACTTTGAGTTTGGAAGGTCAGATTATATCCCCTCCTCTTTGCTTCTCTTTGTCCTTGCATTACCATTTGCTAAACATAACTTCCTTGAAAAGGTTTCTGTTATATGGCCAATGTTTAAAAACAATGGGAATAAAAACATCAAATTATAAGTGTTCAATAAATAAAGTCCTAGGATCTTCAAGTTGGATCCAGTCATTTTTTTTTTAAGATTTTATTTATTTATTTGACAGACAGAGATCACAAGTAGACAGAGAGGCGGGCAGAGAGAGAGGAGGAAGCAGGCTCCCTGATGCGGGGCTCGATGCAGGGCTCAATGCAGGGCTCAATCCCAGGACCCTGGGATCATGACCTGAGCTGAAGGCAGAGGCTTTAACCCACTGAGCCACCCAGGCGCCCCAAGTTGGATCCAGTCATAAAGCTCACTTCACCCAGGCCTGCTCAAAGTAGAAATGTCCTATGTACCATCCCAGAAAATACCCACCTGGTTTTGTCTCACAACTCTGGAGCCAGAGGATTTTCTCTTTTCTAGATAGGTCATTCCCTTTATGAATAATACTGAACACTGGAGGTTTTTCTTAGTAAAATACTAAAATGCAGTCAAATGCTCTATCACTGAGCTATACCCCCAATAAAACAATAAAATAGATTAACTGACTGATTTAATGCCTCCAGAAAAAAGGGGGGGTATTAAAACTGTCCCTTTAATAAACCAGGAGTCTGACCCTAGATATTAGTCACCTGTTTTATTATAAGATCATCTTCCTGGTTTAGTTTGAGTTAAGATAAGCATATCTCTGAAAGGAAAGATATTTCCAGGAAGCTTGGAAGAGACAAAACAACAGAAATCTAATTTTTTTTTTTTAACTGACTCAGACGTTGGATTTCTTCTATAGAGCAGAAGTCTTGGAAAGGACATGGTAGCACCTATGACTTCAAGCTAATCATAGGCACTGCTCTAACCAGGATAATAACCTATTCATTGCTTTAACAAAGACGACTTATGGTATGAATAGGCAACCTCTGAGATAGATCAACAATTGCTTTGTTAGACAATTTTATAGAATGTCTTCTGTATGTACAGCTCTTCACAATACTCTCTACAACACTCTTAAGCTCAACCTTCATGAGCTACTGTAAGAAACAGATACATAGATATGCATGAAGAACACAGAGAATATGTTATTGCAAAGAGAAGGGTCAGTGATCAAAAGGAGAAAGTCCAGTTTCCACCAGGGGTTCCATCTTGTTCTGCTTCTCTTGCCTGGATCCTTGGCCTTCTAACAACCAGTTAAATGTTCCACTCAAATTCATTTTTCACACTGGTTATTTATGACCTTTCTAAAATACTAACCTGATGTAGCTATTCCCTTGCCCCCAAGTAAAAATGCATGTTCCTGGACATGATATATAGTCATTGATGAAAAGTTCCTACTGTTCTCCAGCCATGTCTCCCAGTACCAGCCTCACCTCATACTTTGTCCTCCAGCCACACTGACCCAGATACCCAGAGCTCTCTCAACTCTGGGTCTTTACCCACATGACTCTATTCACTGAGGATAAGAGTTTTTCATTATTTTCTTCATAGAACAAATTCTGAGTGAAGCTTCAGGTCTCAGCCCAAGTATTATCTTGCCAGGAAGTCATCCTTCCCCTCCCAGTCAGGGTCTGACTTTCCTCTTCTTGGTTCAAGAGCACCCTATGTTTATCTTGGTTATAGATTTGTAAACTACTGAGAATCTATAGCTATTATGGTCCACACCACTTGGGTTTTGTGATCATCTTACCCAAAGGGAGAGAGAGAAACAAAGAGAGTGATGGAAGATGGATGAAAGAAAGAAAGGGAATTTTTCATAAATTATTATTAAACAGTAGATGGTAATCACCTAGATGACAAAGTTTAATAGATGAGTTAGTGAGATGATGTTAGTGGCTTTAAGTGGCGCAAAGGAGTATTTATAGTGTCTACAGATTATATTCCAAGCCCTGTCTGCTCAGACATCCTTTAAGTAACTTAGTAATATGAAAACTCCAATTATGATATAGGTGAAGGACATTCAGCATGGGTTTCTTTATTTTGGGGGGTGGCAAAAATTAGTCATCTCTTTATTTTTTAATTAACATACAATGTATTATTTGTTTCAAGGGTACAGGTCTGTGATTCATCAGTCTTACACAATTCACAGCACTCACCATAGCACCTACCCTCCCCAATGTCCATCACCCAGCCACCCCATCCCCACTATCCTTCTCTCCTCCAGCAACCTGTTTGTTTCCTGAGATTAAGAGTCTCTTATGGTTTATCTCTTTCTCTGGTTTTGTCCCATTTCATTTATTCCTCTCTTCCCCTATGATCCTCTGCCTTGTTTCTCAAACTTCACATAACAGCAAGAACATATGATAATTGTCTTTCTCTGATTGACTTATTTCGCTTAGCATAATGACCTCTAGTTCTATCCATGTCATTGCAAATGGCAAGATTTCGGGGTTTTGATGGCTGCATAATACTCCATCAGACACACACACACACGCACATACACACACACACACACACACACATGCACACTCACATCCCACATATTCTTTATCCATTTATCTTTTGATGGACATCTAGGCTCTTTCCATAGTTTGGCTGTTGTGGACATTGCTATAAACATTGGGGTGCACTTGCCTTTTTGGATCACTACATTTTTATCTTTGGGGTAAATACCCTGTAGTGCAATTGCTGGGTCATAGGGTAGCTCTATATTCAGTTTTTTGAGGAACCTCCATGTTTTCCAGAGTGATTGCACCAGCATGCATTCCCACCAACAGTGTAGGAGGGTTCCCTTTTCTCTGCATCCTTGCCAACATCTTTGTTTTCTGACTGGTTAATTTTAGCCATTCTGACTGGTATGAGGTGGTATCTCATTGTGACTTTGATTTGTATTTCCTTGTTGCTGAGTGATGCAGAGCACTTTTTCATGTGTCTGTTGGCCATTTGGATGTCTTCTTTGCCAGAATGTCTGTTCATGTCTTCTGCCTATTTCTTGATTGGATTTTTTGTTCTTTGGGTGTCAAGTTTGATTAAGTTCTTTACTGATTTTGGATACTACCCTTTATCTGATATGTCATTTGCAAATATCTTCTCCCATTTTGTCAGTTGTCTTTTGGTTTTGTTGATTATTTCCTTTGTGCAAAAGCTTTTTAACCTGATGGAGTCCCAATAGTTCATTTTTGCCCTTGCTTCCCTTGTCTTTGGTGATATTTCCAGGAAGAAGTTGCTGCAGCTGAGGTCAAAGAGGTTGCTGCCTGTGTTCTCCTCAAGGATTTTGATGGACCCCTGTCTCACATTAAGGTCTTTCATCCATTTTGAGTCTGTTATTGTGTGTGGTTTAAGGAAATGGTCCAGTTTCATTCTTCTGCATGTGGCTGTCTAATTTCCCCAACACCATTTATTGAGGAGACTTTTTTCCCATGGACATTCTTTCCTGCTTTGTTGAAGATCAGTTGACCACAGTGTTGAGGGTCCATTTATGACTATCTATTCTGTTCCATTGATCTATGTGTCTGTTTTTGTGCCAGTACTGTACTATCTTGATGATGACAGCTTTGTAATAGAGCTTGAAGTCCGGAATTGTGATGCTACCAGCTTTTCTTTTCTTTTTCAACATTCCTCTGGCTATTTGGGGTCTTTTCTAGTTCCATACAAATTTTAGGATTATTTGTTCCATGTCTATGGAAAAATTTGATGGCATTTTGATAGGGATTGCATTAAATGTGTAGATCCCTCTAGGTAGCATAGACATTTTCATAATATTTGTTCTTCTAATCCATGAGCATGGAACGTTTTTTCCATTTCTTTGTGTCTTCCTCAATTTCCTTCATGAGTATTTTATAGTTTTCTGAGTACAGATTCTTTGTCTTTTAGTTATATTTATTCCTAGGTATAGTATGGTTTTAGGTGCAATTGTAAATGGGATTGACTCCTTGATTTCTCTTTCTTCTGTCGTGTTGTTGGTGTGTAGAAATGCAACTGATTCCTGTGCATTGATTTTATATCCTGACACTTAATGAATTTTGTATGAGTTCTAGCAGTTTTGGGGTGGAGTCTTTTGGGTTTTCCACATAAAGTATAGTATCTGCAAAGAGTGAGAGTTTGACTTCTTCTTTGCTGATTCAGATGCCTTTATTTCTTTTTGTTGTCTGATTGCTGAAGCTAGAACTTCTAGTACTATGTTGAATAGCAGTGATGATAGTGGACATCCCTGCTGTGTTCCTGAACTTAGGGGAGAAGCTCTCAGTTTTCCCCACTGAGAATGATATTCACTGTGGGTTTTTCAAAGATGGCTTTTATGATATTGGGGTATGTACCCTCAATCCCTACACTATGAAGAGTTTTGATCAAGAAAGGATGTTGTACTTTGTCAAATGCTATTTCTGCATCTATTGAGAGTAGCATATGGTTCTTGTTCTTTCTTTTAGTAATGTAGTGTATGACATTGATTGATTTGTGGTGTTGAACCAACCTTGCATCAGCCCAGGAATAAATCCCATTTGGTCATGGTGAATAATCCTTTTAACGTACTATTGGATCCTACTGGCTAGAACTTTGCTGAGAATTTTTGCACCCATGTACATCAGGGATGTTGGTCTGTAATTCTCCTTTTTGATGGGATCTTTGTCTGGTTTTGGGACAAAGACAATCCTGGTCTCATAAAATGAGTTTGGAAGTTCTCCTTCCATTTCTATTTTTTTGGAATGCTTCAGAAGAATAGGTATTAGTTCTTCTTTAAACATTTGGTAGAATTACCCTGGGAAGCCATTTAGCCCTGGACTCTTTTTTGTTGGGAGATTTCTGAGGACTGCTACAATTTCCTCACTGGTTATAGTTCTGTTCTGGTTTTCTATTTTTTCCTAGTTTGGTTTTGGTAGTTTATAAGTCTCTAGGAATGCACCCATTTCTTCCAGATTTTCTAATTTGTTGTCATATGGTTGTTTATAGTATGTTCTTATAAAGATTTGTATTTCTTCAGTGTTGGTTGGATCTCTCCTCTTTCATTCATGATTTTATTAATTTGGGTCCTTTCTCTTTTCTTTCTATTAAGTCTGGCCAGGGATTTATCAATCTTATTAATTCTTTTAAGGAACGAGTTCCTTGTCTCATAGATCTCTTCTACTGTTCTTTTGGCTTCTATTTCATTGATTTCTGCTCTGATCTTTATTATTTCTCATCTTTTGCTGGGTTTAGGCTTTATTTTCTGTTCTTTCTCTAGCCCCTTTAAGTGTAGGATTAGATTGTGTATTTTAGAACTTTCTTGTTTCTTGAGAAAGGCTTGAATAATTAAAGAATTACCTCTTAGAAGTACCTTTGCTGTATCCCAAAGATTTTGAACAGTTGTGTTCTCATTTTAACTGTTTCCATGAATTTTTTCATTCTTCTTTAATTTCCTAGTTGACCCATTCATTCTTTAGTAGGATGCTTTTTAGCCAGCATGGGTTCCTTTAGACTGTAAGTAGCTCTACTAATGACAGAAGGAAGGATTGGCTCCTCAAATATCATGGCTAGCACAGCATCATTCTTTGTTTTTTAATATACTGAAGTCCATCCAAAGATAGGGTAAGGTAGACCAGACTTTAATGGAGCCAGGCTCTACATTAGCAGCATCCACAAACAATCTGAAGATGCTTATATCCTTAATTTTGTTCATAAGAGAAGTTTCATTTTATGAAAAATAATCGCTGGTATTATCCCTAGGACTCAGAGCTTGAATTCAATTTAAGAAGAAACAAGGCTTTTCATTTTCCTTCTGCCTTAGCTGTTTTCTAACTTTTTATGTTTTTACAGTTTTAAATAAACTTCTCACTTTAACTTCACAACAAAGTTTTCTCCACTACTAAAACTTCAGGTCCAGCTTTATTGATTAAAATAACATAATGGGTCAAATACTCCTTTTATCTGTCTCTATGATGCCATAGGGAGTGGGCAGTAAGCAGTTTGAGTTTGGGGACATTGGAAACTCATTCTGGAAAGTAAGCAAACATTGCTCAGCATAAAATTTCTTTGGGCAAATTTATAAGGTCTAAAATGGACACACGAAGAATCTCCTACTATTTTAAAAAAAGATTTTATTTATTTACTTGACAGAGAGAGATCACAGTAGACAGAGAGGCAGGCAGAGAGAGAGAGAGAGGGAAGCAGGCTCTCTGCCCAGCAGAGAACCCAATGTGGGACTCGATCCCAGGACCCTGAGATCATGACCTGAGCCGAAGGCAGCAGCTTAACCCACTGAGCCACCCAGGTGCCCTCCTACTATTTTTAACCAGTGTTCACACTGTATAGATTCACCAAATTCTTGGATCAGGAATTAGGAAGGCTGTGATCTAGACCAGTGTTTACCATGTGTTTTTTTAAAGGGTCAGATAATCAGTATTTTAGGCTTTGAAGAGCACTTGATCTCTGTTGCAACCACTCAACTCTGCCAGTATAAACAGAAAACAGTCTCAGAGATAACATATGAACAAATGAATGTGGTTGTGTTTTCACAAAACTTCATTTATGGGCACTGAAATTTTATTTTCGTGTAGTTTTTACATGTCACAAAATCTTCTTTTGATTTTTTTTTCAATTATTAAAACTATTCTTAGTTCTCTAGCCATACAAAAAAGACAACCAGCTAGGTTTCTGCTGTGGGACTATACTTTATCCACTCCTACTCTGGAATATACAAGCATACATCTCTGGGCTATTAGGTAGAAGCTAAGCTATGCTGCAGGTAAGGTAATACACAAAGATTAAACTGTTTTTTCCCAGGACTGTGGGTACCTATGGGAAAGCTAACAGGGACTCTGGGTAATACTCTGCCAATTCCCAGAAAAAATTCAAAAAAATGAATTCAAATATTTTTACATGCCTGGTTTATCTTGCTCTTTGCATATGTTGCCTTATTGAATCCTTACAATAGCCATATGAAGGCATTTTTTTTTTTACTTCCCTCCACTTTATGGAAGTATAAACTGAGGCCCAGAAGGGCTATATATAACTTGGCCAAAGTTACACAGTAGCAAGCAACAGGCATGGGATTTTCACTCAGTCTGTCTGATTGCAGAGTCCATATTCTTTCTACCCTACTACCCATAGCATAATGCTACTCAATCAGTCACTACGTTTGGAATTCATTGTGTATACCAGCAAGTGAATGAATGACATGGGAGTTACTGACACTGACATGCAAATACTTCCTTGACGTCCTCCCATGACATCCATGATCTGGTATCAATCTTGATATCCAAATTCTTCTCCCACTGTTTTCTTACATAAATCCTTACATGTTCCTCTTTGAATCCTGAAGATGCCCTGCCTCTGTTTTTGCCTAGGCCACTTCCTTGCCTAGAAATTCCCAACCCTCCGGGCCCAATTCAAATATTACTAGTACTGGGAGCCTTGCCCTGCTTTCTCCCTACCAGAACTTGAAAGTGATCCTTTTATTGTGTGGCTGTTCAAAGCACCTTGTACCTCCCTACTGCCCTTAACATCATACTTATTTATGTTGGGGCTTTTTCACCTGTTGATTATTAGTACTTTGAGGGAAGAAAAAGCATCCCCATGATTCTTTGAATCTTCATATATATATCAGGTTGAGTACTCAATAAATTTGCAATTTGGGTTAAGAATAAGGTTTTCTATGCAAAAAAAAAAATCTATTACCATCTTCAGTAAAATACAATGTAGATCCTTTACGATGGGCAATGCAACACGGGCAGGTGACAGGCCACTAATTTTTGTCTCTTATATCTAAAATTCAGTCCTCCCTTGACTATCTACCTCAACTATGTTAACGTTAGAGGGTAACCTTAGAAGCTTCTCCCTCTTTAACATTCTATCCCAAGCATGGACACTTAACCTTTTCCTGAAATTCCTGTAGCACAACTGACGTGAGGCAGAAGCAGTTAAACAAGAGTTTATTAGAGGACAGAGGATGCCAAAAGGGAAATAAATGTAAAAAGGGAAATTAGATTGTATGAGTTACATACAGTTCACAGCTTTGCAGCTTAGCTTAACCACAGGGAAGCTTGCATGTGGCTAGGGCCTTCTCAACTCCCTACACCTGAGAGTTCATGTAAATGCCTCTGAAGTCTTTGAAATTGAGACTCAAAATACATGGTCCCAAAGAGATGATAGTTTGCCTTTACTTTGGCTCCCAATCTGCCGTCAAAACTTTAATGTCTTTTGTTAGAGAATCTATACCTTTATAAGAAAAATAAGTTCCATAATGTCTACTTCCTTTAGGTCATAAATCATCCTTATCCAATGCAAAAATTCAGATTTGGGGAGAGGAGTGAGGTGGGAATCAGAATCTGATAGTAGATAAAAGAAGAGAAGAGTTGTTTGTAAACTGCATTGAGAACAGTATAAGGTTAAAGTGGCTCAGATTCCAGAGGAAAGGACTTGGGTAAATTCTAATAGAAATTTCCTACTAAAAGGATAGTTTAGCCAGAGAAAGGCTATACAGAGTCAGGATATGGCAACAATGTTCCAACAGAATTGAGGTGAGTCACTCTCAAACTGTCCAAGTCTATGACAGTTTGAAAATAGGGACCAAGAGGCCAGTGTATGGACTAGATGAGGTTTAAATTTCTTTCCAGCTTTAGGTGTCTTTAAACTACACATTGTGGAATATGACACTTGAAATGGGAACTCAATTTTTAATATGAAATCATGGGCAACATTTTAATATTAAATTTTAATATGATTGCTTATTTTCTTTATAATAATTATAAGAAAATGTACTGAGTGGTGTGAAACACTAAAAAGATGCCTAAACTTTAGTGACTTATTTATAATAGTTTGGAGACAGAAAGACTAGAGAAACTGGTCGTGTGACCATGAGCAAGTCAATTTCTTCTGGGTTTCCTCATCTGTAAAATGGGAAATGTTTCCCAATGCTAAGTTAGGATCAAATGAGAGATAATAGAGGTGAAAGAGCTTTGAAAAGTAGAAGGCACTCTCCCAAATGGAAGGGATTATTATTAGCTAAATGCATTGCAGACCCAGCAGCAGCAGGAAGCCTCAACCTCTGCAAACAGCAGTCCAACAGGTGATTTGAGTAAGGGCTGAGGTTACATTTTGATTAACCCATATGAAGCCCTTACATCATATAATGCAACGTGATACACCCAAATGGAGCCCCCTTAGAGCCAAATTGGGCCTCTAGTTTCATGTTGTTACAATTGTGTTTTTCATTAATTTTAGTGACCCTTGCAGTTCCTCATCTAAGGAATGGGGAGGAGGGGGGATCTGTAAGGAAGACCGCGACAGAAGAGAAAAATTTGGATGCTAAGGGAAAGGGATGTTAACTTTTGCAAAAGAATAAATAAAAAAAAAAAAAAACATAAACAAAACCATTAGGTCAGTTAAACAAGCAGGCCATTGAGACTTGCCAAAGCATGTAATGAAATAGATAAGGACAAGTGTTGGGAGGGTGGTTTTGTTGTTTGGTTTGTCCCCCAAAGGAAATATCTGGCAGGGTTATGCCTTGTTATTAATTTATCCCATGGTTGATATCTTTGCTTGGTTTTATGTATAAATAAAACAAGAGGCTAAATCTAATTTACTTGGTGATATGTAATGAAACTGCTATTAGAAAAGCAAGAGTGGTGAAGTACTCTTTGAATACTGTTTTTATAAGTCCATTATTAGAGATTTTTAAAAAATGAGATGAGACGATTTACAGAAAAAAACACTAAACCAAAACCAAAGCAAAGAAAGCCCTGGTTTGGACCTGCTGGGTTTGAAAAGTGGCATTCAGTTCAGCATGACTAGCAAGATAACCAGGCAAATGATTCATCAGGCTCATAACTCAGCAGGTGTATTGCTGTGCGCGCCCGCCAAAGAACCATTCACGGCTCGTTTCAAGCTGTGACTTTCTCTGTGTGGCAAGAACAAGAGAGAAAGATCAGGCACTCGGGTTTCCTCCTATGGGTGCGTCACACATCATTCCCATTCAACTATATTCAGAAAATATTTATCAAACACTCATTCGTTACTACTAAATGACACTGGTTGCTGGTGGGAATGGGAATGGAGGTGAGGAAAGGAGAAAGAGAGAAAGGAGACACTATCCTTGCACTCAAGGAATTTATGATCTGACTGAAAAACCTGGTTTCCCCCAGGAAAACAATTATTCAAGTACAAAGTAATGTAAAGAGTGTAAACCTAAAGGCAAGAACACACATGTAGCACTAAAGAAAAGATATACAAAACAAAGTATATACTCTAAACCAAAACTGGATTTAATAATTATGTGGGTATGTATATCCACATGTAAAGATTCAGATACATATTAACAGAATAATAATTATAAATTAACATACTGATAGGTTTATACTAGTTACCTCTGCATAGGGGATTATAGCTGATTTTTTTCTTATTCATATAGTTTTGTATTTTACCTTTCCTTTCAATGAACAAAATTTACTTTTGAAACCAAGAAAAGAAATTTCTAAAAAAAAAATACTAAAAAATTACTAAAAAAACCATATATATGTGCATGTATATATACAAATGGAAAAACCAAACACACAAAAACAAATTCCATGAAAGGATGAGAAATGTCCTCAGGCATTCTGACTAGAAGGGGCAGAGGCCCCTGGAAGTGGATATCCCTAAAGGAAGCCTGAGAGCAGAGTTTTTCCATCTGAGACCCATGTGAGGGGAGTAGCCAGCCATCTCTGTGAGGCTACATACAAGAAGAGAGGGTGCCAGGGAGAGTTCTGAATTCCTATGAAAAAGCTGGGAGTGCCTAAGGGTGAGCTGTTGGTGAGCCTTGCCATCATCAAACAATTTGTTATTTAACAGGAGCAAATTTTACATAGTTTTGACCAAACTATAAGCCTTCTCTTTACACATCTCTCCTAAAGAAGACTCCTTTGGTGTGAATTCTGGATTGTTAGTGATACACAGTTTGCTGTAAACAGTAGAAAGAGCTATCAATTGGAATGAGTTGAATCAGGGTAGAGTTTTTGGTATTCAGGGAAAAATAAATAAGAATTACTAGTGGAGGGAAGGATGTTTTTTAATTTTTTATAAACATATATTTTTATCCCCAGGGGTACCGGTCTGTGAATCGCCAGATTTACACACTTCACAGCACTCACCATAGCACATACCCTCCCCAATGTCCATAACCCCACCCCCCTTCTCCCAACCCTCCTCCCCCCAGCAACCCTCAGTTTGTTTTGTGAAATTAAGAGTCACTTATGGTTTGGCTCCCTCCCAATTCCATCTTGTTTCATTGATTCTTCTCCTACCCCCTTAACCCCCCATGTTGCATCTCCACTTCCTCATATCAGGGAGATCATATGATAGTTGTCTTTCTCTGATTGACTCATTTCGCTAAGTATGATACCCTCTAGTTCCATCCATGTCATCGCAAATGGCAAGATTTCATTTCTTTTGATGGCTGCATAGTATTCCATTGTGTATATAGACCACATCTTCTTTATCCATTCATCTGTTGATGGACATCTAGGTTCTTTCCATAGTTTGGCGATTGTAGACATTGCTGCTATAAACATTTGGGTGCACATGCCCCTTCGGATCACTACATTTGTATCTTAGGGTAGATACCCAGTAGTGCAATTACTGGGTCATAGGGTAGTTTTATTTTCAACATTTTGAAGAACCTCCATGCTGTTTTCCAGAGTGGTTGTACCAGCTTGCATTCCCACCAACAGTGTAGGAGGGTTCCCCTTTCTCTGCATCCTCGCCAGCATCTGTCATTTCCGGACTTGTTAATTTTAGCCATTCTGACTGGTGTGAGGTGATATTTCATTGTGGTTTTGATTTGTATTTCCCTGATGCTGAGTGATATGGAGCACTTTTTCATGTGTCTGTTGGCCATCTGGATGTCTTCTTTGCAAAAATGTCTGTTCATGTCTTCTGCCCATTTCTTGATTGGATTATTTGTTCTTTGGGTGTTGAGTTTGCTAAGTTCTTTATAGATTTTGGATACTAGCCCTTTATCTGATATGTCATTTGCAAATATCTCCTCCCATTCTGTCAGCTGTCTTTTGGTTTTGTTAACTGTTTCCTTTGCTGTGCAAAAGCTTTTGATCTTGATGAAATCCCAATAGTTCATTTTTTGTCCTTGCTTCCCTTGCCTTTGGCGATGTTCCTAGGAAGATGTTGCTGCGGTTGAGGTCGAAGAGGTTGCTGCCTGTGTTCTCCTCAAGGATTTTGATGGATTCCTTTCTCACATTGAGGTCCTTCATCCATTTTGAGTCTATTTTTGTGTGTGGTGTAAGGAAATGGTCCAATTTAATTTTTCTGCATGTGACTGTCCAGTTTTCCCAACACCATTTATTGAAGAGGCTGTCTTTTTTACATTGGACATTCTTTCCTGCTTTGTCAAAGATTAGTTGACCATAGAGTTGAGGGTCTATTTCTGGGCTCTCTATTCTGTTCCATTGATCTATGTGTCTGTTTTTGTGCCAGTACCATGCTGTCTTGATGATGGAGGGAAGGATTTTATTCAAAAAAAGATAAGTAAGGATGGAGAAGTTAGGAGCTACCCAGGCTGGATTTCAAAAAGGGATTTTTGATAAGAAGCTGAGAGAAAGAAAAGGATTCTTTCATTTTTGAGTGATCAGCAGCTATTCCTATGAAGGTGACTACATGTGACAGAAATAGATTTTCCTGTACATTAATTATGTTATCTCCACTTACCTGCCCCCCACACCTTCTAAGATGGGGGTCAGCAAACATTTCTACAAAGGGCCAGATAGTAAATATTTTCAGCTTTTAGAATATTACCATATCTGCCACAACCATTCAACTTTGCCACTGTCATTTGAAAACAGCCATAGAGAATACATAAACAAATGTGGCTGTGTTTTGATAAAACTTAATTTTTAAAAAATAATAAAAAAAAGAATCATTGATACAGCTGAACAATAAAATGAAATCATCTGAAGATTAAGTTAGATATCAGGAAGATAAAGAAACTCTAACAGAAAAAATAAGAAAAGAAAAAGAAACTCTACCACAGGACAGATTAAAAAAAGACAAGAACAGAAAATATAAGACATTCCAGGAGAATACAGAAACATTAGAGAAGAAATTATCAAAGAAATAATAGAAGATTTGACTCCTCTAAATAACAATACACTACTACTGTGTGGGGTAGAGTATACGGAAAAAGTCTACTATTTAGACCCATTCAAATGATAAGCATTCCAAAGACTAAAAAATTCCAGAGATTAAAAAATACTTATCTACAAAGACAAGACAATGAGATGTACATGAGACTTCTAATCAATAATACTGGATTATAGAAAATAATGGTTGTCCTCAAAGTTCAGGGAAACATACATTTCATGTGAAAATTATATTGTTGATTTTAAATATTGTTTGTTGATTTTCAATTTTTAGTATCAACCAATTGACAGAGTATACTTAATTTTAGCTAGAGAACAGAATGTTATTGTCAGAAACAACATAATTAACAAAATTTGGGTAGTAGATGTGGAGTAAGGAAGAAAGAAAATATTGCAGAAGACTGGACTCTTAAATTTTCAAATAGAGAAGTCAACAACTTTGTAACTTGGCAAATCAAGAAATGGAAGAATATAAGGTATATTTTTAAAAGATATAATTGTAACTACCAGGAAAAATAGAAATGGAGAGTGTTAATTTGCGAATGATTCCTCTGGACAATGGAAGTATACTGCCGTAGAGTTTATGATTTTTTACATGCATTATGTTATATACATACACATATATGTATTTATGTCTGTGTATGTATGAGTGATGTCTGAGTGGGATCAAAATGGGGTCAAGAGAGGAATGAACATTGCCCGAAGGCTGTGGTTTTTGAGACAAACCTACAGTTTTGGTGGCCTCTGGATACAGATGTGATTTTTGGATTGCAACACTGCTGGGAGGTCACAGATGACCTCAAAATTGCATGCACAATGTTTAGATAGTATCAGGCAGGGGCATCTCTAGCAATTTAGATATAGGATGTGTGCATGTCAGCCCAGGGCTGGATGGTCCTAGATGTGTCAGTCAATGGGCCTGCTATGACCCTTCCCTATTCAGAACATCACGTTGAAGGATGAAGAAAGCAGCATTAAGGTTGGACTTTGCACAGGGATGGCCAATGACTAGATTACAGTCAATCAATAGCCTACTCATTGGTACATGGTATGACCTGGTAATTAGAGTTGGAAGAATTCAGTTGAATTCCTTTACTTGGGAATTTGAATTCAGAATGTCGAGAAGGATGTCTAGAAGTTGACAGTGTCAGAGAATTGCTGTGAAAAGTTCTACAAACTGCAACTGTGAAAGCCCAGAGCCACTTGTGTCCATAACTGTCCAAGGTTCCAGTTGTCCAAGGCTTCATTGTACCTCCTGTGTTTGCTTTCCGAAGGAGTCCATCTCCCTGTTCGACTGTATGTGTCCTTCCAGTAACTACTCCTTTTACATGAGCTAGCTTGAGACAAACTCTTTTGTGTAACCAAAATCACTCTAACTAAAAGAAAAGCCAGAGAAATGTTTCACTTTGCATTCAGAAGGGAAGAGAGGCCCAGTGACTGCTGTCCTGTGGGACAATAGGATGTGCTCGTTCCGCATTAGTGCAAGCCCACCCTGTACCATAAGAACTGGGTGCATGAGACTAAGATTGCTTTTCAAGAAGGGTAGATTTTTTTTTAATTGTTTAATTTTTTTCTCTATTAGAGGTTGCTGGTCTATTGTACTGGAGATCTCAAGATATTTCTCAAAGCCTCCAGTCTTCTAAAATAAGCCTAGGAGAGAACTTTAAAGAAATAACCTTAAAATGCTCTTTAATGACAATTTTGCTTTTCAGATCCATAGAAAACAGAACCTAAACTGAATTTGAACCTTCAGAATAGGGAATAATAAAGATATTTTTAAAAGAAACAAAAAACTTTACTAAAAAATAAAAACCAGATTTGAACTAGGAGCCATAGACTCCCAATCTGTGTTCTATGAGATTAGTCAGACTGAAACATCTTTCCCTTATTTTTCCTTTGACATACAGTTCTGTCTTTGAATCTATATTACGCATAGACAGGATCATGTGGCACATTAGTTATATTCAGGTTACAGCCATAAAGAAAGCAAGTTCTTGCACTAGTCACTTCAGAGGGAGTTAGAGCTACAGAACAGAAACACTGACAATCAAAACATTGTAAGCTTTTGTTTGCTATTTTTGTATGTGATTTCCTATAGGGACCAGAAAGGAAAATTTCATGATGACAAAGGGCTTATCTTAGTTGGTTTGGCCTACTATAAGAGAATACTACAGAGTATTGTAAAGATACAAACTTTCAGTCTATAGTATGGACCAAAAGGATAAGAAGCGCTGACACCATACTGTAGCTCCTTATTCCAACTTGCACGAAGAACTTCAAGTGGCAGAAAAGGTGGTGACAGATAAAAAGAGGAAATTAAAGTGATCTAAAGAAGAAAACAAGAGAACCTGGAGCAGGCTGGTATGACTTAGCACCAAAAAGTCTACGTAGTTTTTAGAGAGCATCATTCACTCAATCTGTATCTATTAAACACCTCCTATGCGCACAGAACCAAGGCAGCCATGGAGAACAAGGCAATAGGATATGAATTTTGTCCTTGACGAGCTAGTCCCACAGAAAGAAAGAAGAGACCACTATGAGAGGAAGTGGGGGGAAAAAATCACTCACAGCTGGTGAGCAGTGAGGCTCCAGAGAGAAGTCAATGTTGGGTTTGCTCCTCGACCAGGAAAAGGAGATGTAAAATTGTCTGGCATTGCCCATTTTTGTACTTACAAATATTTCTTAAGCCACTGAACACATGAGAGTCAGGAAGGAAAAACCAGTCTTTGCCCAAAGACAGATTTGCAATTTCAGGGCAAGAAAGGCCTAACTTTCCAGACAACTCATGTTAAGTTTGGATGGGTGTTCTTACCCCTTTACTCACATCTATAGTAGGAAGAAACCATTATTTCCTCTAAGATCAACCCACTAATTAACTGCACAGATGTTTGTCTATACGCTGCTAAAGATCCAGATACTTAGAGGGGTCTAGTTTACTAGCTGACTGACTTGTTCACTTTTCAGCTTCCCATTGGTATTCCTTAAAAACAACCTGAGATGGGATTATTTCTAGACAGGTCAAACCAGGTGTGTTATTTGCTAGTCAACATTGTAATAAAATGCTGTTCCCTATTTAAATAAGAGTATGCCCCCGATGTACCCCTCGGAGATAGACATGGTCATATCTATGCCATTTTTTTCACATGATGGTCCATCCTGCTATCAGGCTTATGGGAAGATCTTTCTATTTGGAATGAGTGATTATAGCAGAGAACACATTGGCTTTTTCTCGGCTGTATGCCTTCAATTGGGAGGTTTCTCTCAGACAGTGGTCATGTTTTGTGCAGCCCAGTGTAAACACTGCTGCTGCACAAAATTCCCAAGAATTGGAACTACTAAAGAATTCTAAAGCTCCTAAAGAAAGGAATGAGTCACAGGAGCCTTCTAATATGTGTCAACCTCATACTTGCTTCATTTCGATGTTGCAGCTTTTAGAGAGATTAGAGAAGAGCAGAACCAAGAACAACTCTGCAATGCATTGACTGGCGAGGTGATGGCTGAAGCCCCATCCCCTCTATGCAGGCAGAAGATGTCCAGGCGGGGTCCAGCCAAGCAGTGAAAGGTTGCTATAGATTTCCTAACTTATTGCCTTCTCTATCAATATCCAATTCCATTGACACTTAGAATGAAGGAAATCTTGTGTTACCTTGTTTTCCATATCCTATCAGCAAAAGTATGGTGGCAATCTATAGAACAGAGAAGTTAAGAAGCCATAATTCCCAGGTGACTCAGCACTTCTGATTTTCAGAGGTGTGTGCTTTAATCTGCTTCTCCTAAAGGTACTGGCCCTTGGTATCAAGTTTTTCCAGTCCTCCATGCTCTGCTTCACCGTAAGTATAAACCTCTCAGAGAAGAGAAATGACTTTCAGGAAACCCAGTGAGTTAATTATGGATAGAAGTTGAATTCAAATCCATGGTTATACTCCCCAAGACCTAAGGGCTAATTGGGCCAGAACCTCTTTAATGCTCAGATTGTGAATATCTCATGTATCTCCACTGTATCTCATGCCTCTGGCCAGCATGTCTTTGAAAAGCAGACAGTGTGGAATGAGATTTTTATAACTGTTGAGTCTTGAGTGGAAAAGGACATCATATCAGCCCCCTCCCTGTGTCTTGGATGTCAAGCTCTATTCAGAAGGAAGTCACATTCATTCAGGTATTTTTATATTTCTCTCATCCTCCAGTCTCTCTACTGACCCATTTCCATTAGCTCCCCTCACACTTGGTTTAATTATCATCCTCCATTTCCTTAACTCTTTTGCCAATTCCTGATACCAACCCTTTTCATCTCTTTGAGGATTTCCTCTTCCTTCTCAGTAGTTTCTCTGATTAGTCTTTTCCATTCTTCCAGGAAAGAAGGTTTGGGTTTTTATCCTCCAAAGCTTACTGTCTTGCTAGTAAAGTAATCTCTGTTTTCCCTTCAAGGCCAGCAATGAATCACTACCTAGTGATTCTTTGGCCTTCAGCGTGGGTCTTTGGGGCCATACAATTCTGAAATTTTTTTTTTTAAACTGGGGGTAATATAGTATGCTTCTTGTCTGCTGGTATTCATAAGGCAAATTGTTTCTAGTTCCACCTGACTACCCTACAAAAGCATTCCCATTCTATGGTCTATCTTCTTAAATTCCTACTATGAACTTGGGCTCTAGAATGGGCTGAATTCCACTTTCACTGGTTGCATGATCTTGAATGAATAGCTTTACTTTATGTGAGCATTGATTTCTTCACCCATAACTTTAATGTTGTAATCTCTGCCCTACCTACATCAGTATTGCTTGGAGAATCAGCAGAAATAATAGATGGGAAAGCATGTCATTCACTCCAAAAGGTGGCATAAATATTAAAAATTATTATAATGATAATGACAATAATGCTAAACCTCTTTCCTTAAGTAACACATTTATGTTAGTGTTAAACGTGCCCCAAAATGATTAAAACCTGTCATATCTGTTTAATCTGTCAATTGAGCATAGGGAAATATGGCTGAAAAATCAAAAGCAAAAATTAGCCAGTTGCAAAAGAAAAGAGAAAGGAGGTATAGCACTGAGGGGAGAAAGGTTGAGGAAATTTAGAATCATTCTCAGAGAGAGCAAAGCTCTTGTGTAATTTCAGTAATATCTCCCCTGACCTGAGACCGTAGTAATGGTGCAGCCAGGAGCCCGGTGTCTGCTTGGTGGAGCCATACACAAAATCGTTGCTGAAATGGAAGGATTTCATGTAAGCAGTACAGACCCCTCCTCAGTGACCCAAAGGAAGCTAGAAACCCTGTGAGGACATGCAAGAAACAGTCTTCTATGAAACATCCCAGAGATTTATCCCTCTGCCCCAGAGGGAAGAAGGCAAATAGGAGTAGATGTCAGTAACTGGAGTTCAACAATCCAGAGCTGAACCAGAGAAATACTGGTTTCTTATAGACGAATTTATATGAGTGTGCTCTTCTCGTCTTCTAGGCTGGTGGCCAGAAAAACATCTGTTACACATTTTAATACGGGTCTTCTGAACACATGACGCTGTAACCCAAAGGAGGATGTAAATGGTGGGGAAATTTAGAGATCATAGCCGGCCAGAAACCAAACGTGACATTGGCCCTTTAAGGCTTTGTCTTTCTGACCATTCCAGGTTTCTAATCCTCCTGCCAAGTGGGCTAGAGGCCAGAATATTTCTTAACTTTGAATTTATTTCAGGGTGTTAATCTCATAGGCAACCAACTCCTATTTAATTAACTCAAACTCCCCAGCCCCCCCCCCCCTCCAAGAATGGCTATGTCTGTTCTCCTGATGGCTCAGCATACATGCGCCTGCCCCGTCTTTTCCCGTCTGGGGAAGGTGTTGACATTGGAGTGTCAGGGCATCGTGCAGCTGTCATCAGCCCCATGCCACAGATGGTACCTCAATTATGTGTCCCCTTCCCAAGGCACTTGTCCCAGCCACATGAGCAGTCTACCTGCCTCTGGGACTCACTCTGAGTTCCAGAGGGCCAGGAGAGACAGAGTAGCTAAACTCGAGAAGAGTTCAGCAGCCTTTAGCTCTAGGACTGAGCACAGAAAGAGTGGGCTTTTCTTGCCCCTGCTTCCAAACCTATTTTTAATCACTAATCATGAAGGTAATGAGAAAGTCCTAGAATTATAAAGATTCCCATTTATTACTTCTGGCTGCCCCTCCACAAAGTGTCTCTTTTCCCCTTTGGCAAGAACAGATCACTATTGACACTTTTAGAAGGCCCTGAGCCCCTCTCAATTATTGACCTAATCTCTGCCTGCTCTGAAAGCAGAATTCTTTTCTAACTAGATTTTTTAGAAAGTTAAGAGGCTACTCTTTGCTTTATTCATTGGAATGACTTCATGAGCTAATGTATTCTCCTGTCAGTGTAGTCCATGCAACATCTGCAGGATGTGGAAAGAACAGAAACAAACCAGATGTTTCAAAAAGGTAGCTCCACTAAGCCTTCTTAACATAATTATTACAATATCACATCCGTATTTTATTGTACGTCTTCTATATTTATACTCTGTTAACTTTTCCTGTAGAAATCCAAACCCAATGGATCTGAGTTCCTTCTAAACAGATTTGCAATCTTAAAAAAAAAAAAAAATTGACATATATCCTCCATTAAATCCAAATTTCCTTTATCAAATTTTAGAGGGGAAAAATAGATTAAGGAAATGTAGATATTTATCTCAGCCTTCAACATTTACACTCATTTAGTTAATTAACACTTAATTACACTGTCAAAGGGGAAAATTTTACCACGACGACCAATGCCCACTCCTCAGGCCTTCACTTCTTCAGAGAGGCAGACCTTTGCTCAGAGCCAACTCCTTCCTCCACGAAACATTTGTAATGATTACTTGACTAGGAGTGCAGATACAAAATTGCGAAACTGAGAGCCATCACTCACTATAGCCCTGCTGGAGTTCTCAAACTGGAGCAACAGTGCCCCCCAAAGCAAGCAGCAAGAAACATCCTGTAAGCAGACACGAGGCTGCCCAAACTTCTATTTTCTGCTTCATAAGCCGAGGAGATATTTTAAGAGTTGCTGGCCGAAAAGCAGGCTCTATTACAACCAGACGAGCATTCCAACCAAGCTGGGGAGCCTCGGCTGGAAACAGAGAATGTTTCCACCTATTTTAACTTAGACGCCAGAAATTCTCTAAGGAGAAGAAGGGGGTGGGGAGCAGAAGAGACACAGTAGAAAATTGGAAAACTTCAGAAGTTTGCCAAACTCAAGGGAACAAAGTATAACTAGATTAATGCATTGATCTTATTAACCAAAATGCAGCTGAATAGAGTCGTTTGTCATCAGAGTTTCTCCATCTTTTAACAAATGGCAATATTTTTTGGTCTCACAGGTTCCCTGCCAAGTGGAAGACCTCATTAAAGCTGTTGGAAAATAATAGCATTCTAATTAGTTTAATTATGATATGATGAATTATCAACCCAATTTTTAAAAACAATATGCAATTAGCCTTTTTTTTTTTTTTTTAAAGTCAAAGACTCTGTTTTCCAAAACAGGAAATGAGGCATAAAACCCTTAATTTCATTGTTAGGGCAAAATCTTAGACACCCTAATGTAGTGGTATAATGAGCATATAATGAAACCAACAGTCCCCACTCTTCTAGCTACTCCCTTTGTGCATTGACTAGACAACATTTTGGCTCCAAGAATGGAAACTGCATTAAGCTGGAGCCTGACCCAAATTTTCTCTTTCAAGTTCTAAGTCCTGTTTTCTATTTTCCCTTCTATCTTGGAATAGGGTCACCCTATAAAAGATGAAATATCACATTCCTTAAAGACAATGAACTGATGATGTCATATCAGCATGCATGGCTTTTATAATGCTCTTGGGGACATGGGGTATTGCAAGGGGGGGGAAATGTGGTATTAGAAATAGAGAATGAAAGCCAGGAAGCCTGAAAACCAAACTTTCAAAATCAAACCATACAATCAACAACATAATCATAAGCACCATACAAGAAACAACCCCTCTCATCCCCACCAGAAAACCACAATGAGACCCTCACCCACTACACTCCTACTAGAATGGCTAAAATTAGAAGGACTGATAATATCAAGTGTTTGTAAGAACAGGAAGAAACTAGAATACTTGGGCATATTTAGTGGAAGTGTAAATTGGTACAACCACTTTGGAAAACTCTTTGATGGCATCTACTAAATACATAAATCCTAAGACCAGAAATTTCCCTCCTGGGTTTATATACAACCTAAATGGGTATATACCAAAAGGCATGTACAAGGATGTTCAGAGCAGCTTTACTCAAATAGCCTGAATTGGAAACATTCCCAAAGTCCATCAATGGTAAAACAAATAAATTTGTAAGATATTCATTCCATAGAATATTACATAGTTATAAGTCCCAGACACAAAAGAGTACATGCTATATGATTTCATTTGTATTTTGTTCAAAAATAGGCAAAACTAATCTGTGGTGATAGAAGTCAGCCTAACAGTGGTGGAAGTAATGACAGGGAAGAGCACAACAAAGAGCCCTCTGGGGTGTGCTGAAATGTTTCTTTATCTTACTATGGATGTAGTTACAAGGGTATGTATGTATATAAAATTCATGCAGCTGGACAGTTAAAGTGTATGCATCCCCCCAAAAGCAAAGGCAAAAGCAAGACAAAGAATAAAAGAAAGAAAAGGGAAAAAACCTCCTGCTGACAGCTAGCAAGCTTGGCTTCAAATATAACTCATATAATGTCGCTTCAGGGCTGCCCACTTCCTCTGACAATGAACTACAAACTCTTCACGTGGCCTACAAAGGTCATGCATGTTCTGAGCCCAGCCTACCTGATATCTCTCACCACGTCTGTCCCACTTCCTTTTGCTGATCCCCATTCCAGTCACACTGATATTTTTCTCCTGTAAAACACCAACTCATTCTGACCTAGGTCCTTGGCACCTACTGTTCACTCCGCAGGGAACACTCTTCTTCCAGATCCTCCTAAGACCACCCCCAACTCATCAGTCAGATCTCAGCTCAAGAGCTCAATCAGCCTCCCCACACCACTGCCTGTCTCTTGTCTACCACCCTACTTATCCTTTTCGGTTTTATATGTAGCACTCTCATTCTCTAAAATTACTTTGTTTACTTACTTGTTTATTTTCTGGGTCTACCACTAAAATGCATCTCCTTCTCTCTCAAGGTCACTACTATATCTCCAGGGTCTAGGATGGAACCTAGCATCTAGTAGACACTCAGTGAATATCTGCTTAATGATGAATAAATAATGACTTGGTAAATGAATAAATCATTGCCCTCAAAAGTTAATAGGCATGGTAAAAGTAATAAAGCATAGCATGAAAGTCAAAAGAACACTGGATCAGGAGTCCAAAGACTGAGAAATGTAAGGTAGATGATCACCTGTTTCAACATTTTTTATATTCATCTATCTACATCTAGTTGGGAAACTGGACAGTCTAACATGAGAAGATAACAATCTAAAGTGGCAAAGGTCCAAAAGAGACCTCAAAAGAGAAAGTTATCAAGTCAGTCCGGTGTGGTCCAGGGGACCTTGCAAAGGAAGTGGGGTTTCCACTGGGCTGGAAGTCTGGTTGGAAGCAACTAATAGATGGGGAGGAACAGAAGGTCCTAAATAATGGACTTGGGTCAACAAATATGCAGAAGTGAAAAAGATCAAGTATCACCAAGGGCCAGGAGCAAACGAATATCATTCAAGTGGAGGACTGTTAAAGATGATTACATCCCCAATAGTGTACAAATAGTGACTTCTTCCTCATTTTTGAACATACCCAGATCTCAGAAGGGAGCTTAACAATTACCAGTGAACCAACCTTCTCCCAAAGAGAAGCAGCTGTATTATATTATGGATTACATGAGCCCCTCTTAAAATTGTGGCCTGAAAGGTGAAATGAATCAAATGTCAGAAATTTGTATGATCATCCCTGGCAGGATAGAAATTTAAAATATGTATACCTTGTGGGAGAGAGGTTTGTACACAAAACAAACAATTTGTGAAGATACATTCTATTAATCATTTGCTTTAATATTTTGGCTGTATAGAGCTAATATTATTGTTTAGTCTTAAGAGTTAAAATGCTATCTTGGCATCTTCATCTGCTATCATTAGGTCAGCCATAAAGCTTTTAAAAAAAACCAACAACATACAATTAATTTTCAAACTATAAATGTTTCCAAATAAGTGATTTGAGAAAATAGGAATCATTTGATTAGACTGAATATGTTGTCCAGGAATTATGAAACATGTGAGTGTGTGTGTGTGTGTAGTCAGAGTGTGACTATGAATAACACTTGCCCACTGATTTATAAGTAAAAAAGTATCTAGAACCCACACAAGCTCAAACTACCAGAAGTAGGATGCAAGCAGAGATGAAGAGGAAGTTCACTCTGCCAACTATCTCTCATCTGAACACAGTTTGGAGTTTGATCTGGAAAGAAGAAAGATAGAAGGCTTGATTCAATTGTTACAGAAATGATTCATTTCTTCTTACTGCACAGCTGGAAACACACAGACAGAGGTGAGGGTTTTACTGAGAAAAGTTCAGTTGGAAGTTAATTTGCCATTGAGCTCATAAATTGTGAATTTCAGACCTGCAGTCCTAAAGTTGGGGCCAAAGATTTGCAAAGCCCATCTCCTGGTTACAGAACCAAAGGATTCCAGTGGGTTATTTGCTGTGGATTCTCTCCCTGACTCCATAAGGTCAGCAAAGTTGGGTCTGCTTTCCAGAGGACCAATCTTACGAGTCACCCAATTGGATTAACATTTGGTGTTCTGGAGTCTGGTCCATATTTCAGAAAACTTTCAATGGGTAGAGCTATCACTATCTACAATATCTGTACATTCTGATAATGCTCAAGAAAGTTCCAACCATCACAGACCAGATGACTACCACAGTTAGAAAAATCAGTAGTATATTTAAAGAAGAAGGCAAAGCAGGAAAAAGACGAGGGGGACAAAAGATGTCTTTCATTTATGTGAAGTGGTAGAAAAACCTCCACCAATGAGAAAAATTTCAAATTCTGCGTCCATCATTTGTCTCTGGCTGTGTGTACATGGTTGGCAATGAAACCCTGCTATCCCTAATTTTTACTTAAAATGATTGCTACAGTGCATGTAATATATGGAATCAATTCCCCACTTTTAATCAATAGCTCTACAATGATGACATATTGGTCTATCTGAAGGTTGCCATTTAGAGGTTTTGCACTACCATTCAATCATTCTAAGCTGACCAACTCCATTTCTAGCTACCTATTCAAACCAACTCACTTTGGGGTTTATTTATTAATACACCATTATAGTTTAGTTATAATTCCTTGAAAACCATATGGAAATCCCCACTTCCAGGTCTTTTCTCACACCACTCCCTCTCCACACAGAACTCTCTCTTTCCCTGTCAAAGCATACTCTTCTGAGTTTATGTTACTTGCCACAACTTCTTCCTCTGCCTCTGAACTTCTATAACACTTAGTGGTATCATTTAGTTTCTAGCTAACATAATTTTTTAATCATCAGCTCTCTTGCCCTTGATCACTTTTTAATATTCTCATGACTGGTGAGATATGAGATTCATAATGAGTGTCCAACCTAATAATGGCAGCACTGAAAGCAGAAAATTCTGGACTCAGATGAACCTGGATCAAATCCCAGCTCCCCTGCTTTCTAGATTCTTCCTTTCCTGGCCCCCACATCCACATCTGTCATCAGGCCCTGCCAGTAATACTTCCAAAATGCATAATTAATCTAGTTACTTCCTTTCTTCTTACTGTCATTGTGTCTGTTCATACCACCACCATCATCTATTGCCTTAAGCACTAAAATAGGCGTGTGACTTCTCTTCTTGTTTACAATCCTGCACCTTACCTTCCATTCTCCATCTTACAGCAAAATTATCTTCTGTTTAGGGTAAATCAGACCATCTCCCTCCCTTGCTGAAACTCTTCAATGTTTTCCCACTGTGCTTAGCATGAACCTCAAATCCCTGATCATGGCTTCAAGATCCTTCATGATTCAACCTCTGCCCCCATACTCTCACCTCTTTACCCCTCTCTCACTGTATTTGAGCCACACTTTCCCTCAGTCAGTTTCTAAAAATGGCTGTGTTCATACCCGCTTTCAGGGCCTTTGCTCAGAAGTTTTCTCAATCTGGGATCCTCCTCCTGAATCTCAACTGGGCTGGCTTCTTCTCAGCTATCAGGTTTCAGCTCCAATGTCCCCTTGTCACACACAACGTTCTTGGTCACTCTAAGTTTTTCCTGTACACTTGTCATCTCTATTATACCATCCTATTTGTTTCCTCAATGGCACTTACAACAATCTATAATTATCCTGCTTATTTGTGCCCTTGTCTGCTAACTGCCAACTCAGTGAAATGGACAATTCGAGAAATCAGGGATCTTATCTGTTCTGTCCTCCACTGTATCTGTAACTACTAGAACAGTATGTAATGCATAATAGATGCTTCATGCTCAAAACTTGGAATACTTACTAAACAGTAAATGTTAATTTATGAATGGACTTATGATGCATATATTTCTATTTCTCCCTTCCTGGCTTTTGTGCAATTTTTGTTATATGTTTTACTACTCTATATGTTATAAACCCCATACTGTATAACTATTATTATTAAGCCGGTCCCTTATCTTTTAAAGAGATTTAGCTAATAAGAAAACAAACATATATTTAGCCATGCAGTTAATGTTTCTGATGCTCTTCATTGTGTTGTGTAATCAATATCCCTATCTGGTATCATAGGTTTTCTGCTAAAGTATCATCTTTAACATTTCTTGTAGTACAGTTCTGATGATACAGTGTTCCAGCTTATGTATGTCTGAAACAGTATTTTTGCTTTCATTTTGAATACATTTCACTTGATATGAATTCTAAGTTCTGTTATTTCAGAATTTTAAAGACATTGCTCCACTATCTTCTTGCTTGCATTATTTCTAATGAAAAGCATGCCATCATCTTTATCTTTGTCCCTCTGTGTGTAATGTCTTTTTCAGTGGCTATTTTTAAGGTTTTCTCTATTACTAGTTTTGAGCAATTTGATTACAATGTGTTTGGTGTAGTATCCTTTATGTCCCTTGTGATTAGAGTTCATTGAGTTTCTTGGATCTGTGGATTTACAGTTTTCATCAAATTTGGAAACCTATTAGCCATCATTTCTTTAAACTCCTTTTTATCTGTCACCATACTAACATTAATACAACATTATTGGCTATGTTCCCTATGCTGTACTTTTCATTCCCATGACTTGTTTTATAACTGAAAGTTTGAATCTCTTAACCCCCATGTCTATTTCACCCGTCTCCACCCGTCTCCTCACCACCTCCCCTCTAGCAACCACCAGTGTGTTCTCTGTATTTAAGTGTCTTTGTTTCTTTTTGTATGCTTGTTGGTTGGTTGGTTCTTATGTTTTATTTTTTTTAAGATTTATCAATTTATTTTAGAGAGAGAGAGAGAGTTGGGGAAGGGAAGGGACAATGGGAGAGGGAGAAAGAGAATCTCAAGCAGACTTCCCACTGAGTGCAGATACTGACACGGGGCTCAATCCTATGACCCTGAGATCATGACCTGAACTGAAATCAAGAGTCAGACACTAACCAACTGAGCCACCCAGGCACCCATCATTTGTTTTATTTTTATATTCCACATATAATTGAAATCATGAGGTATTTGTCTTTCTCTGTCTCACTTACTATACTTAGCGTATCACCCTCTAGGCCTATTCATATTGCTACAGTGGTAAGATCTCATTCTCATTCATATATATATATATATATATATATATATGAAACATATATACATATACATATACATATACATATTCATATATATATATGAAACCACATCTTTATCCATTCATCTATTAATAGACACGGGTTGCTTCCACATCTTGGCTGTGATGAATAATGCTGCAATAAATATAGGGGTGCTTATATCTTTTCAAATTAGTGTTTTCATTTTCTTTGGTTAAATGTCCAATAGCAGAATTACTGAAGCATATGTATTTCTCTATTTAATTTTTTTGAGGAAACTCCACACTGTTTTACACAGTAACTGTACCAGTTTGCACGAGTTCTCCTTTTGCTCTTCATCCTCACCAATACTTGTTGTTTCTTATTTTTTGATACTTGTCAATCTGGCTGGTGTGAGGTGATATCTCATTATGGATTTGATTTGTAGTTCCCTGATGATTAATGATGTTGAGCCTCTTCTCATGTTGGTCATCTGTTCAGATCCTCTGTCCACTTTTTAACTGGATTATTTCTTTTCTTCAAATATTCTTCAGAGTATTTCTTCAAATATTTTTATGACCCATCTCACTCCCCTCTTGAGAACTCTAACATGGATATTAGGCTTATCAAAATTGTTTCACAGTTCACTGATGTTCTTTTCATTTTTCTTGAGCTTTATTTCTCTGTTTTTCCTTTGGGATAGTTGCTATTGCTGTCTTCAAGTTAAACAATCTTTTCCTCTACAGTGACTAATCTGCTGTTAATCCCATTAAATATCCTTTTCATTTCAGGCAGTATAGTTTTCACCTTTAAAAGTTTGAGTTGGGTCTTTTTTACATTTTCCAGCCTCTACTTAACTTGGTCAATCTTTCCTCTAGCTTCTTTAACATACAGAATAAAGTTATAATAACTATTTTTAGTGTCCTTGTCTAAGAATTCTAAAATCAGTCAGTTCTAGATTAATTTTGATTAACTGGCTTTCAACACAGATGGGTTATATGTTCCTGTTTCTTAGTATGCCCAGTAATCTTTAATTGGACATTGAGCTTTGTAAATTTTATTTTGTTGCATGCTGGATGCTTTTTGATTCCTGTAAATATTTTTGAACTTTTTTCTGAGATATTTAGTTATTTAGAAAATTTGGTCCATGCTTCGTTTGCTTTTCAGCTTTGCTAGATAGTCTTAAGTCTAGAGCTATTTATTCTCCATTACTAAAGCAAAACCCAATGCCCACTGAATATGTGAAGTCTTCCAATCTGACTGATAGAAACAGGCACAATCTCCTACCTTGTGTGAATGTTAGCTTCTGTTTTCTCTAATCTTTCTAAATGGTTCTTTCTTCCTCCTGGGTAGTTGCTTCACACACATGTGCTGATCAGTACTGACTATTCGGAAGAAGAGCTTCTACAGATTTCCAGAGTTATCTTTCTAGCACCAGCCCACTCTTTGGCACTCTGTTCTGTGATCTCTACTGCCCTGGTCTCCCTAGATTCTAAGCTTCAACTCTTCATTCAGTAGTTGTGCCATAACCTATAAACTTTCTCAAGGCTACAAGCTGTAGCAATTGTGGGTCTCATTTCATTTGTTCTCATGTCTCAGGGATCTCTGTCCTTGAATGGCTGATATCCAACACATTGAAAACTGTTATTTCATTTTTTTTTAATTTAATTATTTCAAAGGGAGAGCATATCTGGTCCATGTTACTCCGTCTTGGCTGGAAGCAGAAATCCCATGGTGCATATGAATATGCCTAATCTTCTTTCTCTTAAAGCTACTATCTGGGGAACTGTTCTAATGGATAATAAAATGGTAACAAGAAGGAAAACATTTTAAAAAATCAGAGAAGGAAGAATGTACCCTGAAGACCCATCCCCTAGTTATGCTGCAGCTGGATATTAAGGAAAGGAGAAAGGAATCACCTTTATTGATTACTACATTATTTGGAGTATATGGAATAAGCTATGCTACATGAAATTGTTTTCTAGTTTGATGGGGAGAAAAAACAAACAGGTAGAGTTAGTAAGGTGAAAATAAAACCACTCTTGCAACCCACCCCCTTCCACACACACAGCCTCTTATCTCATTAAGTGATGTGACCCTTCTCACAAAGGAGGGTCATCAGCAAACACAATGGTTTGCGAACACATCACAGGATGTGCTCATTATACCACAAAGATAGAGTAGGGACCAAGCAATCACAGGGCCACATGGAAAATTGTTTTATAAGCCGACTTTTACAAATTGATTTCAAAGCTGGGGAGCAATTACCATTAAGCAAAATAATTTGCTGCCCTGAAGAGGGTAGGGCAAGGCAGTAGGTCCAAAGATAACCTAAGCCATCATTAGAGAAATCCAGTTATTTAGTCAATTTTACTTATTTACAGGACTAAAGATTAATGAGTTCAGATACTCATTCAGACAGTAATTAGGTTTCAAAAACATACTATAACACAATCAATCATGGCTCTTGAACATAATGGCATTAGGGCAGAGCCCTCTTTCAGCTCTAGTTATTAGCAAGTGATTGGTGAACACTGGGCTTAAGCTGAGAAACTACCCCAGGGCCCTGAAATAAAATGAAAGAAGACCCTTAAACAAGAAGAAAGTGTACCTTTGATCCTTTATCCTTTGCTTGGATGTTCCGAAATGCTGTGCTCAGGATATAGGGTTTTGTAACAGAACATCAAGGACTGGTGGCATTTCAAAATGTAGTTGGTGCTTCACTTTATATATCTTTACTTGATAATCTAACTATTTATCATCCTTTGAATCTAATCTTTGGGGGAGTAGTATCACTTCTTTTTTAGATTTTTTACTTTTTTATGACTTTATGAATAAAGATAACTCAAAAGTTTTGTAACTATATTGGAAACTTGTGGCATCAAAGAAAAAAACAGAAAATAAAGACAAAGAGCTTTTTGGTAAGGGACAAGTTTCCACGGTCTCCTTTTCCTTAGCAAAGAACACCTCTCTTATTATAACACGGAGAAATTAGAAATAGGTATGTCTTATCATCACAGAATCTAGGGTGGAGAAGAGAGAAGAGATAAAGGAAAAAGCAATAATCATTTGCAATAATTTTAGATTTATAGAAAAACTGAAAAGATATTAGAGAGTTCATATACACCCTTCACCCCCTTTCCCCTAATGTTAACATCTTACATCACCATAATATACTTGCCAAAACTAAGAAGTTGACATTGGTACATTACTATTAACTAAACTCTATATTTCATTTGGATTTCACCAGTGTTTCCACTAATGTCATTTTTCTGTTCCAGGAGCCAATCCAGGAGCCATACCATTTTTTATTTAGCCATGCCTTCTTAGTCCCTTCTGATCTGTGACAGCCACTCACTCTCCTTGTTTCCCATGACCTTCATCATTTGGAGGAGTACTGGCTTGGTATTTTACAGAACATTCTTCAGTTTGTCTGAGGTTTTCTCATGACTATACCAGAGTTACAGACTTTTAGAAATAATAGTATAGAGGTGAAGTACCCTTCTCATTACATCACATAAGAGGCTATAAGGTTATCAGCCTAATTTATTACTGGTGATTCTCACCTGGATCATTTGGTTCAAGTGGTATCTGCTGGGTTTCTTTACTCTAAAGTTACTACTTTTCCGTTCCCATGCTCTATCCTTTGGAAGTGAGTCACTACATCTAACTGCTCCTTGAGATAGAGGAGGGAATTAACCTCTCTCTCCTGGAGAGGGGCTATCTATTGAAGTTATTTGGATTTCTTCTCTAAGGAATATTTGCCCATTCTCCCCCATTTATTTATTTGTTCAATCATTTCCCTCACCTATTTTTAATATAAATTTCTTCCTAAGTGCCTTACTCTATATATTGAATTTTACATCAAAGTACAGCATGTAAAAACTTATGTTGTATTGCGAAGACTCACCAGACCTCCTTGGAAGACACATGCTTATCCTTCATGAAGCCACTGTACAGTACCGAACTTGTAGCTTTATCCTTCACATTTTTTTCTTTGTTTTTTTTTTTTTTATGTAAAGCTTATTTTTCTGTGGTTGTTTATGCAGATTCCATGCATTTCTTTTGAGAGTGTTAAGACTTTCTCTGATGTAGTTAATTTTTTCCTACTGAATATGCAGACTACGGAATTAATCTAAGACTGTATAAACTTAGGCTGTGTCTCCACAGTTTCTAAGAACAGTTGAAAAATAAAAATATAATATTAGTATCATTCAATCCAGCAGTTGTTTGGTTTCCATAACAGCAAACAAAGGCTTTGACTGACTTTCTCTAAACTAATCGTGTTTCTCTCTGTTTCTGCTTGGACCTACAAATCCTTTTACCACATGAAGGTCCTTGCAAAAAAAAATGAAGAATTGCCATGTTTTCCCCTACATAGTCTCCTCCCTCCCTCCCCTTCCCCAAGGGAAGAAACTCTTTTAAACCTTTAAATTTGTCCTGAGATAGACAACCTTGGAAGAGCACAGGGATTTGCATTTTATGTTTGTGGTTTATCTGAAGCTCAATCAACTGACTTCCTGAATGAGCCATACCAAATTTCTTGTGTCCTATGCCAGGCTCCATGTGAGTCACAAGTCTAGCACTGGTTTCTCACCAGTTTTTCCAGGGGAGAGCAACATGAGACTCATGGTACCTCCTTCATCTCAGCTCTAAGAAACAGCTCTGTCAACAAGGCATTGATTTCAAGTAAGGGTAAAGGCAACCCCTTAGTATGTCTCCCGGCATGAATATTGCCAATGTTAACATGTGCTGTAAGCCAGGCTTTCCCTCATTCTGTCAACAATAAGAGGTGTGCAGGAGCTCAAGGAGGAGCAGAGAAGGCTGCCACCCCTGTAGGATGCCATCAAGTCTCTGGCACAGAACCAGACCTGCTGAGTATAAAGAGGACACAGACCCCTTTATCCTTATCCCTGCCCACTGATGTTCCCCCTGTCAAGAACTCCTTGCCTCTTTCTTTCCCAATCTCATTCATCTTTCCAGGCCAAAAACACTTGATCTCTTTTCAAAGGTTTCCATAGCTCATGGATTTCCACTCTGCAAGTTTTGAGTGTCTAGACATATATGCTTTTTATTATATACTGTCTTGTATTTGCTCCTTCAGATATGTTCCTTTCATTCCAATCCAACTTCCAAGGTTTGAGGTTTGAGGTCTAAACACAGTGTCTTCCACATTTTATCAGTCCTTTCTGCTAGAATGTAAACATCATGAACACACTGAAGACTTGTTTATGCTGTGTTGGTTCTGCTTACCAGGAGACTTAGAAGACACGGACTCAAAAAATATTTGCTGCACAGGAAAGAAAAATGAAAGTCTCCTCACAGTGCTTAGTGCATCATCTGGATCCTCTACAGTCTTGCTGACTACTTGATTAACTCATGCCTGTTCTCAAGCAGCTTAAGATCTAAAGTAGCCATAAGATAACTATATCTGGTATATTTCCAGTAACTGAACTATTATATGATAAAAGCACTCCCCTCCATTTCCCTCAGCTGCTTTCTTATCTTGTTCTCTGAGCAATTCTATGATGCAGGTTTAGTGACTGATCTCTTAGCATCCTACTCTGGGAGAATATGATTGAACTACCTTCAGTATTTCTGATCCATTGGCAATGACAACACTAAGCATTAGCAATGAAAGGGCTAGTTTAATAAGGAAAGTTAATTTCTGTACCCTTTCTTGTTTATCTAGAAATGTGAAATCATAACAACAACAAAATCAGAAGTCTTCCCAAAGTGTGGTTTCCTAAAATTAAAACACAGGAATTTTCTCTATATAAATTTTATGTCTCCTACTCTGAAACTTGACCTTTTTATCTGTCAGTAGGCAAGCTTGGGTTGAGCATATTTTGTTGTAGGCATAGTCTTTTTTTCTTTTTGGAAGCTTGTTCAGAACCTCACAACTCCAAATAAACCAAGCATGGCCATTTTGTGAGCATTCAAAATTCTTCAAATATTTAGATATATTTATGCTTCTAAATTGACAAAATGACTTTAAACTGTAATGGAACTACAGAGATATGTATTATACATTGTTACAGATATGCATCTTGTTTCTTTTCAAAATTTGTTTTTCCTCAATTAAAAAATTATTAATACAAAGGATTTGGAATTTTGCAAGATTTTTTTAAACAACTCTATCCATTATTCCGTCCTCCTCACAATAAGTGTTCTTAATCCCTTTATCTATTTCACCCATCCTCCCATTCATCTCTCCTCTGGAAACTTCCAGATTTTTAATAATTTCTCACCCAATGTTTTTAGGCGAGTAAAATTTCTGTGGATGAGGGCCGGGGGGAAGCCTTTTAAGGAGTTCATATAAAATTCGATCTGGTCAAAAGACTATATTCAAGTTAAAGTCTCAAAGGCAATTTGGTGAGAGTTAATCTGTTAGGGTTTGGGTCATGTATGTTTGCACATACACATTTATTAAGATTAAATACCCATAAATGCTTCATTGCATTTCCTTCTTGGAGACTGTGGTTTGCCACTTGACTTGCCCATTTGTACTGTTTCACTTCACGTCAGCTTTCCTCATTTTGCCCTTATCTCCCTTGTTTACTTATCCCCCAACCTAACCCGACCCTTAGATTCCACGATCCTAGGACTCATACTTTTATCAATTTGTCTTACTTGCGGACAAATGGATTTGATAGGCCTCCCTAAATGCCCAACGTGTACTGCATGGGGAGGATCTCCTAACCCTATCCCTTCAGCACAACTTGATCTGAACAGCCAGCTGAACATAAGGAGATAATGAATAATAGTGATCAAATCACCAGGACCAACCTGTGCAGTACAAGAGTCAAGAAGACCAGCCACTAAGCATGCCAGAGTCAGAGATACAGGTCCCTAAAAGGGAGACAAAGAGTCTACTGCAAGCCTTTCCTGTGTCCCAGTTGTGCCTGGAGATTCCCCAATTCAAAATTTCTCCCTGCCTCCATATCCATGCCCAATAAACTCAGATTCCAGGGTTAGACATTTTCCCTTTCTGGAAAAAAATTAACCCCTACCACTACCCCACCATAGTGAATACAATGTCTATTCACAAAATTAGTTGGATGAGGATCATGGTTGGATTCATCACTGCGGAGGCCAGAAAGTCTCTCCAGACACAGAAGTGACCATCAGGCTGAAGCTTATGGTCAGTCCTTTATGTTCAGTTTCTCACATGCTGTTCCCTCTTCTCTGCCAATCTGTTTAGTGACAACTAACCCTGGGGCGGTGGAGGGGAGTAGGAAGTGAGAGGGGGACCAAGGCAGAGTTTTCATTTTCAAGGCGTAAAAGATGAACTTCAGGCCACCAGATCCAAATCCACAACCAAGTCAAGGCTCCGTACTGGTTTGAGCCATTACTCAATGTTCTATGCCTTTAATATTTTAAGAAAAGTTTATTATGACAAGTCAATGACAGCACTTTTAGTAGGTCAATAAATCATGGACATATCATATCACAGAGATGACAGCTATGTAAAGCATCACAGGCAACCTGATATTATTTCAACAAAATAGCAACTAGAGTCTCTTGGCACTACTATAATTTTAAGCCAAGGTTTAAAAATATATTATTATTAATATTACTGAATGGGAAATTTTCTTGGATGGGGTAATAAGAAATGAAGCAATTCACTGCAAACTTTAGTGTGCAAAGGAATAAGTATTAAATGGGGATGCAAATCCTGTTCTTACATTGGTGTTCTGGTTATATTTTACAATTTGCTAATATCAGGGTGGGGGGAGGGAAAAAAAAACCCAAACCAAATGAAAAATAGGGTAAAAAGATTGTCGAGAGCTTCCTTTCATGGCCTCTTTCCGAGCACATGGAAAGAGAAGAGATGTTAATTTTTTAATATGGTTGGGGCATGGCAGAGTAGAGTCTGGAGGCTGACCCAACCCTGTTTTGAGACTTTCATAGCGCGAACTTCGAAGCAGCTGTCAGAGCTGGGGGTGACAGATGTTAGCAGTGAAGGGTGCAAAGGCAACAACTTACCCCTCCTTCCAAACTGTGAAAATTATCCTGTGCCAACATTTTTCTGTTCTTTGAGAGGAGAGGGCAGTGGAATAGCAGGATTAAGAAAGAATAATAAACCCTGATATTTGGGTTTATACTACTTTCCAGTTTATAAAATGCTTTCATATATTTTATTTCATTTGACCCACAAATCAACTTTCCATAGTAAGCAATTTAGGATCTGTTGTAATTTTTTCAGCAGAAGACATAGGGAGGATAAGTGTCTTTCCCAAAGCTACATAGCTACCCATGGTGGAAAAGGACAATAACCCAGTCTCCCCACTGTCAGTGTGCTGCTTTTCCCATTATGCATGTTTATCCTACTTTTCATCTGGCTTGGGTTTCTCTTGCTACCTGATCCTGATATTATTAAATTATAAATCATAATCAGAGTATCAATATGAGAAGCCATACTTGCAACCCCTTCCCCACTTAATACTTTATCCCCTCTCATACTAAACTATTCCTTCTCAAACAAAACTAAGTATGTTTCCTTTTTCAGTACCTCATGCACAACTATGTTAGGCTCACATCACTATTTCTTTTAACATCTTTTTAAAGATTTTTTTTTTTTTTAATTTGTCAGAGAGGGAGAGAGAGCAAGCACAGGCAGACAGAATGGCAGGCAGAGGCAGAGGGAGAAGCAGGCTCCCCACCTGATATGGGACTCGATCCCAGGATGCTGGAATCATGACCTGAGCCGAAGGCAGCTGCTTAACCAACTGAGCCACCCAGGCGTCCCTCTTTTAACATCTTTTAACCTGGCAACACTGGAATTCAGCAGTTTGGTGGTCATGGTGCCTTGGGGATATCAATCTTTGGAGAAAGAGCACCCCTTCTAGTCCTTTTCCCAATCCTGGCCTCAGGTCTGGCTCTCTTGCTCTGGTTTCAGACAACAGAGGATGGTATTTCACAGCAAAGAGGGCATGGTGTTCAGAACAACCTCTTGGCAAAGGTAAACAACATCCTGCCTGCCCCTCGGCTCCTGGGAGATACTAATAAAGTGTTCAGGGAGAGCCCTATCATCCAAGTTAGTCTAATGTTTATCAGATTAAGGGAGGTCCTCAGATCCCAACTGTGAGCAGAGATGAAGAAGGAAATGTAACTGAACTAGGTTTACCGTGTCAATACACAGATAAAAATCCCCAACAATCAAAGTAAAGTGAGTCAAGCTGCTGTTTCTCCAATTTATTTACTCCCCCCAGGCTGCTTTGTGTAACTTCTCTTTCCCTCCACAACTCCTCTAGAAATATAATATAAATCTCTATAATAATATAAATCTATGAAAACATACATCCCCACCCCTGGAGGTCCTGGCAGTTAAAGCCCAGCATTCTGTTCTCAGGCCGGCTAGAATGTGCTTCCTAAAAACAGCAAGAGTATCCTTTGCTTGATTTCCTTTTGTGGGCCAGGCTTGGGAACAACCTGAAATGAATTCAGCATATAACTGTCAACAGCCCTGCTGGCCAAATCTGTGTCTGAACAGAAATAACCCAAACTGGCAGAGAGGTGAGGAGTGCAGCACTGTGATTTCATCACAGCACAATCCTGCCAGGCGATCTAGAAAGGGACAGCTCTAGGTAAGAAGGCAAGAACCCAAAGAGAAAGAAGTGGCAGTAAGAAGGGACAGGACACCAACAGGCACAAGGGGCTTCAAAAATAAACAAATCTACACAGCCAGTCTGAGTCCAGCACTGAAGCCACCAAGGGACTGAGTGCAAAACGCTCAAATTCCGGGGCTGGCACTACCCCTTGAGCACTGTGTCAGCTGCACGAGTCAAGTCACTTGTCTGGTTTTTCATTTGTTTGTTTGTTTTGACTTGATTTTATTGTTGTTGTTGTTTTTTATTTTTTATGTTTTTTAACAGCTCTGTGAAATGAAAATGACAACATCTACTTCCTGGGGCTATTGATTTCATACAATGGGTGGGCAGCACAAGCACAATAGATACAAGAAAACACTTTCAGGCCACCAGAGGTTTTGCTTTTACCCCTTACTAGCTATGGAAATTTGGTTAGCTTACATAAGATCTCTCAAACTCAGACTTCCCAAAAGGGGATAAAAATATCATCTTCATGGGAACAGGGAGAAGAGTAAATAAGATAATGGATGTAAAAGCACTTAACATAATGCTCAGTTTATAATAAATATTCAATAAATGGTTAGAAAACCACACACACATATACACATATTTTATATTTGGTCTGAGACTCCTAGATAAAACTGAATATGGAACAGCTTCGAATAATATAAAATATTCTATTATTTTATAATTTACTCTAAATATAAATACATGTTGTTCTCATTAATATTTGACCTGTGAAAGTCCAACCACCCTTTATGTGACTTAGTCTTTGGATATCCAATAGTTTTGATTATTATTTTATCAGAGCCTATGGCATATTTAATTATTGGTTCCAATCTCCTACAGTAATATTAAACCTCCATACCCTCAATATGGCCTCCTGGGTAAACAAAATTCTCCTTCCCACACCTTGCCTGAGGGTTTGATCACATGGCTTACTTCAGCTAATTGGAGTCTGCTAGAACAACTGGAAACGGCTTGCACGGGCAGTTTGCCCTCTTATGTGTGACTATAAAAATAGCTTCCTGGAGTTGCAGGTCCCAGAATGACAAGAGACATATGAAGCAGACTTGAAACCAGCTACAGATTAAGCCGAGCCCAGCTAAAGCTGGATCAACCAACCAACACACATGTAAGCAAGAAATAAATGTTTATTTTTGTATGCCACTAGGTCTGGGACTGGTTTTTACGGGCCATTACTGTGGCAATAACTGAATGACAAAAACAAAACAGCTCATTTTTAGAGGTAAGCAGGGAAGTGCCGGCCCATCCAGGTGCATCTGCCCTATCTGGAACTTCTGTGCTGAGTGATAGGCACAGAAGCTACTGGAGGGGCGGGGTTCTCTGACCCCCTCACAACTGAAGGGAGTGAGGAAATCAGGGATATTTTCTGATGATTTTCCCATAGCACTGGACTGATTCCACCAGTCTGCTTTGCAGATTTTGTCTCCACTGTAGTCAAGAAACATCATATTATAGAATATGGAACATCAGGGGTTCTGAAAAGCAAACTAGGCTTCTTCAAAGTAGCTGAAACCTAGCAATAAGAAAGACTAAGAAAACGCAAAGGCAAAATTGTGAGAAAATCTGTTTTCAGCTCCCTCTGCAACTAAAGCTTCCCTTTCCACGTTTTCCATTACCACTGTCTAGTTCTCTCGCCCAGCCTTCAAGAAACCAGGATGTCTCTCCACCACATAGCCACATGCAAAATCTGCCTAGGCACGAATCCCATATCAGTCATTTAAACCCTGGTCTAAATTTTAATCTTTATTACTCCTAGAGCTATTTTCATACTAACCCTGTATTTATTTGTGGAATAAAATGTTTTCCCTATTAAAAAAAAAATCAGGAACTACAATAAGCATGGTAAAGTTGTTTGGTGATCTTCTTGGGATTGGAAAGAGAAAATTTCCCCAAATTCTTAACAGTGGACTACACATAGACAACTTTGAAAAGATGGTCCAGGAATGAGAATAATAACATCATTGTGTAAGTCCAGGTACGCTTTACAGGATAATAAATGATTTGGCATCATATTTCAAAAGTGATCATTTTGAAGCTGTGTAACTGAGACATAGAAAAAAATTGTAACTGATGGCCATCAAAAAATTAAAAAGTCCTCCACTTCTAGAACATTCTGTAAGATGTTAGCACAGGTGAAACCTATCATCTTAGGCATTATATACTGGAAATTCCAGAAAACTTCAGAGAGAGCTTTCAAAGTTTCAAAGCTGGAACTCTACCAGGCAAGGCTTTGAAATCTAAGAGCATAAATGTAAATCTACTTAACTAGAAGTATTAGCCAGTTCCTTCTCCTTACTTCCTACGGCCATGTCTTCCCATTCTCACTGCATTACTGGGAGGCAGAGAGAGAATGAAAACACTGCCCTCAAGATATATAAATTGAGACAGAAACCTCAAGGGTTAAGTCATTTGTTCCAGGGTGACAGAGGAATAGCTCCTCGAGAAAAACCCAACCCTGCCAATTCCCTTCCACAAGCCATGGATGTTTCAACGATGACACAGGAAATTAATATTCAGGAAATCTCTTAACAGTCAACAGTAATAAAGTCAAGATTTAATAAATAGGTATGGACCATAGCTTTGGAAAATTACTTCTATCAAACTCTATGGAGTGATTATATGGCCATTTTAGCTCCTTTCCTCAGAAAGGTGTTGGAATAAGGAATCAATTGATCAATTAATCGATCACAGAGGTTATCTCTGTAACATATATCCTACCAAAATATACTTAACTGCTTATTTTTTAAATTTCAAAGCAGTCTTATAACATCTCTGGAGAAGGATCAGGTCCTATGTAAGCCCATTTAGCACCCAAAACTGCTTGCAGTGCCCTGGCTCTGCCACCAATGAGTGGCTGGGTTTGAGGCAATGCCAAGTACACTGCCTTTGTAAGCAGTGTAGAAAGTAACCCTCACTATGTACACAAAAAAACCTAGAGATAGAATTAATTTAAACAGAATGGACTTTTTTATTTTAATGTGAGCTTTTATTCATTAGTTGGAGTGAGAAAGATCCTAAAGCCTATATTTGTATTTAAAATCTTCTAGCCCATCCATTGAGGAAAACAAACTAGTAGATAACTCAAAATTGCCTTCTTTGAAAAAGCAGCATAGGCAGAGGTGAGAATAGGAGTAGAAGAGAAAAATGGTGATGCTCTCTAGTATTATTGAAAAATCAAGTCTCTGTGAGTAAAACATTTTAGAAGAAAATTAGAAGAAACATTTTAGAAGAAACATTTTAGAAGTTGAAAGTGGATTTTTATGAAAATATGTGCTCCCTGGGGATTTTAACATCTTAGACTTCCAAACTGTGCTGGGAAAGTGAAAACTTGTGAGGAGCAAAACATTGGGGAATTTTTATTTGCAGTCATAAGTTATCCCATATGGTTGAAGAGTGATTTCTTTTACGATGGATAGGAACTTGAATTAACTTGGCCGTTTATTGCAAAAATAGAAAGAAGAAAGAGATGGGTGGGCTGGATTTCTATGCCATACCCGGCCTGTGAAGAGGCAGCAACAAATCATCTCAAGTCAGAATAGTCTTAGGTAGCTGAAAAATTATGGTAAGAGTGACAGTGGATAAAGTAATAGGATGGAAAGGAGAAGAAAAAAATGGAAAACTAAGATAAGTAATTACCAGCCAATAGGAAATACACAGTAATAAATACCAAGGCAAGGGAGAGGGAGATGAAGGGAAAGGGTCAGTATTGGGAAGATCATTCAAAGGCAAAGAAGAGGTATTTGGACAAGTATATCAGGTAGAGGAAGCCCTCAACTACTACAGAAAAAAATGAAGATACTCTAAAAAATGATAAGACAAGCAAAGGTGCAGAATGAGCACAAGATAAATTACATAAGAGGTTGAAATAAATAAGGCATTTTTAAGTACACAAGGAACAAGAGGTCAGAGAAATGGCAAGGGAGATTTACTGCCAGAAGATTAAAATGAAAAAAAAAAAAATTAAATGAGTTCTGTGCCTGAATGTTCACAGAAGATGGGGCAGATGCCAGAAACAAGCATAAATTTCCAGAAGGAAAGGCAAAATGTTTAAGGAAATCAAAATCAATAGTAGACCCCACCATCAAGAAATTCTAATGTTCGCAAGCCTCAGAAAATTCCAGAGGCAGAAATGGCATCCATCCCAGAGCCTGAGGGGAAATGGTAAAAAGGGTCTTGGGAGCCTTCTCACAGAGCTTCTGCATAACTAGAAAAGGAAAGGCAGGTGCAATCTAGCAGAGGTGACATGATATCAATTGGGGATGATGCATGATCCACTCTTGGGTTACCATGTGATGAGGCCTAAATGCAGATAAAGGGTGACACCCAACCCTTTCTTCATGACTGGCATTTTCCCTTTGAAAAGCAGTTGTCAGTAAGGGCTCTGTGTCGGTAATAAAATGGCTGGTATTTGGATACTCTCAAAGGCCAGTTGTTCTCACCCTGGCCTTTAGCTAAGGCACCAACACATTGTCAACTAAGTGATCACAGTGCTTTTTGACTCTTGAGCCCTTGGAAGTCTTCTCTGACGTGTTTCCAGGGGAGGAATATCATCAAGACAAGCAAGAGGAAAAATCAGGAAGTCTCTGGAGAGCCTGACTCATAGGTGAGGTGTTTATTAACTCATTTCCTATTCATGTCACATCATCTATTCTGATTCTCCTCCTCTGTCACTTTTTAATTTATTTCTCTACCTTCAGCTTATTGTAAGCATCTTTGCAAGCTGCCTTAAATGCTCTTTGAAAATAACTGAGAAAATAAGATAAAAAAAGAACAGAGTAGAGAGACAAAAAGTGGGAGGAAAAGGACAAGGGAGAAGTTGTGAGATCATTTCTCAGGGGAGACAAAGGGGCAAAGAGAAAAAGCAAGTGCACTGGTCTGAATGGGGAACAAAAGGAGTTATAAACAAGAAAAAGATCTAAGATTTGAGAAATCAGACAGAAAGGTAAAGTAAACATTAAGAAATGAAGAAAGGAACTGAGGTAGAGGGTTAATTAAGTAAGAAGCACCCAGGGGAAGTAAAAAAAGAACAACACAATGGAAAGAAGGCTCATGAGGGTTGAGAATGGACATTGGAAAGGGTAAAATCAGAGAGAAAGAAGGAAATCATTAGCAGATTTACACTTGACTTTGAAGATAGCACTAGAAGACAAGTAACAAAGCTGGTGAGAGAAAAGAGGAGCTACATCATGAAACCAAAATAGCCAGCAAGGAGGAAGAGGGAAATTTATTTTTTTTTTATTTTTTATTTTTTTTAAAGATTTTATTTATTTATTTGTCAGAGAGAGAGCGAGCGAGAGCGAGCACAGGCAGACAGAGTGGAAGGCAGAGTCAGAGGGAGAAGCAGGCTCCCTGCGGAGCAAGGAGCCCGATGTGGGACTCGATCCCAGGACGCTGGGATCATGACCTGAGCCGAAGGCAGCTGCTTAACCAACTGAGCCACCCAGCCGTCCCGGAAGAGGGAAATTTAGGGATCACAACAAGAACTTTGCATCACTGGAGATGGGTGTCTTACAGTGAATTTCAGCAACAGCATTGGGTAATCATCAAAAACAGCTCTTTGAGGACACACACACACACACACATACACCATCTACCATCCACCATCCACTGTATACACATATACACTGTACCATAAATACATACAAGCTCACTCTAGACAACACATACACACCATAGACATTTCTACTAAAATAAATCATTTTAGGCTTTCTTTCAGAAAATAAGATGGGTAATCTCTGAAATTTGCCAGTGGGAGACAAAGGTTATTCTAATATTCTAATTATGCAACACCATAAAATTTAACATCTAAAACTATAAATTTTACACAGAAGTGACTATAATTTCATATATGGATAAATGATACTAGCTTTAAAGATGTTTGTTTCTTACTCAATCAGAAGTTCTTAGCTTAGTCTAACCAGTTCACTCATAAGGAAAATATCGCATAAAACCCAAGAAGTCAATGATTTGATCTCACAAAATTTCAGTGTTGAAAGTGAGAAATGGTGTGGTCACTTAGGCCATCTACTCATTAAGATATGCCCAATCCATAAAATATGTCAGCACGATATGCATATCTTTCACCTCAGTTTTGATAAATAATAGCCAAAAAGTTGTGCTATTTCACCTTCCACATGTGGTACTGTTCATTGCACACATCTTAGTCAGAAATGTCTGTGCCTACTCCTTTATTTTCTAATCCTAAATATGAAGTAAAGATTAGAAGATTTTCACTTCTATTGTGTAGTTTTGCAAATAGAGTCCATGAAGAAGGAGCTATGTGAAACTAGTGTCAAGTAAATTAGAACAAGAAAAATAGTTGCCCCATAACCTAATGAAAAAGGAATCCACTGACTCTAGTTTGTAAAAATAAATTGAGTCTGAAAATAACATTCCTAAGATCTCTCCCCTCCTCTCTACTTTCATCCGTGACTCTGCCCACGCAAGAACCAGGGTACTGGGTGGAGATGGGCAACCCATGACAATATGTTGCCATAGATGCTTATTTGCTTTTGGACAGTAGAATTTTTAAATGTTTGAGTCACTAGCCAGTGTTCCAAATCTCCCAGTGAAGATGAGATCTACTCTTTTGGAAAAATCAGAAGTTCTGACAATATCCGCTCTCATCAGTGATCATCAGTCGTAGAGTAGGGCTGCTACCCTACCCTACCCTGGTTTGAGACCAGACATGACCCTCCAGTTCATCCCAGTCCCCAACTGGGCACATACTCATTTCAGTAGGCTATAGATACTTGAGTTTTAAGTCTGTGCTGAAAAAAACCATAAGAACCCCCAAACACTTTGCAGTCTTTCAAAATGGGGGATCGGTATTCTGATATGCCTCTCTGAAAAGGCAGAGAGCAGATGACAGGTCAACACTACCCAGTCATGCATGGTGCTCCATACACAGTTAATCCTTGAACAACACAGGGTTAGGAGCACTGAACCCCACCCCCGCCATGATCAAAAGTCCACTGATAACTTTCACTCCTCCAAAACTTAACTATTAATAGCCTTCCCAATAATGCAGTCAGTTAACACATATTTGAATGTTATGTGTATTATATGCTGTATTCTTAAGTAAGCTAAATGAAAGAAACTGTTACTAAGATAATCATAAAGAGGAGAAAATATATTTATTTTACTGTTTTTGTTCTGTACTGTGTGTATAGAAAAGAAAAATCCATGTATAACTCAAGTTCAAACCCATGTTGTTCAAGGATCACTGTATATTTACAAATAATAGCTATGAAACCAAATGACAAGGCCTAATTGGTCCCTGCCTCACTTAAATTACAAAAAAAAAGTAGACTTCTGGTTTTTTATATTCTTTGACAAATGAGATTAAGAATTACATTTTCCTTTTTTCCCCTAACTTAGCTACTTGTGTTTTTCTCTTATTTTATTGTTATTTTTTTATTATAATATCTTAAACCTGATGTTGATAATCTTGCCAATATTTATAACTATATTATGAAACATTTCCTTTCCAATGTCTTCTTTCAAATGCTCAAAAAATACCTTATTATGACTTGACTGAAGTTTATATAAATAAACTAATTTGTTATAATGTTGGCATTTTTCAACATTTACCTTGAAAAATAACACTCAGTCTTTTACATATAATGACCTGAAATTTTAAAAGTCATTTGATGATTTATCTTAAATATTATCTACTAGAAGGATGATAAATAACACCGAAACTCCTTACTTCATTATGAGGTCTCATTCTGTACCCAAGGGGAAAACAACAGATGAAGTGTCTGGGCCTTGACCCATGGTAACCTGACTGCCAGCAAGGCCAGCACTGTCAGAAAAGGTCATACATTGGAGTCTCAGGATCTCTAAGCCAAAAATAGCAGAAGGCACTGAGAAAAGATTAGTCTTTTAACTCATAAAGGAAAGATACCAAATTCAATGCAACCACAAGCTTTTCAAATAGTACAGATTTTTGCTGTTACTCTGAATTAAACATATATTCTTATGCCAGAGCAGGTTTTTGTAAAAAGGCTATAAACTAGAGTGGGTCATACCTCCCTTACAAACATAAATCTCCCACGTACTTCTACCACAAACCACATATCCCAAACTGGTTTGCAGACTAGGCAGACTACATGATGTGCAGGGCCTAGTACAAAATGAAAATGCCAGGTCAAAAAAAATATTAAGAATTTTAAGATGGCAATAGCAGAGTATTAAATCAAGCGAGGAGGCCTTCTGAGCTGGGTGCCCTACACAACCGCATAGGTCACATGCTCATGAAACCAGCCCTGGCAGCAAGAAAGAAGTTTTGAATTTTTTTGAAAAAAAATTCTTTCTTTTCAATGATGTAAAACCATTTAACTTTTACTTCTGTATCCTCAGATTTGGCCTTAGGGAAGACAGCACCCACATTCCAGAACAGCATGGGGCTACAAAAAAGAATCAACCATCTCCCCAGGTACCTTTGCAGCTGTGGTCCCCACCCTCTGCATCCTAATGGGCCCTTTTACCTCCCTTCTCAGACCAGAAAACATTTGCTCAGGCATGAATCCTTTGGGTGTGCATAGTGGGCAGCTGATTAAGTAACTAAGGCAAAATTTCAATGACAGCCTGCACCTCTTTTACCTCAAGACAGATTTCAGTTCCTTCAGGGAGTTTTAATTAAAAACTACCAGATCCCTTTCCCTGAGGAGGAAGCCAAGAAAGAGGAAGAGGACATGCAAAAGTGAATTCCCTTTTTAAAAAGCCTCTCAGTACACCAAAGCAGAAGAAACCAGACTATAAAGTCCAGCAGGGCAAGAAGAGCATGCTAGGTTAGACCTTGAAAGGGATCATGAGTTGCCTCGGTAGCAATTAAAAATGTATGAGAAGTTCTAAGAATAGAGCCTTGGGCATTTTGTAGCCATCATTTTGGGAGAGCAGGCTTTGGACTAAGCAACTGTTGCATCAGCTGTTGGCAGGAGTTTGGAAGGGTTGGAGCCATTTCCTAGTTGCACCAAAAATTTGTTTCTGTAGAACATTCTAGTTATTCTCTGGGCTTGGCCTACTCTGTTGCCTGCCTCTTGGCACTGAGAAATTAGTACAACAGAATTTCAGGTGCAGGGAGGCATCTTGGTGTTGCTATTTTGGGAGTATGGAGTTAGCAGTGGCCTGGGAATCAAAATGGCTGGGCTCTGATACTGATGGGTTATGTGACCTTAGGCAATGCTCAGCACCTTTCAAACAGCTTCTCAGCTTCATCAACCAAGGACATGTGGGAATTTGACTAGATCAGAAGTGGCTGGTCCCCTTAGGGACCCCGGGGTGAGGGGTAAGAACTGAATAGTTAAGGTCTAGATTGCACCCTATCTTGGCTTCAACGAAGCAGCCCCCTGATTTTCTGTTCATTTTATCCCACCCGGTAGGGCACGGAGGTGAAGACCACATTTGAGAGGATACACCCCCAGTGTCCAGTTTGTACCTCACCAGCTCTGATACCGATTGCTGGGGCCCATCCCCATTCACCTCTTCCAAGCTGTGTGACCTCACACATGTTCTTTAGCATCTGTGTGTTGGTTCCCTTGCCTGGAAAATGAAGACAGTAACACCTACCTCCTGGGTTTTTGTGAAGATAAATGAGGTAATATGTAAAAAACATTTACCTCACTTCCCAGTTTATGCTATGAGCTAAACAAATGTTAACTATAACAATTTTGATTCAACAAAGGATTTCCTGATGAAAACAAAACAAAACACTGGGTCTGATATCTTTAAAAAATTTCTATAGTACTAAAGTTCTGTGATTATTATTATTATTATTTTACCATTTCTTTCCTTATTTCCTTTATCTCATTACTCTCTCCCTATAAAACCTCTGTCACTCAGGTTGAACCAAAGTCAAACAGGATTTGCTCCCTTGGCCATGGGTGGTTGGTGACAGTGGGACTGGCGGAAGCATTGGGCATGTCTACCAGTTTGAAAGTATTCCTGGAAATGTTGGAAAGCTGGTCTCATGAGATTTTGCCTGGCCTATTTTTGTGGTTACAACCAAACCACTCCTCCTGTAGGAATTGTGATGGCCTGTGCATGCTGTATGGGCAAGGCCTAAATCTCTAATTACCACTGCAGACAATAATGCTAACACTGATGGCAAAAATTGTCACAAAGGAAAGATCTAGGACAAGGCAGAAGCAATAGCTAAAGCCTTGCAGAATACATAAAATTTATGTCCACTTCATGGCACCGATTCCCAAATGACCTCTCAGCTAGCAGTTCCCTTCCCCAGCTTCTGCTTTCCACCTGCTTAGTGAGAAAACAGCCATCGATGACAGCAGCCCAGGATAAATCTGTCAGCAAGACTTACAGGACAAAATCTCCTGAGAAAGGCTTGAGGAATCCAGAAAATAAATCTCTGTGTCCCAAACAGTAGCAAGGTTACCCGAGTTTATAACATGTCCTTTTAACCCCTCGGGTATGGGCCTTATTGACTATAATGATCACCAACCTCAGATGACACCCTGAAGTGGCATGTCTTTTGCTACCAAGAGGACTGCCCCATGCAGACCTCTTCCCGGATAACAGCCTTGAGAGCAGCAGGTTTAGACAAGCGGCCATAGTTATCTTCTATCTGACAGGTGAGTTGGATGCTTCTAATCTTCTAGGAGGGGACAGGGCATTGGAAATGGAAGTCAGGCATTTAACACAAGTTGGGGAAAAAATTTCAAAATACTCAGAGACTCAGAAGACAAGAGGGCAGCAGCAGGGTCTCTGGCCACAAGGTAACAACAGTTCCATAGCTGTCACCCAAGCCTGCAATAGGTCCTCGACTAGCAGACTTGCCCAGATACCGCACAGAGATTCTAAAAGAGGTTTGAGGACACCCAGAAAGGTTCGACCCCCATTTTTTAGATCTCCTTTCAGTTTCCTCCTTTGGAGATCTAGGGTACTTGCAGCCATATCCAAGCTGCTAGAACACTGCAAGTCAGCAGCAAGACAAAAGCTGCTCAAGGAGCTACACTGGTTAGATAAAGGAAACAGTGAAAGAGTGTGGGGTATTTAAGATTCCTCACTACCTCGGAAATAAAACCCCAAATCCTATGCCTGACACTCAAGGCTCTACCCAGTATGGCCAGCTTCCTCTTTTCAACTATTTCATCATCACCACCCAGATGCAGCTCCAAAGTGATAGTTATAGACCTGGCAGACCTCGGAGTTAGCGCAAGGGGCCCACACACTTATACATGAAGTTGTCCTTACCCATAGCTATCTTACTATACACACACACACACACACACACACACACACACACGTAAAACTCTGGCAGTTTTACATATATATATGCATATATGTATATATACATAATATATATACATATATATGTAAATATATATGCATATATATGTAAAACTGCCAGAGTTTGTATGAAACCCATTCAATATGGGTTTAGAAATATTACTGAATTTTTGGTTGCTTTTGGTACTGAATGAGCAGTTACTTTCCTGTGGAAGTTTTTTTGTGGGGGAGGGTTGTTTTTTTGTTTGTTTGTTTTGTTTTTTGGTTTTTGCTATAACAGTTTCTTCTTGAAAAGCAGGAACCTACTGGGCTAGACAATTTCTTAAGTTAGGCATTCTCTTCCCTGATACCTTTTCCTCTTCCAGTGCTGTCCAATAGAAACTTAATGCAATCACAAATGTAATTTTAAATTCTCTAGTGGTCACATTTTTTAAAAAAAGCAAAAAGAAACAGGAAAATTAATTTTAATAATATAACTTAATATATTTAAAATATTTCAAAATGTGATCAATATTTTTAAAATTATTCATGAGCTATTTTATATTATTTTTCATATTAAAACTTTGCAATCTGGTATGTATTTTTAGGCATAGGATATCTCAATATGATCTAGTCACGTTTTATGAGTGGCTACTAGCTTGCACATGTAGCTCTAGTCAGTCATACTTGGTTCAGTCTTGGCTCTTACTGCACCCCCCTACTTTCCTACCTTCCACATCCTCCTTTTCATACTTCTCTGCCTGTCTGCAGCACAGTCCTCCTCAATGTCTAATGTATGCACCATGATATCTAGAAACCCCCAAGCCCAGATCTCCAAGTCTCTCCTTCCTCATTTCTTCTAGCATTCAAAGTCTATGCCATACATTTATCCCAAAACCCTATCCCACCTGGTCTCATTAAAGCATTAGTCAACTGTTTTATATGCGGGGGTCTTGTCTCTCCAAGAAGTTTGTGGCTTATTTGTGGATAGCAAATGTGTCTTTTATCCTCCACAGCACTAAGCTGAGTGCTGAACACACAGTAGGCTCCATTAAGTACGTGTTCAACGGAACCAATTTCATTTTCTTAGACACTCTGCTTTAAGTTCCAGGAGAAGTAAGACTTCCATTTACCAATGAAGATAACATGGCAACAAAAGAACAAAGAGATGCCATACTCTTCTTCTTCTGTCATCAAGAATATCCTGAGACTTTTCATGGCCTCATTTATACTACCTTGGGCCTCTCTTTAAGGCTCACAGACTACAAATATGTATAACCATGTATTTTCAAAACACTTTCCAATGTATATTTCTTTCTGCCTTGTACTCATTTCTCATTTTAGCTTCATTGAAATAGAAAAGATAGGGTGCACTTTAGGGGAAAGGAGAAGATGGCAAGGAAAAACTATCTTTCTCCATGGAGGTCTGAAAGAAAATCATGGAAATAAGTAATCAGATATGCATGTATCAAGGGCCATAGAGCCTTACAGGAGGCAAAGTGAACCCACAGGCTGTGTAGTGGATGGTCTGATCCGGGAACCCTTTGGAGCACTTGACAGCAACTCAGAGTGATCTACAGAAGCGGGGAGAGTCGAGAGGAGGTCCGTCAATAGGGAGAAGGCCCTGGACCGTGATCAAACCATGAAACATACCACAAATTCATCACATGAAGCATGCCCTGAGAAAGTAGTCAGCAAACCGGAACTCTGTGGATACCAATCAGCATTCACCCCAGGAGACCACCTTCTTCCCAAACCTATGAAGGTCTTTCTCCTTGTCACTGACACCATCTTAAAAGAGGACAAGGGTGGAGGGAGGAATCTGAATAATACTTCAACAAGAAAATTTACCCTACTGGGCTAAGTTAAAACCAGCCTGCAAATATGGAAACTAATTTCTGTGCAAGCCCAGGGTAGTGTAGTTCTGTGTCCTTGATATAAATGAAGTCGCTAAATAGACAAAGCTAGGAAGACAACAAAGTACAGGGTGTGTATGAGAAGGTAGTAGGAGGTGAATGATTTTCAGATGATGTTCACCTTCTCTCAAGAATCTATAGTCACAGAATTTACTTTACTGGAACAGCATTGGCCTTGGGGAAAATTCTTTTTAGGGGTCTTGTTCAAAACAGCATTCACTGAGCACTTGTGCTAGTCACTGCAGATACCCTATTAAAGAAAACATGCCCTAGCACTTGGACTTCAGCACCATCTTCCCCCTCCCAGTGTCAGCAAGGAGGTGCTCATGTTTGTCATGCATATCTTAGTGTAAATTAAATTAATATGTTTTGCCCTCCATAATTTGTGGTTTGCTGTGGTGGTGATGGTTTATATTTTTATGTCATTCTCAATTATAAAAAGCAAAGCTAAGATCTCTGCTAGAGCAACTTCAGGCAACAGTAAACACCTATGTAGCTAAATATCTTTTCACCCAGGAAGTCTTCTTCCCCCAAATCCATTCAGCAAATATTAAGTACTGGCTCTCTTACAGACCCACAGTTAAATGCGAGAAAGACATAGATATCTCTCTGACATCTCCACTTGGAAGTTCCATAAGTACCTTGAATTGAATATAACCTAAGAAAAGTATGTGATTCTCACCCACCCAAACCTTTTCATTGCATTTTCCTACCCCACTAAATGGCAGAGCCCACCAAATGGTATGAACCCAGTGGGTTCAAGTCAGAAATCCTGGCATAATCTAATTCTTCCACTTTAATAACACTGCCCCTCAGAAACACACACTAGTGCATACACTGACACACATACCCACCTGGGTACTGTTAATTTAATAAGGAGGCACTTAGACTGATATGGTTCTAATGTCAGGCAGCTTATATAACCAAACCAAAATCTATGCCTACAAATGCTTCAATGTTCCAAAATCAAAGCCTAAGGAGGATCAATCACAAACAGCCAAACAGACTTTAAGCTTAGCCAATTAATAATTCCCTTGACTTACTCCCACCTCTTCTCTATGAAAATGTCTCCCTGAGCTCCTGCCCGTGGAACACTCCTAACAATTTCCAATTTGGTACTACCCAATTCAAACAGATTTTTGCTCAATTAAACTCCTAAAATTGTTAATAAGCCTTAGTTTATCTTTTAACAGTACATGCATACATACATTCCCAAGGAATCATTTCTGCTGATTCCGTCTCCAAATCAGATAGTGGAGGAAAAATAATTTTCCCTGAACCCTTCTGAGTTCTTGGCTGAGACCCCCGGTGATAAAAGATGAAGAGACAAACAAATTTATTAACAGGTATACCTCATGTATACATGGAAGATACCCAGGAAAAATAACTAAACGCCTGAGATGACCCAAGCCATCACCTTAAATACCATCTTCAGCTAAAGACAAAAGAAAGATGGGATGCGGTGGCCAATTACAGAGGAGGTTATCAGGAAAAGCGTATAAACAAAGGTATAGTTGTTACGCAGATTTAAGTGAGTGTCTTCTCTGTTGTCAAAACTTTCTTGTGATCCATATAGTCTTTCTTCTCTTCCTAATACAGAAAGAAACACTTTCCATCTGTACCCACCTCTCCATGCCCTCTGCCATTGCCGTCTCTCAACGGGTTGTCTCACACTGACATGTGCTGCTTCCTAGTGTCCTCTCAGCACTTGAATCAGCATTCAGGTCACCTTACTCTCCTGCTGACACACCCTTACTGGCTTCCCAGGACACCCAGAATCCCACCTCTGCCCCTGTCCTCAGAGGCTCTGTATCAGCTACCCTGCTTTTATCTCCCTGTGGAATCCGCCCTTCCAACCTCCCCAGCCTTGCCTCTAGCCCCTTACCCCCCCGCCATGTTCCAGGCATGAGAGTCTCAAGCAGTTCCCAGAATGGACCCCATTCTTTCAACTTCTGGGACTTTGTATTTGCTATTCCTTCTGCTTAGATTTTGCTCTGCCTTTCCACGAACGTGTCCTTCCCCTCCTCTAGGTTTCGATTTAAATATCCTCTCAAAAATGCCTTCTCTGGCCAGCCCACCTAAGGTTACTCCTCGGTTTTAGTTATCACAACATTCTATCTATTTCCCTAAAAGCAAAATTATAGGTTGTAAATAGCTGGTGTTTTTACTGGTAGCATAACTTAACAGTTAAGAGTCTGGACTCTGAAGCCACAGTCCCTGGGTTCAAATTCTGGCTCGACCACTTACAACCTGTATGGCCTTGAAAGAAGGGGGTTGGGGTAAATTGGAAGGAGAGATGAATCATGAGAAACTATGGACTCTGAAAAACAATCTGAGGGGTTTGAAGTTGGCGGGGGGTGGGGTGGGGTGGGAGGTCGGGGTACCAGGTGATGGGTATTATAGAGGGCACAGATTGCATGGAGCACTGGGTGTGGTGAAAAAATAATGAATACTGTTTTTCTGAAAATAAATAAATCAATTTAATTAAGAAAAAAAAAGAAAAGCTTACTTAACCTGTTGTACCTAGATTCCCTTATCTCCAAAATGTGAAAAACAATAGTACCTGCCTCACAGAGTGATTAGATGATTAAATGAGTCAATGTGCATGAAGTACTTCAAATAGCAATGTTCTGTAAGAAGCATAATATGTCTATTTGTTAAATAAATATAAAAATAAAATATGATGAAGGCAAGAATGTAGTCTTTCTTTATTCAGCACTGTCTGCCCAGGGCTTTGCCCCATACCTAGCACAGAGCATTCAATAAAGACTCAGATAAAAGAATGGCTAAATGACATGACTTCTGTCCTTGACATATTTGTGGTAAAGCCCAACAATTGCAAATTTTAAGGCACAAACAAATCACCTGCGGAGCTTGTTAAAATGTAGATGCTGAGTCTGTAGGCATGGGGTAAAGCTCGAGAGTCTGCATTTCTAACAAATGCTAGGTGTTGCTGGTGGTCCACGGCCCACACTCAGAATATCAAAGTTCTAGCTGAAGGTTGGCCCATCTAGAGCTAAAAAGACAGCTCCTGAAAACTGTCAGAAACAGCCTTCCTATTGCAATACATTTATATCTTATAGAGGGTCACTTCATAATACGGTCATCCGAGAGTTAGAACCTTCTGGAAGTTTGATGGGGTCTCAATGGACACTGCCCATGACCTCACTCAGGTATAGCGTCATCTGAGTCAATAATCATCCTACCTTTACGTCTGACCACCTGGGAAGGTCTGGAAAAGGTCTCCTTATCTATTTCTCCTTTATCATCACCAGGCCATCTATATATTTCATCTGAAAAGAATCTTTTCTCTTTAGGGCTCTCTTTGGGGCCTTAAAAGGTGTAGTAAATGTGTTCCCTTTACGCTAGCATTTTCAGTAATTTATCCCAGATATCGGTCTTGTATTATTTAACTCTTAAATGCTTTCAGATTTCAAATATGCTTCATATCAGCACATACAAACAATGTATGTTGGCACTGGCATTTTAAGAACAAGAAGTAAAAGTTTCAAAAGAAACACCCTGATTTCTTGGACAGGATGAAAGTGTGATTCCCCCCCGCCGGCTCCCCTCCAAAGGCAGGGTGTGTGTGTGTGTGTGTGTGTGTGTGTAATTATTTACAACTGCTCACCGATTGCCTCCAAAGGCAGGGTGTGTGTGTGTGTGTGTGTGTGTGTGTGTGTAATTATTTACAACTGCTCACCGATTGCCTCTCAAGGATTTCTTGAATTTAAAATGTGGCCCATTGCCTCTACTGCAGCGTATGCTCCAGAAAGGAAGTCTTGCCTTCTTCCAAAGCCCCAACTAAAATAACCCCAGGGGCACTTGAGAAAGTGAGCATAATCTTCATGCAATAAGACATTTCACAGCACCATATTTGAAGTCTGAAACCTCATTGTATATCTTCTTTAAACAATCTCAGCCTGCAATGCCTAATTATCTGCTTCCAAAAGCATTTGGTTAGGCACACAACACATCTCAGTAATGGAAATGGACTCTAGTCTCCTAGAGCCAGTTCATAAAAGCAATGGAGTCGTTTTAATATTGTCAATTCTCTCTCGGCAGTACAGTCGAGTAATGTAGCAGAACTGTCTGATGGCCAAGGTAATGATCAGAAGGGATATAACAGAGAGAGACATCTACTGGCTGATATGGTAGAATTAGCTCATTCATTCAGTTGGAAGAGTTTGGCTGGAGGGCCTCACGGCACTTGTTTCACATTCCAGTGTCCCCTCCACAGCAGCACTGCATTTGGGGCTGTGCAGGATCATGGAGTAAATGTCCAGATCCCCCTTACCTGCTCCCTGGAACATGACTGCATCTGTCACTCCGGCAAAACCTCTCTTTCCCACATGCATTCATTGCTTTTATTATTGAGTACCAATTATTTTAGTATTTGAGGATGCTAACTACAGCTATAAATAGATAAATAAAGCTGTTAGAATTTCCTATCTGGAAGATTCTTCAGAACTGACAACCAAGTATCCAGCTCGACTAAGCAAGATGATGGGTTTTCCATTATCAAATTCTCTAATGCCACAGTGCACTTCTCGAAGTTTGAAAACTCCATGAAGTGCTATAGAATCTACCACTCATTGACAACCCAAAGTCCTTGTTTTATCCTAAACTAATTCCCCTCCAAAACACTATGATTCAATCTTATTCTTACTGCTATTGGTGACTGTCCATGTTGATCATTCATAATTCCTTCAATAACCATGCCTTCAGAGAATTTGCTTCTCCTTGCTTTTTTTCCTTCCACTTTAATCTAGAATTGAAGTGGACCAGCAAGAATAGAAGTACTATACCGAACCTCAATATTTGTCCTACCCCATCTTATTCAGCATAAAGGGATACCATGGTACCTCCCCACTCTGCTCCCAGTCTCAGAGGTAGGCTTTAACATTTACATAGGCAGAATCAAAATGGTCACGCTTCTCTACAGCAGGCAATCAGATTGCCCTCCAAAAGAGAAGTCAAGTTATTTCTTTCCTCAACAAACATATTTTAAAATAGAAGTCACTGACCTTACAAGGAAAATGAGGGCACAGCATACCCAGAAAGACCCTGGTCTTTTGCATTTGCAAAGTATGCTAGATTTTGTTTGATAAAGACCCCACACTTAGCGCCTGTACTTTCTGCAAGAGAATGGGCAAATATTCAGACTCAAGAGTTAATATCAATATTGCTTAGAGGCAAAAAGCAGACATCCTTGTCCAGAAGGTGTGGGGCACAGAGAAGGCTCCAGATAGTGTATGAACTATTCCATTAAGCAGCTTTATACGTAAAGATGGATCTCAAACTATATAGCGTTCTCTTTACAAGATGTGTGCTCACTCAGTACACATTAACCCTTTCTTGCCTTCATAAAGACCCAGCTGAGACCCCTTCAGCATTGTGATATAAGACTTCACTGTCAGGCACCTGACCAACTATTAGACAATGGTTAGCTGCCCCCCTTGTGAACATCCATTCTACTCTCCAAATCCGGAGAGTATTGCGTGGCACATGTGAGGTGTGACTTGTGTGGCAACAGCAGATCTCCTTTCTCCCAGGCAACCTTGGTCTAAAGCACAGAATGTTCTTGGTAACTATAAGGGGCTTTAAAAATATTAGTGGCAATTGTCATTGCCATTATTGAGTCTACGGTTTGGAGCTATAACTATGCAATTGACAACTTCGCCAAGTCCAATTATTACCACTACAAACCAGACAAAACAAAACTTTTCTCCTAGAAATCTTAATCCCTTTCTTCAAGAATAGTGACTTTCAAATGGGTATGATTTCACCTCCATGGAGTTTTAAGAACATCTGGAGATAGTTTTAGTTGACACAACTGGAGGTGGCAGGGGTGTACTGGCACCTACTGATGGACACATCAGTACATGGGAGAGCAGTGAAGAACTACCCTACCCAATACGTAACTAGAGCTACAGTTGAGAAATCCTATCTCTTGAGATTATGAGAAGGAAAGAAAAGGATCTTTTCACCTCATTCTCCACCTAGACCCTCATTATCAGCTTTTTAGGTTAAAGTGGGACAGGGAAGAACAACAGAGTCCTAGCCTTAGGATTGGAAGCCTGAGTGCTGAACACTGGTCACTTTGTCATTGCATAACTTCTGAAAAATCGAAATTATCAAGTCCTAATTTTTTAATGTTCTGTTTCTGTTGTCAAGTATATCCTAGGTTGGTATTTACAAACATGTTTACTGTAACTCAAGTGACATCATAATGCATCTTCCATGTTTGAAGGCAAAAGGGGTGCTATTAACAATTGGGCTGGGACAACAGGCATGATCTGGAAGAAAGAGTTCTCCTGTGTTTATCCAGCATTCTGTTCATTTCAGAAAATGTGCACATTAATCAGCCATTCTGGTGATTACACCTCCCCTTTATATAGAAAGAATAAGGATTATTATTACTCTAATTGGAGGGCAAGCAAACTGAGAAACAGACTGGGATGCCAAGTGCTCATGTGCCCTGGTCTCCTGAGTTCCACCCAGTGTTCCTCCCTCTGCAGTAGTGCCCATCTTCCCCCAGAAGCACCATGGCGATAGGAAACAAGGAGTCAGGACCCCATGGTGGCTGATTTGCAGGTCCATGTCTGTTTCCTTAATGAAGTTAACAAGCCAGTTATGTACATTAAGCATCAGTTATGTAAGAGAGCCTGCAAGACCATCTTAATACTAACCAGGAGAGAAGCTGGTTAGCATTAAGCACCCAGAGAGTCCTGAACCAGGAAAGATAGCCATCTTTTCTTCATTAATGTTCAACTTCCTATAGCATCACTAGATGGCAAATCACATCCATCTTTATGGGCAGTTTAGGGGGAATAAAGGAAGAAAGACACAGATGGGTAATAGAGAACATCACCACACAGAAAGCTGTCAAGTTTGGTCACCTGATTTAGATGTGGTTTTATAACTTCACATTCTATTTGTTGCAGAGCCTGATATCTTAGACCCTGATATGGAGCAATGGATTAGATTTTCCCTCTTTAGTAAGGTAACCTGACTTAATTGTTCTCTTGACATGATCTCCTAGCACTGAAGTCTTAGTACTAGACCATACTCTAATTCTAGTGGCCACATAAAATAACCTCACTCCTTTGTCCTAAAGTAGGGTTGCCAGATAAAATACAGACTGTCCAGTTAAATTTGAATTTCAGACAAATAACAAATGGTATTTTAGTCTAACTATATCCTAAGATATATGACATATATACATGATATATACTAATACTAAAAAATTTTGAGTTCTTTACCAAAAATACAAATTTAATTAGGTGTCCGGTGTTTTGTTTGCTAAAGCTAACAACTCTATCCTAATTTAAATGCGCCATGACTTCTTTCACAAAATTACAGTCCTCTGGCCTGCCATCATTTGAAATGTGTTATAGTACAGATCACTGCAGACCTACTTAAAATTAGAGGCCCTGAATCATCTAGAGTCATTAAGAAGTGGTATTTCAGCAAATATAGAGAACAAAGCTGGTGATCATTGGTGTGAAATAGGAAATCTCTACTTTCCACTTGAAGATTTTAACCAAGTACTATTTAGTTAAAATACCCGAGACTCAGGATTTCACCTAAGAGGAGGAAAAAAATCAGCTTACTGAAGAGTCACAGTTTTCTGGCTTGTGGCTGGTGACCAATAGCACCTTCTGGGGCTGGCTAAAAGAGTTTGAAAAAAATAAATAAATAAAACACCTGGAACTAAAGAGAGTACAGTCCTGGCTCTTGCTTGGGTGAAAGATCTATGAACAGAGAAACACTTTATGTTGTATTTGGGTGGGGGAGCTAATGCTGTATGGGGCAAATGGCAAATTTCAGGGGGAAAGCTCTACGTCTCCTCTAACCAAAGGATGTAATGACATTGAATGACGGGAGAGGTACTTGAAGATGCTTTTAAAATTCTGTGTAATAAAGTCATAAGGCAAACTGAAATCTCTTGAAGTTCTGCCTCATACATCTTTAGCAAATAACTGTTTTTCATGTCTAAGGGGTTATATATATATAGATATATATATATAGATACACACACACACACACACACACATCTATCTATCTATCTATATATATATATATATATATATATATACCTAAGGGGATATACCTTTATATCCCCAAATATATATATATATACACTCACCACAGCACACACCCCCAATGTCCATAACCCCACCACCCTCTCCTGACCCCCCTCCCCCCCAGAAACCCTCATTTTGTTCTGCGAGATTAAGAGACTCTTATGGCTTGTCTCCCTCCTGATCCCATCTTACTTCATTTATTCTTTTCCTACCCCCCAAACCCTCCATGTTGCTTCTCCACTTCCTCATATCAGGGAGATCATATGATAGTTGTCTTTCTCTGCTTGACTTATTTCACTAAGCATAATGCCCTCTAGTTCCATCCATGTCATCACAAATGGCAAGATTTCATTTCTTTAGATGGGTGCATAGTATTCCATTGCAAAGAACCTAGATGTCCATCAACAGATGAATGGATAAAAAAGATAAAGAATATGTGGTATATATATATATGGTATATATGGTATGGTATATATATATATACCATATATATATATGGTGTGTGTGTATATATATATATACCACATCTTCTTTATCATATATACACACACACACACACACACACCCCACATCTTCTTTATCATATATATATATATACCACATCTTCTTTATCATATATATATATATATACATATATATATATATATGTATATATATATATATATATATATATTTTCAACTTTTTGAGGAACCTCCATGCTGTATTCCAGAGTGGTTGCACCAGTTTGCATTCCCACCAACAGTGTAGGAGGGTTCCCCTTTCTCTGCATCCTCGCCAGCATCGGCCATTTCCTGACTTGTTAATTTTAGCCATTCTGACTGGTGTGAGGTGGTATCTAATTGTGGTTTTGATTTGTATTTCCCTGATGCCGAGTGAGATGGAGCACTTTTTTATGTGTTTGTTGGCCATCTGGATGTCTTCTTTGCAGAAATGTCTGTTCATGTCCTCTGCCCATTTCTTGATTGGATTACTTGTTCTTTGGGTGTTGAGTTTGCTAAGTTCTTTATAGATTTTGGACACTAGCCCTTTATCTGTTATGTCTGATATGTCGTTTGCAAATATCTTCTCCCATTCTGTCAGTTGTCTTTTGGTTTTGTTAACTGTTTCGTTTGCTGTGCAAAAGCTTTTGATCTTGATGAAATCCCAATAGTTAATTTTTGCCCTTGCTTCCCTCACTGATGTTCCTAGGAAGAAGTTGCTGCCACTGAGGTCGAAGAGGTTGCTGCCTGTGTTCTCCTCAAGGATTTTGATGGATTTTCATACTTTTAAAAATACAAATATTTTTAAATGTTTGCATATAATTGAATGAAAACCATATGGGGCCAATTTTTCTCAGAGGTCTGTGCTTAAAAACATAGATTACATGGAGGTAGTCAACAAACCTGTGGAGTGGAAGAGTGACTACAATCAAAGCAGGGAAAGGGAATATCTGATTAATGGGAAATGAGATAAAATTCTATCCTCCTCATAATTAAATGACCCACAACTACCTTTAACAAAGGACTCTTGGGCCAATCTTCTTGTAGAACAAGGTGGGATCCCTGCTTTATTCATTTTTGAGAAACTTGAGAAGCATTCAGTGCCTTTTATGTGCTTCCAGTTCCTCCTCTGAAAGTGCTGGCCTACTCCAGTGTGGAGGGACATCTGCTGATTGCCAACCCTGGTGCCAACCACACCACACTTGTGACCCCTGAGGCCTTCCATCCTGCCACCACCAGACCCAGGTTCAGCTGAGACAGCAGAACATGATGTGTGTGGCTGGAGATGTTTTCTGACATCCTCATTGCTTACCTGTGTACATCAGAAAACATCTCCAGCCACAGTCTTTTCCACCTGCAATTCCCAACTTGGAACTTGATCAGCCATTTACCCGATCATATTTGGAATCAAAATATTACTTCTTCTTTCAACTACAACCGGAATTAAAATCAGTGCTAATGCATGAACCATATCATTTAAATCAAAACCACACAAAACTACCAGCCATACTCTCTTATGCCTTTAAGCCCAGCTTCTCCAACAGTGAACACCTGTCCTGAAGTGGCAGCTTACTATAACTATTTTATGATTCAATCCCTTCCATCATTTTGCCAGGGAAGGTTAGTGAGTCTGTATGCATGAGAAATACTCTCAACATGGCAAGGCCCTCATACCCACCTGCGATTAATGCTAAGAATTCCCAATGGCACATCCTTTAATCAGGCTCTTTGAATCATGGTATCTGATCTTGGTTCTATTACATGTCAAAAGTGCTTTAATCTGCCCTGGGTTGAGGGCTCATCCATCGATGATGCTGTCTATCCAGAGAAGCAACTGCTGATTTTTTCACTCCTTACCCCAAATATTCATTCTTCTTTCTATTTGCCACATAACATAGAAATGAAAGAAGCAAAGAGTGTGTGTCCTCTGGAGTCAATTGTAACTACTGCTATTACACAGGTCATTTGGCCCAAATTGAGGCATTCTGCTGGCTTTTCTATGCCTTGATTTCAAGGCAACAAAAAAAGGAAAGAGTGGTTCCCAAGAAAGCAAAGTGCTCTAGAAGCACTTCCGGGGAAAGGTCATGGATACATCCTGGGATATATCAAGGCCAATTTCAGCTTATTGTTATACTACCAGAGAGAGAATACGCCAGTGCCACTTGCTTGTTTTAAATGTCCTCATGTTTGTAGTGTGTGGATGCTTCCTACAGCAGGAGGTGACAACTAGCCGGTTAAGTGGGAGGCCCTCGCTGCATACCTGCTTGTCTTTTTAAATAAAGTGCATCCAGTTGCAGAGCTGGCAGTCAGCACATTCTCATTGTTTCATTTAATGCGGTAAGGCAGCACCATCAAGTTTTCCTCCCAGCTGACACCCACAAGCCATGTCACCGTGGGTGGATCAATTAAGTCTTCTAACCCTCAATTTCCCCTTATGTCAAATGAGGACGTTAAACCACTGGGATCATGAAACTCCAAGTTCTGATTCCATGGGGCTCCTGCCCTACCATATTTCCTAAAGAATTAAGAATATGTTTCCAGGTGGAATTTTTTTTTTTCTTAAAGATAGAGGCAGTCATATTTATCATCAGAGCAAGTACCCTACTGTGAAATATTTCTTCTATTAAACCCAAGCTACTTATACTTCAGTTAGATCCTATGGACATATCACAGCACAGAAATTACTCCAACAATGACAAGTGAAATCACAAAGCTAACAATGGTGACTCGGCTGATTAACTTTAGCACCCGAGCCTCACAGAGAAAAAGTTTTGCTGGTAACATTTGTGTGTACGTCCCAAGCTCATATAATCATTCAGATAGAAGGGGGAAAGTGGGAATAGCCAGAAATGGCATCACTAAGAGGCAGCTGAACTCTAAGTTGTCCCCATGAGAAGCAGTGGTAACAGGGATGGGAGTAATACAAGTGAGAGAATTTGGGTATAAGTACTCTTAGAATTTAGTTGGGGAAAAAGGAAATAGACATGTCAGGTGACATTAATTCTCTTAAAACTCTTCACTTTCTCTGGATAAACAATGCCCAAGAGGGACCTGAGCATTCTGAAAAAACAAAAACGAAACAAAACAAAACAAACCAACAGAAAACAAGGATACTAATACCCAGAGAACTTTATGCTTTTGTTGGTTTAAGTTCTTTTACTCAATTTACCACTGAATCTAAAATTGCATAAACTCTGAGTTCTGATACTATGATTTCAAAAAGTTACTTCCATAATCTGAAAATTAGTAGATCTTTTAGAATAAATTGGTTTTCCAGAGAAAAAATGCAAAACGTGTATTTTAGTCCAATTCAGAAATTACTTATATGGAATAAGACCAATACTTAGTCTTTGAAATTATATTTCAAATACAAAACTTGGGAAAGATACATTATTTAAACGAGTGGATATCCTAAGCCAATACTTTAAAAACTTTAGAGTATGCTATGGACTGAATGTTTGTGTTCACCCAGAATTCATATGTTGAAACTTTAATCTCAACGTGATGGTATTTGGAGGTGCGGCCTCCAAACTGGGAGATGGTACTTGCAGGTGATTAGGTCTTGAGAGTGGGCTCCCACAGTGGGATTAGTGCCCCTACAAGAGTCCAGACTGCTTGCTAGGCCTCCTTCTGCCATACGAAGTCACAACAAAAAGCTGAGTTGCATCCTAACTCAACAATGTTGGACTTCTAGTCTCCAGAACTGAGAAGTACATTTCTGTTGTTTATAAGCTGCCAGGTCTATGTTATTCTGTCACAGCAGCCTGAATGGACTATAATAAAGTGCAGCTGAGTCTCTTGAAGATCTTGTTAATATAGAGATTCTGATTTAATGGGCCAGGCAGAGGCTTGAGAGTCCAGACTTCTAACAAGTTCCCATAAGATGCTGTTGTCACAGTACTCAAACTATACTTTGGGTAAAAAGGACCCCGATTGACTAATTTTCAAAAAATTTGACTACAGCTATCTACATCCGGATTAGTCTAAGGACAATTTGATATCTGAAGATTTGGAAGGTACTTCTAGTCCTTGCTGGTCTTTGGTTTCATTGATAATTATTGCAACAAAACATACCCATTATTGAAGCTTTCTCACTGTTTGGGATCTGGGCCATTAAAGATCTAAACTCCACAGAGATGAGAAAAAGTCAGGGCACAAATGTGGAGAAGAGTCTTTATTCCCTCCTACCCTTCCTCTTTCCCTCAAGTTTGACTTCACGTATAGATTTTGACTTGAGGAACACAGCAGCATCAGACTAGGGGTAGTAAAAAAAAAAAACAAACCGGATTGCTGTCCTGAGAAATGTGGCTAAAAATCCCTCCTCATCAGCCACTGTGAGGAAAGAATGGAGACAGGCCTATGATGAGGACAGCAGTCAAGTTCCGTCTTATGTACTCAGCTTTTAATGTCATTTTTGGAAAATGGATTGAAGACAGAAAGGGAGCTTGGTTTGTAGGTGGCCTGAAGATAAGAGAGATAATGTAACTCTTATATTTAGAGAACTTTTAATACCAAGTGGTTACTCTGATTTCTTCAAAAGCCTTTTTTTTTTTTTTTTTTTTTTTTTGTTAAGCTCTGTTCCCTTCTCCTGTCTTCTAATCCACTCGGCAAATATTTCTAAGTACTTATTTTGTTCCTGATACTCTTCTAGAAATGGAATCATAGCAGGGATCAAAATAGACAGAAGTTTTATACCTTATATTTTAATAGAAGAGACCAGGCAAAAAAAAAAAAATAATAAAAATAAAAAACAAGTACTTAATTTAGAATATGACAAAGTGAAAAAATGCTAGGAAACATGATCATAGCAGCACTATTCACAACAGCCAAAAGGTAGAAGCAGCCCATTTGTCCACTGACAGATGAATGGTTACATAAAATGTGGTATTTACATACAATGGAATATCATTCAGCCTTACAAAGGAAGGGAATTCTGTCACATGCTAAAATATAGATGAACCTTGAGGCCATTATGCTAAGTGAAATAAACAAGTCACAAAAAGACAAATATTGTATGATCCCACACATAAGAAATACTTAGAATCATCAAATTCATAGAGCCAGAAAGTGGAATAGTGGCTGGGGGAAGGGGCAAAGGAGGTTGTTGCCTAATGCATATAGGTTCTTCCCATTTTGCAAGATGAAAATTGGGCAGATAGGCTGCAAAACAAGGTGAATATACTTAACACTGCTGAACTATATACTTAGAAGTGGTTAAAATGACAAATGTCATATTATGTGTATTTCTGAAAATGCTATGGAGAAAAATTAAGCAGAGAAGTGACTTAGTCGGGCCTGGGGTGGGGAAATTGCCATTTTAAATAGAGTGATTAAGAAAGGCCTCATTGATAAGGTGACTTTGGCACAAAGACCTGAAGGAGGTGAGAGATTGGGCCATGTGAGACAAGAGCCGTCTGGCACAGGAGACTGCAAAAGAGATGGCAGGAATGACACCATTCGATTTGTCCCGTCACCGTCACCAACTGGGAGGCTGGGAGAGAGCCACTCTCTGCTTCCATCCCTAGCACAGGTCCACTGATGGAGCCAGTACTGGAGAATCACCAGCAAACACCTAACAGAGGCAAGCAAAGACTCCTTTAGGAGTGCCTAAGCTTCTCTGTTGCTCTGGAAGCTGGTCACTTCTTTACAAGTTTTTTAATATTTAAGAAGGGAAGTAGAAGGGCAAGTGTAGTAGTCTGCCTTCAGTGAACCTGAATCAGACTGATAAACTGATAGACCAGAGTATGGGTTAGTACCCAGCTCAGGAGCTAAGGAAAAGCCATTAGCATAAGGCACTTGGGGACCCTGGAAGACAGAAGGGCCACTGGGGAGAAAAGCTCTCCTGTTCTGCATGAATCATATCCTGGCTCCAGCATAGTGCCGTACAAGGGGTACAAGGTAGTGATGATGCCCTGGGCTTCTAGAAAGTCCCAGAAAGGGATTGACTCCCAACGGCCCCAGCTGTGTGGCAAGATTGAAGCTCATGGCTTCAGATATTTAAAGGGGAGCAGAAGAAGGCCATGGGTGAATACATCTGCGATGCCCCTGGAGACTCTTAGGAATAAAACAGGGAGCGTAACGTTCAGTAAAATGTGGTCTGACTCATATTGGGAATTCTTGCTGATCAAGCCTGGAGAATTTCGTTTGCTGAAGGGATTCACCTCAAGTTTTATGTGTGTGCTCAAAGACTCTAGCATTTCAGGGTCTAAACGAGCTCTTTCCTTCAAATGTGGGTTAGTTTAATTTTCAGTCAATTCCGTTATCCTCTTTGTGTTTCAATTTCTTCATAAGTAAATTGGGGGCAATAACACCTGCCCCCCTTGGGGTAGCTGTGTGTGTCAAATAAAATAACAGATGGAAAATCACTCGAAGGGACTAAAAGTCCTAGCTCAGTCAATAAATAATCACAATTATTATTATCTTCTTTTCATTGTCATTTCATTACAGAATTTTCTTCCCTCTCTCCATCCTGGAAAAAAAATATATATATCTGCCAAGAGGCTGAGCAAAACAAGCTTCTAAAGTTAGGTGTGCGATTTATTTGTCGTGGTCCCTTATGAGGAATTTAGTTTTAAACCTTTTTCAAACATCTGTTGCATTTCAACTCAGTAAGTGCAAATAGCAGAGAAATAGTAGCATCTGGGCTAGAAATGAAAAATATCTGCTCCTATTTTGAAAGAGAGAGAAAGAGAGAGGGAGGGAGACGGGGGTGGGGGAGAGAGAGGAAGTAAGACTGTTACATTTCTCATACTGAATACTGAGCACTGATCACTAGAAATCATGTTCTACCTGACACGCAGGAAGCTGCGTGATTAATGTGCACGTGCAGCGGCCACCTGCTCGGGAGTTGGGCTCTGAGTCCCAGTGCCCCGCGCTGGGTCAGCACTTTCCTCTGCGGTGCTGAGAAGTGACTTTCTCTACTCCTCACCCCCTCCCTTGTGCAAGTTTTTGCTTCTAGGAAAAAAAGACGAAATGGTCCATGAAGTTTCATTTGCCTTGGAAAACAAAACAAAACAAAACAAACAACAAACCAGAAACATCTTCAGAGAAATTACAGACCCCGGTACTGGCAGAGTACAGCAAAGAAGGGGCCTTTGGCCAGCCCAGCCTACTGCCTGCAAGAAGCAGAGAAGACCGACAAGGATAATGTACCTCAGGCCTCAAACCACATCAGAGCAATATGGCCATTTGTGGACAAGCAAAACCCTCAAAACAAAAGATCTCCTAAGTCACATAGGTTTATTTTTTTTCCCTCCACTTTTGAGTGAGTGTCCTGCAATAGTTTTTGGGCCAGCCTGAAGGAGGACTGCTCACAGCAGAGGGGCAAGCTGGCCAACTAACTCACCACATCCTACAGCAGACATTAGTCCCATGAGCTGGATCTCAGGACAGGGACCTATTGTCACAGAGAGAACTGAGCACACAGTCATGACACCAGAGACAGATGCTGGGGTTAGCTTAGGAGCTCAAGGAACAAGGGTCCAAGGTGGGGGCATTAGACTTCATTTGGTCTGACCCCTTTATTTGCAAATGGGCACCCTGAGGCCAAAGATGCTGTGACATGCCCACCACAGGCAGTCAGAGCTGGACCCATGGCTCTTTCCATTTCAGCAGGACCTGTCCCTGGGATTGTTTGTCCCTAGGATGCTCATGCAGCAACAAAAGGTTTTACTGACTTGGATCCATCTGTATGCTTAGGGTTACATCCACATCCATTTCCTTCCCAAAACAGAGTCCGAAGAATACAGGAAACAAATGTCTGTGATTATCATCCACTAATAACACCTGCTCCATGTTCCCAGTCACAGGGGGATGGAGAAGAGACAGAACAGAGAGGGAAGGGAACATAGGGTGCAGGATAGGCAAGAAGAACAAAAGAAAAAGGGATGAGGTTATGGTATAATGGAAAGAGAAGATGATGAGGAGAGAGATGGGGAAGAGGCAAGGAAGGTACCCAAGACTTGGATTACAGAGAAAGTAAGAACACTGGAGGTGAGAGGGAGTGAGATTTGATGAGAAAAGGGGAAGTCAAGGGAAAAGTCTGGCCAAATAAATTTATGAGAGTCAGTCTGAACGACCAGTGAAGTCAAATTAGTAAACCCAACCAGGTATTGGAAGGGGTCATTGACAAAATGTATTCCCTTGAACCCCAACCGCAGTTTTTATCACAAGGGATACAGAGGTCCCTGGTAAAGGACCAACTTCCTCACCCTGGATGTGCAGAGCCCTCCTCCCTGGACCTTCTCACCTCACAAAACCTCCTCTAGGCACAGGATAGGAGGCAGGAGTTTCAAGTTACACACCAGGGGCCAATAGGGCTGCACAAAGCTCATATTGTTTCTACTTTAATCGTGGTTTTTTGCTTCACAAATCTTGCTTTGAAACCATATACTGTGCTGAAGTTTTATGGCAGTTCTTGGGGTGGTTTATGGTTTTATCAGAGATTGTTTCTTTATTTTTCTCAAGTTGCCACTGAATTTCCTTTTTCCCCTCCTCAAAATAATTATTGACAAACATGTGTGTAAACGTACACCTGGGTAAGTGATGACACCACTCCTTGGGTTTTCTCCCAAAGTAAACTAAGTCAAGCCTCCTGCTTTCCCATTCTCTTATTTTCTTAAGAAAGAAAAAAAGAGGGGGGTGGAGGGAGGAGGGGTGGGGAGGGCAGCAAGAACACCTTTTTTAAAAAGTCAGAAAACCAAATTCTCACAATATTTAATGACGCTTTTCCCTGTGTGCAGGGACTGAAGACTGAATTATGCCAAGGTGTGACAATTAGAAAAATTCTGAGTCAGGGAAAGTTTACTTTCGCCTGATTTTATGCCTTCAATACGTGCTTATAGTCTAAGACCTGCATTTAGAATGGGGATTTGAGATATTAGAGAAGAAACCGGGGAAGCCAAAAAGACACATTTTTCTCTAAACCATATAAACAGCACTGCTTTCACTCACAGAAGTATTCCTGGGAAATGGAGCGAGGGCTTACTACTTACTATTGTGTGGCTGCCACTGCACTGTGGTAGGTTAAGGGCTGTAAGAGAGAAGGGGTGCCTGAAAGACCGCACCCCCTGATCCATCTCCACCATCCTCCACGTCACCTTCATCTCTCCCCTGGACTAGGGCAAGAGCATCCCCCTGCTGGCTTCTCTGTTTCCTCTCTCTTCCCTACAGTCCATTCCCAAATAAAATGCACAGTGATCTTTGAGTTCAACTACGCGCCCCAAACCTTCCAAATTCTGCTGCCCATACTGGGAATAAAAGCTGCACTCCTGACTCATAACCGGTTTAACCTCCACCCGTGTTTCTGCCTGTGCTCCTCTGCACTCCGCTCCCCTTTGCCCATCAAGCAACGACACAATGGCCCTTTGGGTTTTCTGTTCCTTCAGCAAAACTAACTTGTTCTGCCATAGAGCCGTGTCCCTCAAATATTTTGGAGACTCTTCTTGTCACTAAAATGTTTGGAAAAGCTATGCAACCAGCCCAAGTTTTTTTCAAGGACGAATAGCCCAAGAATCAGGTTCTGAAAAACAACGGCAGGAAAAACTGTCAAATCATTTCCTGCTTGCCACTTTTCAAGTTCATCTCCTTGAAAATGCTAATAATTGCATTTGCTGTGAGTGTCTCCCCTTCACTAGACTGGAAGCCCCAGGGGAGCAGCGATCTCATCTGTCTCATAATTCTCCCTACCTAGAACCATGACAGGGACTCAGCGGATACCCCAGAAACAGTTCAAAGAGTGAATAAATGAAAGAGAAAAAAGGGCACTCGCACATTACAGTTTTAAATATAGATTCACAGCTATTCTTTGATTAGGTATAAGAATGAGTACAAGTTCTAAATTGGAAACAAGTTCCTTCTTGCTTAAAAAAAAAAAAAATACAGGAACAAAAATAGTGACATCATCAGCTCCTCATGAATCTACCAAGAAAAGTTCACTTTCCCCCAAATCTTCCAGCTGAGGCCTTTTACGCACTCTAACTTACCACTCAAGATATGTATTACTTCAAAAGAAAGTACGTGACAAATGGCCTTTTTTTCATTTGAGGTCATAGATTCAGCATTCTAAGAGACATCCTTTTGCAGCAAGGCAGTCTGGCTAAGCAGAGAGGGTGTTACAGCAGAGTTTGCAGAGGGAGCTGTTGCTGTATGATTCAGGGAAAAGCTTTTGAGTCCCTGGATCCGCATCTGCAAAACATGGCAATAAGCTCTGCCTCGACTACCCTTGTTAGCACACTGGGGATATATTAGATTCAGATCAAACCCTAGGAGTTTCTTTGGGAGAGAAAAAAAATTAAATAAGCACAAAATATACTGGATAAGTGAGCCATCTTGCTTTCAAGTTTTTATCCACGTGATTAAGCTAGAAAGCGATGAACTCTTGTTTCAGCAAAGTGTCCTCCTCCTCTAATAGTATGATTTGATTATTCCCAGTCCACAGAGATCTAAAAGTCAGTAAATCGAGAGAGAGAGAGAAGCTCAGTTTAGACAATGGCTTTATAGAAATCTAAGGGATAATTCCAGCCAAGAATCAGGCTGAAAATATAAATTCAGTTTCTTATTTCTACTGAGTCAGCTCTCCATAGTGTATCCTTGTGGTTTTGCTTGATTTGATACAAATTCTAAAAATATCCAATTTGTTCAGATTAAAAGCAGCATGTAAAGACAGACTGCAACAGTGTCCAGACGACCCCACTATTGGCATTATTTGGCCCACCCTTTCCTGTGATTACATGAAATAGCACAGTTGTCTAACACTCAACAGTAAATCTTAGGTAGATGGTTATGGCATCCTTTGCCCTTTGCCTAATTGATATGAATTCTTCTCTCCTTATTTGCAAAACGCTGTTTTCAGGAGCAAGATGTCAGCCCGAGTGAGACACTCATCTGCCCAGCTTCCTTAGAAGTTCAAGATGGCAACGTGATGTGATTCTAGTAGTTAGATGAAAATAAAAGCCTACTGGAAGCCTCTGGGGCATCTTCGTTTTTCCCGACGTAAAGGGGCAGGTGCCGATGGCTCAGTCCCTCCCTTCCTGTCTTGTACAGGAGGAGACAAATGCAATGGCTGCTGCTAACTCCCAGAAACAAACAAGAAGAGAAGCACTCTGGTATGGCGAGCATAGCAAAAATATGGGAAGAGTCTGAATCCCTGATGATATCACTGAGCACTTACATCTACACCAGAAATAGCCTACATCGGTCTTCTTGGTATCTGAGAACAAGAAACACCTACTTGCTTAAGTCACTGAAGTTAACTCATGCAATAGTCGTAGCCAAAATCATCACAAATTGATCCAATGACTGTATTATCTGAGAGTTGAGAAATGGGTCTATAAATAGAAAAGGATCCTGGATTAAAAGGACTGAAGGGTCCTTGAGAAAACCCTTATATCCAGGAAATAAGATCCTTATATCATCTCCGCCATTTAGTCCCTATCCTTCAAGGCTGATACATAGAGATGGGGAATTATCCTAAGATTCTGAATCCTTGGTCTCTGCAGCCTCGCTGTTTCCCACCAGCCAATTCCCTCAGCTGTTCCGCATCTGCCCTTTATTATTTTCCATCCATTAATCACTTGCATTGTCCAGGTTTACAATTTTCCAAACTCTGCCCATTTCAATTAGATACCAGTGTCGCAGACATAACCCGGCAGCCCTGACCTGCACGGGGCTAACATCAGAGGCGGCTGGATTCCTGCAGGCTCTATTTCTTCGTATGCCATCTTCAGGCCAGGACTAGATAATTTCACTCATCTAGAAAATTAAGGTGAATAAGAGAATAGAAAACTGGAATGGCATATGGTCTAGCTTCCTGAATTTGTCTCATTATCCATTATCAAATAGCAGGCACTGAGTTATTAAGTCTATTGACAGATGCAATGTAATTTTCTTCAAACAGATAACTGATCCTGGAACTGATAAGTTCTGAATGTGCAGTACACACTCCTTCATATTTTGATCATTCTTCACGTTCCTCATTCAGTGCTCTAGGTTATCAAATTACCAGTACAGATACATAAACAGAAGGAAAGCAGCATAGGGTGTCTTAAATTTATACTCGGATGTCTCATTTTTTTTACTTAACATTTTTCTGACTCTGAGCAGCATTGCTTTATAGTCTTGGGACCAAGAAAAATTAAAGTAAGTAGGAAAAATTACAACATGAAATGTTTAAAAAAAATCAGATCTCAGAAAAGTTTGAAATAAATTGTACAGAAATAGGTGGGAGAGGGCTCTAGGCCTAGACAAAGATTTTGAGGCTTAGAAGCAACATTGTTCCAATACTGCTAAATGTGGGAAGGGCTTGCCTTTTCCTTTTATAACCCCTGGCAAAAGGATTCATGCAGGTAATAAATCAACAATGAAATGCAGCTTAAATTACAAAGGCAAAACAAAATCATTGGGACAATACCTAATACAAACCGCCTGGAGAAGACATTTTGCAAACATTTAAAAAATACCTCTCTGAGTACACACAGTAGACAGTCAAAAAGCACAATGAAAGGGCATGCCTGTTTTCCAGCATTTGGGAATAACCTTCTATACTGTGAAACAGAGGAACAAAATCCTTCTTGTCGCTCAATTCAGCTTTGGGTCTTAATTCAAAACTGTTTATCTCTCTGATCTTTCTCCCATGCTGAGAGGACTTTGTCAATGCTCTGGGTTCCAAAGACTTAACCAAAAAAAGAGCATCTTAGATGTTTGCTTTTCAATGGGTAGATATAGAATATGCGTCATGATTAAAATATAAATCCCAGAGATGACATGACTTCCTTGGAACGGAACAACACGGATTGGAAGTCTAGTTACTCTTCATTTGTGAAGATGTAGGGGAGACCCAACGCCTTCCCTGTAGATACTGTAGACTGCAGCTGAATTCTCACTTCCGGAAACCAAAATATTTTAGAAATTCAAACATGTTACCATTTACTCAACAATAATTCACCATGTCATTTAAAATAAATTTGTTTTAAAAAATAAAATAAATTTGTTTAAACCTGAAGTTTAAAAATTATTGATTATATCTGACTGTAAGAATATTATCAAATATGAGATTGCATAAGAATCTTATTTAGTTGGGACGCCTGGGTGGCTCAGTTGGTTAAGCAGCTACCTTCGGCTCAGGTCATGATCCCAGCGTCCTGGGATGGAGTCCCACATCGGGCTCCTTGCTCAGCAGGGAGCCTGCTTCTCCCTCTGCCTCTGCCTGCCATTCTGTCTGCCTATGCTCGCTCTCTCCCCTTCTCTCTCTCTGATAAATAAATAAAATCTTTTAAAAAAAAATCTTATTTAGTAAATGCTATGATCATGATCCTTGGGGTATCAAATCCTCAGCTGTCATTATACCTTCAAGAGACACTCACCTGGTATATATTTGTTTTTCTAGCAGAATCCCTTTAGATTTGAGGATTTAGATGAATTAAGATTTTCCCTTTTCTAAACCTACAAGGCAAACAGTCTATTTCTTTTTGGCTGGGCATTCACAAAGACTTACAATAGGCTACCTGTGTTCTCTGCTTAGTTGAGTATGTTTATTTGATAGCAGTGGAGTTCCACAGCAAATTCCAACTCTCGAACTTTTCATGAAGTGTTTTTAGTGTAATACATTTCTGGATGATTTTGTTTATTCAGAATTTCTCTTCCCTTCTGGAAGGGCCACAGTACAGATGTGAGTGACAGAGTTCAATGGAAGAAAAAAATAAAAATATTATCTACCCAGAGCTGCCTGAATCCTAACAGCCGTGCTGAATGTGTGCAACACCAGCATAGGCATCCAAAAAACATCAATATTTATTATGAAGATGTGTGTATTGATTGAGCTGTAAAATGATTCAAAGTAATATATGCCATCCCAATAATTGAACTCCATTCAAAAGAACACCAATGTAGCCACAATGAAAATTGAAAGAGACGATTTTGATTTATTAAATTACTCTATGCAGCCACAAGATATTGAACAAAGAGAGGAAAAGTTAATATAAGTCTATGGTGATGCTGCCTTGCTGTAGAAAGAAGACCAGCGGCAAACCTGTTGTCTCCCTTACACAGGGATGCTTGGTTTTAAGGGCCTGGCCCCATATTACTTTGAGAACAAGCGCTCTCTAAAAAGTGAGCATTTGGCAGTCCTGAGGCAGAACTATGAGGCCACATCTTCTCCTATCAATGGCCTGTCCCCGTAACATGTCACCTCTCTCACAAGACCTTCCCTGGTCACCCCAAACATTCCTTCCTCACCTCTCTGAACTTCTGTGTCTTCAAGGATGCCCTTATGGGCATAAGAGGAGGAAACAGGGATGGAATTCACATTTAAGGAAACTTTAATGGGCCTACTTATTCAAAATCCTCAACTTGCCAGAGTCTCTCCTTACATTCTGCTTACATTCAAGACAAATCCAGCACATTCAGGGAGGAGGTGTGGCTAGTTGACTTGTTTTTAAAGGACTTTAAAATTCTGAATTGAGGTCAATACATTCATCTCAGCCTTCCAGTTCTCTGAATCTTCAATTAATAGTGCAAATTCATATTCAGATCGGGAACTCTGTGATATTATAAAAGTACCTATTATTAAAGAAATCTATAATTATCTTTATAATATCATAACTTCTGAGACATGGAAGAAAATAGAGAGGTTTTAAACAGATTAAAACGAAGATATTTTATGCAACCATCAACCCAAAAATGTTAATTGCCCCACAAACCCCACCTCATTGTTTTTGTTAACTGTTACATACCAGGTTGAATGGTAGCCCCTCAAAAGGTATGTCCACCAGGAACCCATAAATGTAATCTTACTTGGGAAAAGGGGTCTTTGCAGCTGTAATTAAGCTAAAGATATTAAGATGAGATCATCTATCTCAAGATTACCGAAGTGGGCCCTAAATCTAATGACAAGTGCCCTTATAAGAAGAGAAGAAGACACTGACAAAAGAAAAGGCCATATAAAGATGAAAGCAGAGTCTGGAGGTATGCAGCCACAAACTAAGGAATGCTATGGCTACCAAAAGCTCCTCCCCTAAGGCCTCCCAAGGGAGCATGGCCCTACTGACACCTTGATTTCAGACTTCTGCTCTCCAGAACTGAGAAAGGACAAAATTTCTGTTGTTGTAAGCCATCAAATTTGTGGTACTTTGCTACTACAGAAGCTCTAGGAAATTAATATATGGAGTTTTACTATATTTGATTAAATGCCACTCAATAAAAGAAATTAAGTATAATTAAAGATGAAAATTCTTCAGTAAGTCATTCAACAAACACTTATTAAATGTTACTATGTGCCAGATAACATGTAAGACTCTGGAGATACAATAAAAATTTTAAGAGATACTACACTATAAAACCCTCATCAACCTCACAATGAAATCTGAAAAGGCAATTTTTCCCCCTCAGTCTTAGTAGAACAAAGAGAAAAATATCAGACATTTTAAAGAGGAGGATAGTCAATGGGGTAGTGAAAGGTGGAATCCTTTTGATATAAAGCTATGAAGGCAATACTAATGTGCAGAACCAATATTGTTACTAAAGAGCTCCAGAAAGGGTTAGACATTCCATTCAAACTCAGAGTTTAACAGTCTCCAAAGAATGCAAATATTTTTCACTATCACCTATTAATTACAAAGGTAAAGCACCATAGAACCCCCACAAGACCTGATACTTTCCTAGGTAACTATCCTAAGGAAGGAGATTTTTTTCCCCTCTATCCTATTCAGAGAATTAGAAAGTAAAAGTGGCTTCAAGTCTTCTGTTGTTTTTCTGCATTTTTCAGATGATATTTTACATTATAATGTGTCATCCCATGTTGTATCAATCACATTACAATATGTCACTTAATGTAACATAAAGCAACATGATTGACACAATCTACTAAGGCTTGTCACAACATTGCATGTCAACCAGGACATTTTTATGGGTTTTGTAAAGAAAAAAAAGTCAACATATTTCACTGAATATCGCATTCAAGGTGTGGGGAGGGGGAGGCAAAGGAAAGCTCCTTTGAAGATTTTTGCAACATTCCTGTTGAGAGAACTGATAAACATCTGCTAAGTAAATGGAGTCAAATGTCTTCCCTATGCCCATATCAAATGGGCCCAATAAACTACTGTCAGCCTGTTTCAGGTTCATGGTCAATTCTTATTGCTTCCTGTTCCTGGTTGCTACATTTAATCCAAAACACCTTTAAAAGAAGGAATAGAACTACCAAATAGAAGGCCCATATCTGAGGCAAAGGAAGCAGTAAAGGCAAGCAGTCCTCAAGAGCAAGTTGGGAATGTTCTAGAAGCCATTATTGGTGCAAATGTGGCTGTAAGTAACAACTCAAAACAACCTGAGCAAAGGCAGTGGGGGGAGGGGGGAATTTCTCAAGGAACAGAAGGCAGGAACAGAATGAGACCACAGGAAAGGATTAATTACCAATAATTAGAATTCTTATTAGAAAAATTATAATAATCCATCAGCATCCTCTCCTCACCTCCTCCCTGTTTCTCTACCCCACCTGCTTTCTTCTTCCTTCTTCACTGCTGTCCAGTCCATTCGGTAGAAAAAGCCACCATTACATCCAATTGTGTAAGTTAGAATCCCAACCACATGGGAGATGCTAGTGCAATTTTGTTGATTTCCTCTGGGGGATGTATTTCCCTCTCCCTAACAGTATTCCAATTCCCTAGCAATACAGAACATGAGGGACTGACCTTACTTCTAGCTCTAGAAGGAAACTCAAGTTGGCTCAGTCAGCCAGTGGATTTCATTACCCTGGCCAACAGTTGGTTCGGTGAAGCTACAAGGCCTAAATAGGTGCAGTCCAAGTGGATTCAAAGATGAAAGCTGGGTCACAAACTCATTCTTCTCCCTGGGGTCTGAGTGAGAATGTGAGCTTGGGACTGCTATAGCCATTTTTACGACCATGAAGGAAACCAGCTTGAGGATCCAGTCAACTGAGAGGAAGAAAGCCAAGACTTGGATCCTGCTGACATCTTTTGGGTCCTTGACCAAATCATTCCTGTTGCCTAAATCTGTCCTAGAATTTGAGGCCAGGAATAAAACCAAAACAAAGCAAACAAATAAAAGCCTTTATATTTAATACAGTATGGGTCCAATTTTCTAGTCCTTGCAACCAAAGGAATACCAACCTATATAAGAAACCAACTTACTATCTTCAGGAATACCTCTAGCCAACCTAGCTTGATCCAGCCAGTCTAATCAGCCACTCCAGGGAACAAACACAGTTGCTAGGTGCCAGCCAAACCCCATGAACTGGGTGGGAGGGCATTTCTCAGAAAAGAAAGTGAGTGGCATTTTGAGTAAAATCTATTATCAGTGTAGGTACCCATTATCTGGGTGAGTGGATATAATAGTCCTCTGTGCTCTGATTCGTTTCAGTATTAAGTTGGTTGGTCACCATCTCTGCAACCTGAACTTCTTCCTGGTATGTCAATGATAGATTAACTGTATATTCACTCTAAATCAGATGTCATACCTCACAGGTAGGTTCTAAAAAGAAAAATACTTTATACATTCAATGGGCCTTTTCCATTTTGCACAAGTCTTTTCCCGCTTTCTTTTTGTTGTTGCTGTTTGTGCATAGAGAAACATAAAGAAAGATTTTCAGACCTTTGCATCTCATGATTCCACTCCCCACCCCACCGCCATGAACTCCTCAGGTATCTGGACACACTCTTTCAAGAACATCCTGTTTCAGGGGCAGTCATGTGGCCCCTCCATTAGAGCTGAGGATGAAAGGGTCTCAGTCTTTCTGGATGAATCTTGGATATGATGGAACAAGGCTTAAATATGCTCACATCCTTTACTGAAAAAAACACATTTTGAATTTAACAGAAGGCAAAAATCTGAGGCATGCATACAGAGTTATGCATAGAGCTGCTCATTCAAGTGTTCTGTTCTTTTAAAATAATAACTAAAAATGGATTATTAAAAACATTAACATTGTTAAATAAAGTATGATCTATCCATGTGACAGAATTCTATTAAACAATCAAAAATCTGATTTCTGTAGAATATTTTATGAAATGGAAAAAATCCAGTTAAATATGATAAAGTGAAAGAAGCAGGTAGCAAAGTATATATACAACATGATGGTCACAGACCCAGCATGTCCTCACACACACTACAAACTGGAAGGAAACTGGTGTTAACTGTGGTTACCTCAAGAGTCTCAACAGAGTAGAATGATGAATTAAATTTTTTTCATATATATATATCTCTTGCATTTCCCAAATTTGCCCACAGTGAATAAATAACACTTTTATAATTAGGGGGAAGTAAGTTATTAAGGATTCATTCCATTTTCTTAGATACTTACTATATTTTTATTCTTCGAATTTTGTTTATAGAGAGTGAAAGCATATCGACATGAGATAGTTTTAAGGCAATGAAAATATGTCCTATCAAAATCATACTCAAGAAAATGCAATAAAACATTTTTAAAAGATAAAAAAATAAGCCTTCCCCACTTAAATAAGGAAAGGGTATTTTTGTTCATTATATTTCCTAGTTAAAGAATTTTGTGAACGAAATGTCCACTTTAATTTCTGCCTTTGAAATTCTTCCAAAGGTCAGAGCAACTTCCCTTCTGCATCATCGTATTGTGGCAGCTATATGATTTATAACTCTGATTACATTTTTGTCTCTAACAATATGCTACAGTGAATGAGGTCAGAGATTCTGCTTTCACTCAGTTTCCTTGTTTTTGTGGCTTGAAGTCAAATTATTCATATTACTTTAATGCAGTTTTGTTTAGCTTAATTATATACTGAAAGTCTGGCACACATAATTAATCAATGTATTGCTAGTGACTGTTGAACAGCCCGTATCTGTTGGAAATTTTATTATAAAATACCGGATGTGAGGGGAAGGAAGATAGGAACAGATGAGAGAGAAAAACCATGCCATCTTTTCCTCAGAGGAGTGTTATCAAAGTGGTCATGTGTGTTGAGAGAAATCAATTTAGTTTTAAGGTTTGTCCTCACTTCTGGAAAATCCAAAATATATCTTTTATTATTCTGCCAGGCTGACACACCAACAAGAGTTACCTCGTGTATTTTTTCATTCACGTTACACAGAGAAAAACATCATCGTTTTGTAGGTCACACAGGAGTACTAGGCACAACTGCTGTGATTATATAATCCAAGGCTTTAACAGGGTCTTACCTTCTTCCCAGCATTCAGTCACTATTCTTACACACTCTCTCTCTTATTTCCTATAAGCAAGTTGGAGAGAGAAATGGTACTCCAAATTCTTTTTCCAATAAAGGTCTTTTATTCCTAGTGTTCTTAGATTTTGTTGACATTTAAGGAAGTCTGTTGTAAGAATGTGTAAAAACCGACTTAAATTTTTAAAAATTTGCTTCAACATACATCGCCATGAGGAGCTGACATACAGATATCAGAAAATCTGGTGTCCCTTTGAGCACCTCTTTAATGATAGAGTTCAGTTTGTCCATCATTTGGCTGCTTTATGGCACCTGCTGTGGACCAACTGCTAGGCTGGGCTCTGTTTCATTCGCTACAAGATGAGAATCATAGTTCCTACCCTCAAGGAGCTTACAGGCTAGTGGTGGAATGGCCAGATAAACTCAGGGTTACATGTAGTATAATAAGTGTTCTCACCAAGGTGGGTGGGGGTCCCCCAGCCTCCCAATAGCCCAGGAAGTCTTTGCTGAGGCGGCAACACATGACAGCACCTTGAGGGACAGATACAAGACAGCCAGGAAGTAAAAATGCAGTGCTTTCAACCACTGGTTCCTCAGTGATCTTGACATCGTTATTAAATTCATTCCAGAAATAAGAATACAGAGGCACAGAGAGGTTAAATAACTTGAACAGTGTCACACACCCAGAGAGCAAAAAGTCTGGCTGCAAACCAGGCAGCCTGCAGACTTAACTGTTGCTCTTCCCACCAAGGCAAAACAAAGAACCTATGGTTTTGCTAGGGTATACAATGCCCACACAAAGGCACTCCACGGAAAGTGCATTATTTGTAAATAGAGATCTTTATTACCTCCCAGAGATACCAAGTCAACTTAAAAAACTGCTTCCTCCAAGCACTTTCCTCAGCCAAAACCAACGCATCACACTTTAAGTACCTGGCCCAAGATGGTGATAATGGGGAAACTGGGAATCCCAACACACATGCTCTTTCACTCCCCTGAAACACTGGTGGTTCTATCATGGGCTCCTGGGCACTGACCTGGTTATTGCTCCATTTTACATAACCCCAACTGCACCTACAACAAAGTCCCTTTTCTCTTCTATTTAATTGTTATGGTCATTGCCACTGTTGAGTGAAAAATAAAATATCTCTGTGCTGACATGTCACTTTATTTTGTTCTGTTTATTAAAAAAGAGAAGGAGAGAGAGAGAGAGAGAGTAGAACTGAGCCCAGCAGAGAATAATCCTGTTTGATGAAAGGCAACAAAATTATGAAAGTGGTCAAATTCCACAGAATCCAACTAAATATGAAGAAACTGGGATCATAATGTGTTTCTAATAGAACCGCAGGCTTGAACAAGTGGCTCTGGTTAGCATGAATCACTACCCCATCAAGTCGCAGACATTTCAGCAACTTCAACAAGGGAGGGCAGAAGACTTAAGGAGGTACCTTGATTTTGGTCACCATGGTGGTGACGATTCCTTGTCATTATTGAGCTGGATTTAGAAAGTTAAGACTCCATCCAGAATGGAGAGTACATAGCAGAATGGGTGGTTCCTGCCTCTCAGCAGCACACAGCCTATATCTGAAGTCCATTTCTGGGGTTTCCATAGGTTGGAAATAATCTAATGTTTGACATCATCTTGTCACACCTTTCAGAAATTTCCAGAGCCCAAGAAGGACATTTATATTGAGAGAGTTGGCTTCCATTCTCTCCCTAGTACAAATATTGCTCATAACTTGTTTTTGATGTTTGTGCCAACTCCTAGAAAATTTTTAAGCAAATATAATTGATCAAACTGCAGTTTAAACATAATCAGAAATGGATCTGAATAAGATATCTCATATTAAATAGTATGTGTTTGATCAGGGGAACCCAGAGGAGAGAAGTATTTACCAGGCTAATATTCCCTATATCTTGGAGAACCACATTTCTCCCATCTGGCACTATTAAACATGAATACATTGACATGTAACACAATGAAAAGACACTCTCCCCTATCTCTATGACTCATTCATGGTTTCTGTTCTAGACTAAGACACTATGCTTCTACTGGGCCAAAGAATTCTACTGGGAAAGGATGATCCTGTGTCCTTAGCTAGAGACAAGTTTTTAGCCATACACCTATTGGGCATCATTTACTGTGTTGATGTTTTATACCCTCTCCTTTCTCTAAGAACTGAAATGGAATGGAAGATTGGGGGAAAAAATGGAATACAACTGATTAGTTCTATCCATCCCAGATTAAACCCTATATGAAAAAAAGAGAGAGAGCAGGAGCAGAAACACACTTGGGGCTCTGTGAGTGAGTGGGGGAGGGGATGTGCACACGCAGGCACATGTGAGTACACACTCACTCCCTTACGCCTGTGTCAGTCCTTACCCGTGGTCCTAGAGAAAGATAAAACGTGATCCTCACTTACTTACAGTTAATCTCAAAGGTTAATTTTGTTGCCTATAGGCTGTAAACAAAGAAGATATTTCTTTCCCAGCACGGGGCCTTCTGCCATAAGCGAAACAGAGAAGAAAGTCAGTGTGTCCTGAGGATTAAGGAGAGGTCGGAAGATCCGAAGAACCTGGTGCTGACAGACCTGCTGATTAAAAAGCGTATTCTGGTGGCCGGGCTGCCGCTGATGGCCTGACGTGGCCGGACTTCAGAAGCCCGGTGCACAATCAGTGGACTGTGCTGCTCTGGGGACAGCGGGCACGGGAGGCCTTTTCTAATTTGTCAAAGTTGTATCTAATTCCACAGAACAAAGTTCGCAAAGAGAGATGAGCAGAATCCACAAATTATTGCTCATTCGCCAAGCCCTAGATGGAGCGATAGGAGCAGTGCACAGGTCGGGTTTTGAAAAGTAACTTGACCCCTGCCAGTCGGCTTTGGGTAATTCCACTTTCTGGGCATAACAGTTTCCCTTGTTTTTTGTTTAATAGGATTATTTCTCAGAATATTAAAAAGATAGCATCAACATCTTTCAGTGGCCCCACAAACTATTTCTGGAAATATAAAAAGAATGGTTCAGGTGGTTTCTTTGCTCCTGATAGGACTTTTGTTCTCTCAAAAGCTAAAAAGAAAAGAATGTGGTTTGGGGAGGGGTGTGTGCCTGGAGCAAACAAAACAAAATGCTAGGTTTTCCAGAAAGACACGCTCATTCAAACTTACGTTGCCCGTTGAAATTCCTTCTGGCCCATTTTGAAAATGAGACTGACCTTCAAATGACAGCTTAGAATTTCAAACTCTGAAAACTTAGGAGTCGTTAAGGAGGAGAGCATAGGACATGTTCATTTCCATGTGTCAGGCAAGACTGTGAAAAGGAAACACACTCTCTAGAAGAAAACATTTTGAACAATCTTCAAATGGAATCTTCAGGAAAATATTGTCCTCTGGATGGTAAGGAGTGGTGCATCGTTGTGGACGAAGGCGCAGACTGTTCGGAGTTCTGCTGGCTCTGTCAGCCCACTCCACTAAGCAGGGGGGTGAAGGTGGCAGGTCCACCCCCATCAGTGATTTCTCCACAATAGAACCTGAAGAGTTCTGTAAGAACTCTGTGCTTTATAAAGGTAACAAAGGTAAGGGCTGGGAAGAACCTAACTCACGTGAAGGAACGCAGCACATACCAGCACCAAACAGTTCATGCACACGTAAACTACAATTCACATATGGGTAAACCAGTCTCGGGCTGGTCTAGCTACCCATCCCTCCTCATCAGAGGTTTGATGCTACTCTGCCTAGAGGCTGTCCTAGGTCTCCAAGAAGTCCCACCTTCTTGGGAGGGTCGTCTTCCTCCCACACCCAGTCTCATTCACACTGGTCACTCTGTTTTACCTAAGAGCAAAGATTCTCAGTTGAGACATGAAAAATTCCTCAAGATTCACGACCTGCCTTATAGTGAATTCATAGCCGTGGCTCTGCGATTCTAGATAACCTCTTCATTGGGTTCACCCATGCAAGTGTAGCGGTTTGGGGTAAAAGTGCCTCTTCAAACACAGGTGGCATCAGCTGACTGCCGCTACATAGATTTCTTTTGCCAGACACCCTCCCCAACTGTGAGGAGATTGATTTTTAAGAATCATCCTAGTTTTAGGCAAGAAAGGGAAAAACCTCCTGAAAGACAATTTTTCTTACTTAGAAACCCTTGGCTATTTCTGGTCCTCTACTGAACCAACCTTTGGACACAGGGCCAGATGTTAAAAGAGAACCTAACTAACCTCGTGAGTGCAACAAACAGTGTTGTTTGTTGCACTCACGAGGTTAGTTAGGCCTTGGGGAGGCAACCCGGATGAGTGAGCAGGACCCAGGATTTTGAATTAAGATCTGTTACTCTCTGTGAGACCTGGGGCATGCCTCTTGCCATATCTGAGGCTTAGTTCTCTCATAGAAAATGGAGCTGAAAACAATGCTTCCTACTTTGCAGAGGTGATAGGACAAATAAATGAGCCAGGGTATATGAGGGTGTCTTAAAATATGCTGTAAATGTTAGTTGCTCTTGTTGTGTTGTTTGGCTTTGTTTTATGATTATTAACTAACTGCGTTGGCTCATTAGTAAGTTATGCCCCCCTCTGGTCAGCGTACATAGAAATCTTTACCTCCAGCCCTTTAAAATTAAATGGCCTGTGAGGGTCGGATTTTCAAAGCCTGTTCTACTAAAACATAAAGTAAGTGCTTATATAAAAATCAACTTTGCCATTCTGATTGGACTTTGGGTCAAATTTTAAAAAAACCCAAAGGTGTGTTTATTTATTTATTTTTTTAAGATCTGTTTATCTATTTGAGAGAGAGAAAGAGAGAGAAAGAGAGCAAAAGCAGGGAGGAGGGACAGAAGCAGAGAGAGAAGCAGACCCCCCCCCCCCCAGCAGGGAGCCCGACATGGACTTAATCCCAGGACCCGGGGGTTCACAAACTGAGCCAAAGGCAGAAGCTTAAGCTACTGAGCCACCCAGGCGCCCCCAAAAGGTGTGTTAATAAGAAAAACCCCCCACATATTATTTTATTTTCTTTACTTCTATTTCTCTACTCCAACGTATAGAAGAATTTTGAGAAAGCTTAAAACATAAGGCACAAATATCATAAAACCGAAAAAAATCATTAAAATGAGTTGTAAGACAAAAGAAAAATAAAAGCAAATCCATGCTGACCCACCCTTCTGCAATTGAACACAGGACTTAGCACCAAGGTATTGACCGTCAAAGCAAAATGAGCAGGACTTTCCTTTTTCTACATAAAAAAGAGGGAGAAAGTCATTTCCTAACTCTAAATTCTGGGAGAAATTTTTCTCAGGAGTCTTCACATGACTGATTTTGAACAACACTGTAGTCTCCTTAAAGGTTTTCTAAAAATGACCACTTTTTACTGGTGCCCACTAAGAGTGAATCTGAGTTTGGAAACCCAAACCGGAAAAGGCAGGTTTCCTCTTTGCAATAAAAACTTAGTAACTCTTACATACCTTACCATAATTATAATTGACTCATTATATCTTACTACGATTTATATTTTCAATGATAATGAGCTTACACAATACAAGTTTATAATGAATTTATTTTGTTTGTTGTAATTAGCTAAGACATATTTAATTTTCATTATGAGCCAGGCAAGTGTAAAGCCCTTTATCTGTATAGACTCATTTAATCCTCCCCACAATCCTATGACACAGAGATTATTTCACTCATTTAAACATGAGAAAATTGAGACTTATGGAGGTATTGAATCCTGCCCAAGCTTATACAACTTGCAAGTCATCGTGGAGTTTGAACTTGAAGCCTGTACAATGTTATCTGTCACACCCCTCACCACGATGCAAACCCACCTCATACACTTTTAGACAGACTTGATAAGGACTTCAACCAAACATCAGATGAATGCAGAAGTGTACTGGGTTAGATCAGAAAAGCAAGTTTCCAGCCAACACAGAATCTACACGATACACTGAAATTTTATTAGGAGTAAATTTATGGAGAAAGAAAGGGGTGTCATTCCTGGTTTGATGGTGGCCAAGACTGAAAGCCTATCAGGACACCTTAGGGGAGTAGGAACACTTCATTTGAAAGTTAGGTCAGAAGCCTACTGGACTTCTACTTTGTTTTCCTAGACAGTCAGGTAGACCCTTTCCCTAATGCTACAAGTCTCTCTTCCAGAGCCAGAGCCCTATGTTAAGATGTTTTTTCTTTACTTCTTGGTCCTTGCCCACATGTGCTTATGTCAACAAGCTGGCATTCTACCTCATTAGGCAGCAGAGGGCTTGGTGTGTTCTTAACCTCCAGCAAACATGAGATAATTTTAATCAATTCTGAGTCTCAGTTTCCTCATCCAAAATATGAGAAATCATTATGAGTGACAAATAGATCATGGTGCTTGAAAATTTTTAAATTATGATTCTATGATTTTGTCTTTTTTCCCTGAGAAATTAAACAAGGTTTTATAGATTTCTTTTCTTCAAATCAAAACTAAATATAATTTTATGCAAGAACACCCTAAGGTCAAATACCTCTCTTCTCTTGCCTTCTGCTTCTGAGACTTATTTCGACAAAGGAATTAAGTGCAAACACTCTGGGTACCACCCACTTACAGTTTTGTGTCTTGGCAAGTTGTTTAATCTTCATACCTCAGTTTATTCATCTGTAAAACCAATATAATAATAAAATCTACTACATAAGGTTAATATGATCTTTCAAGTGAGTTAGTAGCTTAATGTGCCTAAGCCATGCTGACAAACTAGTAAATACTAGGTAAATGATAGCCCTTAGCCATCTGTCTCAAACTCAACCCTTCCATTCTTCCTGAGACATTATGCATATGATATACATTTTCCCATCCTTTAGAGCTATAGCTTATCCCAACCTGACATACGGATCGTTCCCTTCCATATCCACAGCCCACCGAGACATCTCTCTTTAGTGATTCCAACAGTAACTGGAAGAAAAAACATTTACGAGACCTTCCCAAATATTAAGGCTTCAGATGGATAACTTCTCTGGATCTTAAATTCACCACTTCTTCTCCACCCCCTTCCCTGACTTGCCAATACATTCACCCTTCGTGTGTGTCACACAGCACCTATTTTACTTGCAGACAGGTTGGTATATGAGGTCAGTATAAGAGTAGACTGTCCTCCTTTTTGGCAGACTTTAGTTTTTATATGCATTTATAAGAACATCAGATAACTCAATACACCAAACTATGACTGAAACTAAAGTATGTTGTTTTCTTGAATTAGATAAAAAATAAATTATAAATTTTATCTGAACAAGGAGCAAAATGTGTTGTGTCTGTTATTCCATCATTCAGAGGTACAGTCTGAAATGCAGAAGTCATCTTTGACTTTTCTGTCTTACTCCCTGGATCTAATCATGCTAAATCCTATTAAACTCTTCCTTCCCAAATCTCTCTGAGATGCACTCAGAGTACAGCATATGCCTCTCTCCTAGCATGTCTCACAGTCTGTTTCATATTAACGTTACTTATGCACATGCCTGTCTTCCACACTAGGCCTTTAGATTGGGAGGTTGTGCAGCCTGATTTGTCTTTGTATCTCCAGCAGCATCGAGCACACAAGGTCGACACCTGTACTTTATACACACACACACACACACACACACATACACACACACATCTACATACATACTCAGAGAGTTCTGGTTAACTCTTCCATGCTTTTTTATTCCTATTCATTTTTCCCCAAATGCCCTCACCTCTTACCCTCTCCACGTGGTAAAACTCTTCTCATGCTTCAAGCCCAACACCTATTCCCCACTCATACTTCCTGCATGGCTCCATAGTCTATATGACAGTACAGTGAGTATCTCATGGTATTAGAGTTCTTCCATACCAGATTGCAATGTCCTTGAGGGATAGAACCATATCTTCCTCATCTTTCTGTTCTTTATGGCACCTGTCATAGACCCTCACTCAGTGGACACTCAAAAATATTTGTGAAATTCAACTAACTTGAATTCTTAGGACCAACTTCAAGTAAATACTCTCTTTAAACAATTACCCTGAATTTCTCAGCTAACTTGCCAGAAAAGTACTAAGGAAAAACTTTCCTTATTCATTGTATAAGTCACCCTAAGGCTCTGATGCATGAACACTGAGTTGAGGACAAAGCGTGAGTACAAATCAACAGAAAACCTATTCTAAGAAATCTGACTCCATGTGGGTTGCATGGTCCAGCGGCAAAGTGAGAGAAGAAGGAGAAACACCAAACCTAACACTTATACATTCAAAAGTAGAAGCTTAAGAAATACCACAAAACGAGCCACAAGGCAGTTTTCAATAAATAATCAGTGACCCTGGTAGGAGGAGCCCAAGACTGTGCTTCATGGTAGGGCAGCAGTAGGGCCTGGATGCCCTGAAGGCTATGTGTTGTGTGTCCTCACTGATGACATGGGCCCTCCTGGAACACTGGCCTCTCTGCCCCGTATGTAACCTCAACTCTCTCTTCTGAAAGGCTTCAGGAAAAAGGGCATGATTCATCCCCCAGGAACAGAAGCTGTTCCCCTTGTCTCCAGAGCATGATATTAACCTTCCATTTTAGTGTGCGCTACAATTCAAAAAAATCTCCCTCAAAGCCATTTAACAGCCAGACAGATGATTTTGTAATTCTTTACTCGAATGAAATGAAAAGGTTGTGTGAAGTCTTCAGATGGAATTTCTATCCCTTCCCTTTTTATTTTATTAGATTAAAATGGTTTCAGTGTTTTTAGACAGGGTTCCTCTTAAGAAGATGCAAATTTATACCATCTTTCTGCATTCTTAGGATCACATGCTCCGCTTAAAATCCACACTCTGCTTCAGTTACACACAAGTAATTCTTCTTGACCTAGATGGAATGGAATACTCATAGCAAATTGAGAATACAGATCAGCCTGAAAGCCAAGGAAAGAAAGCTAATGGTCTGCATGTCATTCCCACATACAAGATTCTTAGGGACTTTTTTTTTTTTTAATTGTGTCTCTTTTTAAAAGGAAAATAAGCTGTTCTTTCATTTCTTATCACAGTCTAGGAAGGATCAGCACCTAAAGGGGGAGATTGCGATATTGAGAGACACATGTGGAAATCGCTTCCATGATGGCAATTTCCTGAACTGCATTCAAAAGCCGTTTTTTGGCTTAAAGAGTCCATGGAGTCCTTTTAAGATTTTATACAAAGGAACTGATCAGTTTCATAACATTGTGATGAAATTAGAGCCCGTAGTGCTTAGCTGGAATGACTTTACACACAGTAGCTATCCTTCTCTTAGAGATGGGATGTAATTGTCTGGAGGGAAATCACCTCTCCAGAGGATTTAAAACAAGGCAGAAAGGACACAGAGTAAGGACAGAGGCTTGTACCTCATTTGCAGTAATTTGAAGGTTTAAGGAACATATTCTGACTCCCTGACTGTGAGCCCTGTTTTGATCCCTACAATCAGGGAAGTATTTTCAGTGAGGGAACGTCTGGTTTTCTCTCCTCTTAGTGGGAGCTACATTTGTATTCCCTGTATCCTGGAAGCTGTGCGGCCAAGGAGTCAATGCATCGTAAGTCCTGGATTTCCACTTGATAAAACCTCTCCTACTTTTCCCAATCCCAGAACTTTTTTGACCTGATGGCAAATAAATCCCACATCAGTCCTCTGGTTATAGGAAATCAAGTACAAATAGAAGTAGTTAACAGACTTATCTCCATTCAGAGCCTAGGTCTCCTTACTCACAGTTGCCTCTCTGGTATGGAGAGGAAACATTCTCATTTTGCTGTTACTAGTTCCCATCACTTAGAAATCAGCGTTAAGCATTTTTGCTCACCGGCGGGGAACTTCCTTCCTAGTGTAGGAAAGAAAGATAGGTATTTTTGTTAAAATGGGGATATCCACATTAGCCATTGAACTTTCAAGGGAGACATGAAGTCACAGCTGTATATGACCTTCATGGGCCTTAAGGGCACTTTTATCTTCCTCCTTAAACAAAAAATATTAAAGATTATATTTTATAACTGTATTGTTAAAAATGCATTTATTAATATTATATATATACATATATTATATATATAATATATATAATATATATAATATTATATATATACATATATACATATATATAAATATACATATATAATATATAAATATATAAATGCATTTATTAATATTATATATATACGTATATATTATATATATATATATTATATACGTATATAATATATACGTATATATGTGTATATATACGTATATATATATATATATATATATATAAAAATAAAATTTCCTTCACTCTAGAAGTTTGCTTTTTTTCTTCTGGCTTAGAAGGAAATTAAGATATTTTCTTGGGTCTTTAAAAGCATTGTGAGCCCTACTGGGTAAGCTGGATCTGATAGTAAACACTTTTCACCACTTGGATGGTTCCAATTCTCATATCTTATCCCTGGGGTTGGCTGAGGGGCCTTGACTTTTTTCAGTGGAAAGTGACAGGACGTGGACTTCCTAACCTCCATTATCTCACTGACTCTGCCCCTAACCAGGTGAAATGGGCATTATTATTCCTACCAATCACAGACTCAGAGATTGTAAGTGATGTCCCAAATTGATTATTTCTTGGGAAAGAGAAATAAATGAGAACAAAGAATCATCTGTTACCCACTGCTGGATGTTTCACATACAAACCACCATTCAACCTCCACAAGCCCTATGGGGTGATATCCGAATCACCCATCCAAGCCAGCCAGCTGCTGGAGAGTACAGACAGGAGAGAGGGCTGAATTGTCCCTAGGAGAGGTCAGGAAAACTTAATGATAAAATTAAGTCCAAAGGGTAAGAGCAAAATGCTCCAAATAAGAGACCAAGTCAAGGTCTTTGAGACTGATAGAAAATGCAGTGAAATTGGAGCCTGGGTAAACAAGAAAGGTGATGACCTGTTGCTGCAAACAGGCCAGCATGCCCAAGGGCCCACTTGTCATAAAGGTTTAGTAAAGGGGAATAGATAATAGCACTCCCATTTTGCAGCTAAAGAAACCGAGGCACGAAGTGCTTAGGTAGTCTCAGGTCACACAGCTATGAAGGGGCAAAACTTTGTTTGACCCCCAATGCCATGGTCACTCACAGATCAGACATGTTTATAGAGGCCAAGTAGCCATTCTGAACTTGTCAACGGCTTCCTGAAAAGATACTTCACTCTTCAGCATTTCCATGCCAGATTGGCTTCCACCAATTTGAATGATTATGAACATCCCCAGTATAATACTTGCACATCACACTCATATAGAAAGCATGCAAGAGCACAGCCCTTGCCAATATTTTATGCTCAGTCAACACACAGAAACTATGGAGAAAGATACACTTTCCCCTTTATATCTTTTCAAAGGAAAAACTTGGGAGAAAATGGAATCCTAAAGAGGCAGAGAAACCTGACCATTTGGTCCGCAGTAAAGAGAGTAAAGGGGCCCAGGGCATTTTAAGTCATCTATGTATTATGTGTTTGACATTTCCCAATCAATGGAAGCCCTTGGGGTCCCTGTATCTGTCGAAGAAACTAGCTCTGATATTGGCTGCAGGGAAACTCTCTGAATGAGAGCCCATTTCAGCTGCCTCCCTCCAGCCAGTTTTCTGAGTCCTCGTGGTCAGCCGCCTGCTCACAGCACAAAAGGGGGGAGGGTGCTGCAGGAGTGGTGATTAGGATGGGCTGGCCAGAGAAGACAGCCATGCAGAGCCACAGCACAAAAACTAACCATATAAGGTCTCTTCCATTCCTGCCAACAACTGATTTTAGAAAAGAAATTGAGTTCACTGGGTTTGTTTCCTAAAAACCCAAATTTCCTTTATAGAATTAAAAATATATGTATTTCACTATAATCTATATCCAGCCTACACCTATTCTTTCATGCAGTTTTCCTAAGAGTCATTCACATACCTGCAATGATTTTTATTAGTTTCATAATCATTTAGGAATGTATCACCTGATTAATTCAGTTATTTAACGTGTAAACCTAGGCAGCAAGAGGCCTTTCACCAAATGTCTACACACTAATTCAGCTAACACACTAAGTGTTTTAGCATAATCAGTTGAGAACTATGTCACATTCATAAAGGCACAAATATACTTTTCACAATTCAAATTCCTGGAGCTTGGTTAGACCTTTTTTTAAAGAACCAAAAGGACACAAAGCAGCATTCTCAACTGCTTTCAGGAGGAGAGATGGGTTCCAGCCTGTGTGTGAGGAGTCCTTTCCTGGTTGTGATTGCTTGTTGAATGGTTTTGGTAGGAAGCTAAAAGGAAGGAGGACCTTGCCCTGCCACTACGCTCATGATGAGAGTTTCAGTGTATACTCCCTGAAGATCCCACAAGATGTTGATAAGTTCATCCTGGCCTAGTCCCCTGTCTCCATGCAGGACAACCTAAGTGGTCCTGCAAAACAGACTTTAAAGCTCCCCAGAAACCTGATGTTCATTTACTTAAGCATTTATTATACATCTGCTAGCATATGTACATCTCAGCTCTGGCATTTGATCACAAATACAGGCTGGGAACACTTAACAGCACTAACATCCACATAAAATATTGTGGAGTCCACCACCAAGAAGATCTACACAGAATCTTCTCAAGGCAGTTGGCCCACATATGCTCAGCACTCCATACGCTGTGTTCACTTGATGTTCAATTTGGGATCCAAATTCTAAAGGCCATCCAATGCCACATTAACTTTTCATAAGGAAAGCTTGTGTGTGTGTGTGTGTGTGTGTGTGTGTGTGTGTGTGTGTGTGTATCCGCACTCATGAATTTTTGGGGAATGAGGGGGAATTGAAGTCATAGTTGACAACATATGAAACCTTTAGATGGGTCACAGCTGCTCCAACTGGCATTCATCCCTTGAGCAAGGAATTCTAGAACATCACATTTTTAAGGAGTCCATTTTCACAGTGCACTTCGGCATCTCAGAATGCTCTCTTGGAGAGCAAAGTCAATCCTAGGTCACCATTTCAATGTAGTTTCCTTTGTACTAAATCCTACTTTCAAGAAAATTCTTGCCATGGTTCACTGGTGTTTAACCTATCATATAATATCCAGGTTTACTGTGTTAGAAGAAGCAGAACAGTATTAAGCTTTTCCCACAAGCCTGTGATTGCATTTGACCTAGTAACCTGTATTAGATTAACATTTATTCTACAACCGCACAGCAAGCCCTGCACCTTGGTGAGCTGCAGTTTATAGAGGACACTAACCATTTTTACAAGTAGAGCAGGAAAAGGGAATTGAATCTGAGGGAGTAATTCCAAGCAAGTATGTTGCTGCAGCAGTTAAATTGTTTATACGAGGAGTAGGGGAATTACTTCTGACTGACCTCTCTTTTTATCTGCTTAAAAGACAAAGTGCAGGTCCCCATCGCTGGGGCAAACTCTGGGGAATGCAGCTTTAAAATGTATAGGAGCCATAAGACCCCACCAATCCACCAGTAAGGAGCAGCTTCAAAGGCAAAGCAGCGCAGGAATGTAAACACGGTAGAGTCACTGCAATGAGGACAATTTTAACAGTAGCCAGGGTTCAAATGTCCTCCCAGAACCCCCACGCAGACCCTCCAGGTCAGGTGGGACAGAAGTGAAACACAAGTTCAGAATGAGAACAGGCTTTTCCATCACGGATATTTTGATGGAATGGCCTCTTGATTTTCCTTGGCCACAGCTCAGCGTGTGGCAGATTCATTAAGGAACAAGTCAGGCTTTGAGGGAGGCTGAGAATGGCAATAAGGGATCAGTGGAGGCATCTGTTTGGGACCAAAAAAATAAAAATAAAATAAAAAAAATTTAAAGGCTGAATCCATGAGGAAGCAATTACCAGGAAATCAAAATCAGAACTGTCTGAGCATCCACCCAACATAACAATGGGAGGAGGTCACCCTACGTTATACAGTATCATGTAATGAAATCCAATTTATTCCTTCAGTGAATGCTGAATTCACCAACAGGTCTGCAGTGATGGCTGGGGAGTGTCCCTCCTAATGGAGTCTGAAGGGAAGCTGTATCTAAATGATAGACCCTTCCAAGAAAGCCCAATTTTTTCTTGAAATGAAGCAAGCAACACAGCAATAAAAACGAGAAAGAACAAGGTCCTTACACTTGAAAATTACACAGAGAGAGTGCTAATGTATTTCTCTTCACATCCATGCAACCATATTCCCTCCCACATAACAAGATGTGATATGATTATTTCACAATTTCTTTGTCTCCTTAACTTGGTAACTTTGTCTCTGAATTTGTGCTAGAATCCTCCAGAATTTTCTAAGTATTCATTAGAATTGCCTAAAAAGAGGAGCTTATTAAAAATACAATTACCCAGCCTCCTGCCCAAACATTACAGCAGAGACAACTGGGATGAGGCGCCATCTTCTGTATTTTTAACATGTTCCCCAGGTGATTCTGATGGACCTTCTCAGCTGAGGACCAATGTTCTAGAACCCACAAAATGTGAAAAAGTTTCCAAATGAGGTTCTGTTAAAGGGATGCCCACCAGAGCTTGGTGATAGCTATTTAGACCCAGCAGCACATTAAAAGCTGACCCTGTTCTATTTGGGAACTGGCTCAGTTAAAAGTTCATGGAACATTCACTCCTACACCACAATCCATAGGTGCAAATCTGCAGCTGTCCGTGTCACGTGATAACCTGGCTCTGGGGTTGCCAACCCGCCACGATTTTCCTTCCCATTGTCTATGGAGCAAGGTGGAATCTGGAGACTTAGTGTGTCAAGCTGTCACCCCTTAGGCCCCCTCTTTTCCTAACTAAATTTGGGATTGGGTGGGGGCCATTGTAAGCTCCTTCATTCAGAGCAATGGGAAGGTATTTCTTGACCTCTCTAAAAGAAGCATGAATAACTTGCATAGCCAGACAACCCAAGGAGGTTGCTTTTTGTTTTGTTTTGTTTCTTTCCTTTGAGGAGCAAGAGTCAGAACAGGTATTGGGGTCCAAGGAAGGAAGAGAAGGGAGAAATAAACAAGGTGCCCCTGGGAATGTCAAAAAGCAGCAATGAGTGAGTTCTGAGGCTGGGATAAGAATGGAATCTGCCCTCAGGATGCCACCTACCAACAGGCCTGAACAGAGAGAGAAAACGGTTCAGCTGAAGCAATGCCTGTCAATAAGATGATCGCTGGGATGAAAACTTAGTGTGTGCAAATGCCCTACTTTGAAGTCCCTCTACTCAGGTTGGCAAACAGGGAAGATTCCAGACAGCCAAAGGAGACAGCTAACTGTGAAGGATGTAATGTGATCCCCATTCCTTCCTTCGCCTGCCGCTGCAGGTCCTGAGCCTCCTTTTCCCGCCGCGGGTGTTCAGAGCAAGAAAGGGAGAGAAAAGAAGGCTCTTCTTAGAGACAGATAATCCTACAGCCAGAAGGCTAAGCGCCTCTTTCACCCACCTTCACCTTAATCCCAGGCATGAATTCTGCAGGTAACCTTACCCCTGCTAGCTGACCTCTGGGAGAAAAAAATGTGAGAGGGATTAAAAAAACATGAACATTGATAGTAGAAATAGAAAGGTTTTTTGACACAAATCTCTAAGTTTCTATCGTTTCAAAGACAGGGTGAGGGAGGAAGCCTAAACACATATGTGCCACAAACAGGTAACACAGGTACACGTCCATCCACGCCTGATTTACACCCGCAAACTTGTCCCCAGCTATAGCCATCCTTACGTGATTATGAAACGCGTAAGCGGTAATGGGGGTGTAATGATGAAGTGCAGAAAATCTCAGATTCAAAACTGGAAAACACTTTCCTGATTACTCTATCCAACCCCTTCACTTTACAGATAAGCAAATTGAGTCTAAGGGAAAAGTAGGAAGAAGTTTGCCCAAGGTCACCCACCACTTCCTAGCAATGGAATCTGAACCGGACCCCTCTTCTTTCTCAGTCTGATGTTCTGCCCGTGTACCACGCTAACTCCACGAGGAAAGAGGATCGGAAACACGGGCTCTAATGTCACACTGTCAGTAACAGGGTGAGTCATAAAGCATCCAGAGGCGCCTCTCTGTACAGTGTGCAGAATTTCAAGTTGTCTGCTGTGTATAATGTGTCCATTTAGCCAGAGTTTCTAGTATTAATTACCTCTGTGAGATACAATATGGCATCATGCAGCTTTGGAATCTGTACCCTTCATTAACCGTTTCCCCATTAACCTTGACTGGAATCACATTCCCACTCTAACCGGTAAGATGTGTTCTATTTGTAAGCACTCCCATTTTCTCTTTGAAACCATTCTCATATTCTTATTTCATTGTAAATTGTCCTACTTGCAATAAAGTGCCATTGAACGTATTTACTATTTGCTGCTTAATTTTGTCCTCTTGGAAGGAGACTGATGTCAGCTCCAACAGTAGTTAATATACCTTTGAGCACACACTGTGACCTTTCTCCTGCTCATGCCTGACTTCATTCTCAGATCTCATTAAACAGCAGAAATTATCTTCAGAAAGAGCAAAACCAGAAATGTGCGGGTTTTGTGCTCAGCTACAGAGAAGAATTTGATTTAAGCGGCCTCATAATGGCATGCACATAGAAAACAAAAGAGAGGAGGAAACTTCCAGCTAAAATAGCCTGCTCTCTCTACCAGCTGCACAGTATTACATGCACTTACCTGGAAATGAAGAGGATTTGAATGATTTTGTGTACCTGACTGTCCAACAATGTGTGTTACAGTATGAGAAGTCCCCTATCAATACAAAAGCTTATTAGTGGGTGGTTTGAGGTAGGAATGAGCCTTTGGGAATAAGCAACCATAAGGGAGTCAGGAAGAGGAAAGTGATTTTTTTTTTTTTTTTAATGACTAGAGGAAGAAGGTTACGGGTTGGAAAAGAATGAGGAACTGAGTCAGCTCTCAAGAAAATCAGATGCAGGTAAGACATCTCAGAGGCCCTGAGTCTGTGGTTCCCAAGCATCAGCAATAGGGAAAGGTAACTCTAAGAGCAAATAATAAAAACCTAAGATAGAGATGGGTTGGGAGAGGAGGTAGGCTGAAGAGAAGCTTACCTAGAGGCAACCTTGCCCCTCGACATCGACCCCATGCTAAGAGGAAAGGGTAGGGCCAGAAAGTTGGCCCAGTGTAACTAAAACACCCAAGTTCTTCCAAACCCTACCAACCTCCCAGTTTTTACCTCTGACTCACTGTATTTTCTCCACCATGAACCCTGCTACCATTTTTAGTGACTTCAACATAGGTGATTCTTCCAAGCCTCTGCCCTCTCAGTTCCTTGCTCTGACTGCTAAGGATCCTTTTCCCCTATCCACCTCAGCAAGCACTCCCATGCTCATACCCTAAACTACTGATTCTCAACACTGGCCATAAACCTGAATTATTTGAGACAATTTTCAAAATTATAATTCCCAGGTCCCATGCCAGACCAATTACAGTCAGAATCTCTGGAGGTGAAGCCAGTCATCAGTATTTCTACAAACTCCCTAGGCAATTTTGATTAAACGCCAGGTCTAAGAATCGATGACCTGGATATTGTTACTATTATCAACAACTGCATCAATCACAAATTTTCTATTTTACACTCTCTACTCTCTGAGCATAGTCCCCAATTTCTCACTCACTCATTCTAGTACCCCAGCCACCCCCCCATGCCTTGACTCCATAAGGGATTTCCCAATAACAGATCCTTCCACTTTTTCAGTCTATCTTCCTTGCTCATGCCCTCATTTCTCTCTTTCCTAAGCTTAGAGTCCTCTTTCTATGGTTACCTCTTCCTTTCATATACCCACAAATACCACGTTCCTTTCTCCTCTGTTAGGCTTGCCTGACCACACCCTAAACCAGGTTTGTATCAGTCAAGGAATTTACCAAGAAAGTGATGAAACAAAGAGAAAGCAAATGAAGAGAATTTCATAAAGGGACTATTTTCAAATGAGTCAGCAGATGAAGGTAAAATAATACAGAATAGGGACGCACCCAAGACTTCTACATGGGCCAAGTGGCCATTCTTCTGTTCAAATCTGGTTAAATGCATGGACTGTGTCACACACCCAGTGATCCATCCAAAACCAAGGCCTGCAAGGGGGAGAAGTTATCAGCTCTAGACTTGAAGGAATGAAAGGAGGGGTTGTTTCTGGGACCTAAAGAAGAGTCACAGCTATGACACAGTAGCCCGATAAGAATTGAGACCTTTAGACAGATGTAGCCATGCCAACTGGGAGCCATTTCAGAGGGAGTAGGGAGGTAATAAAAGCACTTCACTGCCTCCTGCCTTCTAATCTCCTGCCTGTGCCTGCCATTGGCCAAACTCAATCCAGAGGCCAAGGAATCCACTGAGTCATTCATAAATGGCAGTACTCCCAGAGTACTGGCTGGGTAAAGAAGAATGAAGAATAGGTCCAAACAAGCAATTGGAGATTTGCATGTCTCTAAGAAAAATAAATACTAATAATGGCAGTATCAGTTATTACCATTATACCAGTGGCTGCCAGGTTTCCCTTCTATACACTTCACCTCCCAGCCTTGGCCGTTTGTGTCTGTGATGGAAACAGGTTTGCAGAACTCCAACTCGTAGCATGTTGATTCCTACTTCATTAAACACTCTAGCGGAATCTGCTTGTTGGACCTCAATACTCACTTTTCCATTATTTTTCAAAATAATAGATCTAACTATTATATCTGGGTATATGACATAGAACAAAGACTGCATTTTCAGTCTTTCTCCCTTGCAGCTGTGCATGGCCATGTAATCAAATTCTAGACAAGAGAATGTAAATGGAAGTGATGCATTCACTTCCAGACTGAGGTCTTAAGTGATAAGCACCCCCTCCCCCTTCCGTCTTGCCTCCATCCACTTACCTGGATCATGGATGTAGAGGATCCATTTAGGATCATTCATAGGACAACACCCTAAAGATGGAGGGGAAAAAAAGAGTTAAGTCTTTAGAAAACCTTGTGAAACGCAGGTCCATGCCTGGTCCTCCTGCTTCCAAGCTATTATATCTAAGAAAAATAGTCTGTCTTATTTAAGCCACTTTTGTTTGGAATCTCTTTTTTATGTAGGTGAACATTTATCCTAACTAATACAATAACCAAGGTCAGAATCAGGAGAGCATCACCTCAACCAACTAGTCCTCCAGCCAAAAATCTCAGTCCTGCAATCAGTCATGTGGGTGGATGAATATAGTTCCATGGCAACACCTGGGAACTACAACCCTCTAGCATTCAAAATACAAGCCTCACTTCTTACCTTAAGGGGAGGAGCCCCTGGGAAAGGCAGCTGCAGACAAATGTGCAACCCTAGCTCCTCCCAGTTCTACCTCTACATGTGGCACAGGCAACACAGGGGATATCTACTTCCTGAGCCAATAGTCATGGCCAGGTCACACTCAGGAAAGGCCTTGGAATATGCTAAGCTCTGGTGAGGGAGACTTCTACAAGTGGCAGCTGAAACAAACTAGGTCCTTTTTTCCAACTATGTACATGCACTATCCTGGCTGCAGAACGGCCGTATCACTTCCCCACACTTCACACAGCCACCCACCTGCAACCCCAGTCCCAGGCCCCACTCCTCCCTCACACGCTATCCAATATTGCCTCCAGAAAAGAGTTGTTTGAGAGAGTAGTTGACCAGGGAAATACATTTCAAAGTAATTATACTATACCCTATAAAAATACTACTAAAAAAAAATCTTTGTAGCAATCTTTGATAATTTCCTTTATATACCAAGTGGTTTTCTTAGGACCATTCATTTCTTCACTTGAAATCTCAATCAGATGCAATGCCCCAGAAGGGGTGTAAGTATGTACCCAGACACTCAGTCATTCTGTTAAAAAGGTAAAAAGAAAGCTCTCAGGATGAACACAGAGACTGATGATCAACCACCCTCTATTGCCCTGACTCACTCCTCCCTGAACCCTACTCACGTCCACCTTGGAAGATTAGAGGTTCTTAAGAGCAATAAGAAATCTTGCTAGTTTTTCTTGCAGCAAGTTACCCTTAATATAAATGAAATTTCATGTGGAATCCTAATGTCTAAGATAAATAAAAGCAGAAATTCACCAGAATATATTTATTTCATGAGTTTAAATATGCCACAAATATGTAATATAAAGTATATTGCTGACCACTCTGAGACTGATTTGGTGAATATAAAAATTTGGAATAATCGCAATCATATATTATCCTCAGCATCCAATTTATTATTTCATTTTGGCTTATTTGCACAATATTTAGAAAATACTGATTCATCTGGCTAAATAATTGCAAGAGGCAATAGTTTTTGCATTGTTTTGTTTTAAAACAACTTGCCTTACAGCTTGGGTTTCTGTTCAACTAAATTCATCCAGAAGCTTGCAAGAAAAGTAGTAGGAAATATTTGTTTCAAAGTTGAATTGTTAGTACCACCTAATAAATTCTTGCATTTCTAATCATAAAGTCAAAAAGGATGCATTCATTCTGGCTCCAAAGTGATGGTTTCAAGATGTGAGAGAGTCAGTTGTGGATAGGCAGGCAAGTCTTATGCCATGAGAAGAACAAATGCAAATCAGCTTGCTGTGGCACTTAACTGAGCAGGTGCAAATGCACTGTGTTCACAAACACACTTGTGCAATTTTCTATCAGTGGAGATGTGGAGCAATTATGTCAGAATTTAAGAGAGACAGACAGACAAACAGATCAGTGCAGAATATCAGTCTCTCTCATCAAATATGTACGTCCAGATGGCAGGGTTTTATTCTAATGTTCACTCCAAATAAGTTAACCTAGCATCACATTTTAACATGCTGGTGTTTTTAGATATGTTAAAATGTGAAATCAAACACGTCTGAATGTGTGTTATTTTTATTGCAGTGTTTTAAAATAGTTAAAATGCATTCTACAAGGGAAAGTCAAATGAAACGTTTGCAGAACTACCAAAATCCATCTGTGGAGCCCTCTAGGCTTCCATGGAACCAAGTCTGAAAACTATTCATGAGGTGCACATAAGATCCTAAGTCCAAAGAGGCTGAACTTAGTCAAAGTGTGGTCAGGGTTAGTTTCTTCCGAGGACTCTCTCTGACTTGCAGAAGGCTGCATTTTCCCTTTGTCCTCATATGATGTTTCTTCTTTGTGTGTCTATATCCCAATCTATTCTGCTTATAAAAACACCAATTATGTTGGGTTAGGGCCCACCCAAACGACCACATCTTACTTTAATTACCTCTTTCAAGGCCCTATCTCTGAATATAGTCACATTCTGAGGTGCTGGGATTTAGGTCTTCAATATATGAATTTGGGGTGTACAATTCAGCCTATAATGGCCAGTTGGATTGTCAAGTTCCCTTAAGGGGATCAGAATATGAGAACCAAGATGCCAGCACCTACCAGGCATATGATCTCTCAGTACTCCTGCACCCCACTCTGGCATGATCTTGGGCACTCCCAAGGAAAGGCTGGAACTACATCCAAACACCTCCTTACTTTATATTTATGTGTAGATTAGAAGTGTGGAATCATCAAAAGGACACATAGATTTGAAAAGATGAGGATATATTTTGGTACTTTCACTTTTCTAATTAGCACTCTAGATTTAATATGAAAACTAAACAAAACACAAAAAAAAAACCCTACTTAACAAAAAATACTGGAACACTACATCAAAAAATAATGATGTATTGTATGGTGATTATCATAACAATAAAAAAAACAGTTAAAGATTAAGGAGGGTGGGTTTTGGAAGTTTCTAAACACCTAGAATCCTCACAGATTGGATAATTCATATAAACTTTGGAATCTATAGAAATTTAGGCTTTTGATACCAGCCTTGATGAATAAAACCTAATTTCATTATTAAACAAAGAGCTCTTATGAGTGAATAAAAAGAACAAAAGATCCCCTTATCAAAATAGGCAGAAGGCAATAGCAGGTAAATAGGTAAAAAGGAGTATGAATGGCTGATTTGTACATAAGTGGTATTCAGTATATTTATTTATGAAATTCACATAAGTTTAAAATAAGATAGAGGTGCCTGGGTGGCTCAGTGGGTTAAGCATCTTCCTTCAGCTCAAGCCATGATCCCATGGTCCTGGGATCAAGCCCCATATCAGCTGAGCAGGGAGCCTGCTTCTCCTTCTCTCTCTCCCTCTGCCTCTCCCTGTTTATGCTCTCACTCTCTCTTTCACTCTCTCTCTCTCTCCAATAAATAAAATCTTTTTAGAAATTTTTTAAAAAATCAAATTTAAACTTAAAAATGATTAAAATAAGATATTGTTTTCTCCTCATCATTGACAAAAAAATTAAAATATTTAATAATATGCATTGTTAGAAAAGATATGAGATAGCACATACTGTTGATATAAATTCAGTAGGGAAATTTTACAGCATTTTTCATCTAGAATCAGCAGAAAACCTTCTAACATCTTCCTTATTAGATAAAGGAAAGTTTTGTGTCAACCTGTTGAGATGAGTCTGGCCAGGGCTCCAGAATCATCTGTTGTTCAAAACCCATTTCCCCTCACAAATTAGGGCTTGCTAGTTGACCATAAGAGAGAATTTTTGAGTTGAAGTGTATTTATTTATAACAGACTTACTCCAAACTTTTAGATGTTTTTAATGCCAAGTCAGTCAATAAAAAGAATCTTGGCTGTCCTACAGTCATCTATAACCAAGTCTGTCATTTTTTCCTTTCAGATTCCACCAGGACAAACTCTGCTCCAATGCCTGACTCACAAGAGCCCGTTTTTTACCATGCTCCAACCTCTACCAGTACAGCTACGGCTCACTACCCCCTCTACCTTAGGCTGCATCTCCCTAATCCACTGTTTGCAACAGGCTATTCTTTCTTAAGACGCTTCAATGACTCCCCATGAACTACTCCATCTTTTTCAGACCTCTCAAGGGCCTCAGTAACATGGACTCTCCAAACATTATTTCCTATTATTTCTCTCAATACATCTTCCAATCTAATTAGTCAGATCTCCCTTTCATCTAAGACCCACGCTCATCTCCATCTCTATGCCTTTGATCCTACAATTTCTCCCACCTGTAATTCCCTCCCTCCTACCTTCCCAAACATTACTTGTCTTCGGATACTAATTCTAAAAAGGAATTACTTGAGTTCTACTGAGTATTATTTAGTGTTTTCATGGTCCATGATTTTCCATGGCAAATATCACAAACCTCTCCATTCAATTAAATATTCACTGAATTGGTTTCTCACTGGACACCTGTGGCATACCTTCTGACAGATACTTGTGATACAGAAATGGACTCGATGCCACCCCTGCCAGATGGAGGACTGGAAGAAAGGCACCACAGGCAGAAGGAAGAGCATGAGCAAACACATGGGGCCATGGGTGTGGCTTAGGCAGAAAACAACATCTGATAAAGATTCCAGATGGAGCGGGTCAAATGGGAGATGAACATTCTCACATTTACTCAGTACATGTTCCTCATGTTGCTACAACAGCAATATTGACATATGCCATTAAAAGGACTTATGCTTTAATTAAAATGTGAACTCCTAGAATTAGACTCTGAGAGGCCTCCCCCTGTACCATCTTTCTCTGGTTTCAGTTTGGTTGGGTACTCAGATTTCCTTCAATAATTAATATGGCCTCAAGATTTAATTAACAATAACAACAATCAAAATCGCAGGAGATATTCGTAAGAGGGTAAGGCTCAAACAAGGAGGTAGGACCGATCATGGGCTGGGACTTAGGGGAGGGAGGTGGACAGAGGCAACAGTGATCAGTGCTTCAGGTGAGCTATGTCCCCACTTGCGAGAGGGGCTAGCCCAGTGTGGGGTAGGAGGTTTTATACCACTGTAGTGCCTTCCTGAAGGGGGTTTTAAAGAATTACACAGGTACTGTTGACTGGGCAACTTGTCAATTCCTTTGCTCTTGCCCCGAATCAGGCCCTGAAAAGGCTGCTACAAACTGCTATGGGCTCTGGCCCAGGACTTAAATGATACAGTAAGGGATAAAATTGTAAAGTGTAACTAGGTCCTGTCCACTCCAGTCAGCTGAGTGACTGGGTGTGATTCATATTTCTACATACACCTGCTTCCTCCAGTGCCAAAACCTGAAAATTCCAACCTGTTTTCCCAAAACCTCGGACCTTAATGCCCCAAATATGACAGCTTATAAAGTAATCATCTTGCTTTTTTTTTTTTAATTCTGTTTTGCCTTTAAATTTAGGTTCTATGACTTCAAAAATACCAGTTCCATCTTCTTCCCTTTTAGTAGGTCCTGATAATCTTTTTCTGCCTTAGCTGGTAAAAATCACATTTTCAGGGTCACTGAAAGGCTCAGTAGTATCCTTCAACCACATAATTCACAATAAAACGTCTGCCAAGCAGCTCAATTTTTCTACAACCCAAACAAACTCAACTTTACATGCAGGAGAGCATTAAACTACTAAAGAAAACTTTCTCTCTACACCAAAATTTTCAGTTGTTTTCTAAGGCCATGCATTCACGGTGATCTGTGAATCTAGAATGTCCCCTCACCTTTGGTTGGAGAGCTTCTCCTCAGTAGCACACACCATAAAAATGTTTCTCATTGGGGTCAATAAAAGCATCTTTTCCACTATGACACAACCCTCTGATATTGGAAATATTTAAACTTCGGTAACAACAAAAGTTTTTCCAACTTCATACTTCCTTTTTCCTATTCTTGTTGCTGGCAGCAAAAACAAAACAAAACAAGGCAAAACAAAACAAAATCCTGCAGAAGTATTTGACCATAGTTGTCTTCAACCTGAAAGCCTTCTGCCAGGGACTTGTGTGTTCCCATTGTCACTACCTTTCTCCTGACTGCTGTCTGGCTTTGGAAAGTCCAGAGTCTCAGAATTGGTAGTGACAAAAAAGAAGATAGAGAAGTTGCAGAGTACCAACAGGGCCTGAACTCTCAGCAGCTGCTGTTTGACTGGCCTTGAGTGGAGTGACAGATATGGAACACAATCAAACCTTACCCCATTTCAATTTTTAGAGAAACTCTTTGGATAAGCAGAAGCCTCCCAAATAATTAAACAGTAGGTTGGAGACAAGCTGGAACAGGAATGTGGCCTTGCCATAGTAGAGCATATTTATGCCCAAGGAGAGAAAACAGCTGAGAGAACATAAATTCAGAAATCCATGAGCCTTGGGAATTAGTCTCTCTTTTCATTGTCTTTGAATCACTAGCAGCTGCAACCTGCAAGACTTACCTTAAAACTACACCTAATCCAGCACCCCTGAAATCTGGGGCTCAGAGTTTACTCTTGGAAGAACCAGAGACCTTTAGATAGCTCAAGTAAAATAGATGATGGCTGCTGTATAGCTCAGTGCAGCAGCTGAGTACCTTGTTCTGAATTGTATTAGAGCGTTCATCACACCAGTGTAATTAATACCTATATCTCTCTCCCACTTGACCATGAGCTCCCCAAGGACAGGAATCATTTCTCACTTATCTCTATTCATGGTGCCTAGCTCTGTTCCTGGCACAAAGCAGACTCCCTACAAAGGTTTGCTAGTGGATGGATAGATTGGATGGATGGACAGATGGATGGATAGATGGATGGTTGGTTGAGGAGCTGATTCTGGACTTAGAAAAATAAAAACCTAAAACAAACACACAAGAACAAGAGAAAAGGAAAAAAAAAATAAACACACAAAAAACCTCAGTCTCCCAATCTTAGCTTGTAAATGGAAATCTTTGCATTATATAAAAACTAAAATCTGTATTAAAGGACATTTTCTTGGATAGTTTTTTCCTGCCCTATCTAAATAATCTCACTCCAAAACTTTCCCCTTTGTCTTTGCAAGAAAATTACTTTGATAAATTCTCCAACATGTTCCAAATATTTCCAAACAAGATTTTGGGTAACCAGTTTTTGCTGGAAAGGCAGAAACCATTTTCTGCTACAGTGTCATTATAGCCAGCAAATATGACCCCACTTTAGTAAGAAGAGGGCAGTAAAGGGAACAGGGTAGGAGAGGGGCAGTCTTGGAGGTTTAACTTGTTAGTCTCTGTTCCACTTACCATTATATCATCCTGGGCACGATGACTTAAGAGAGTTCCTACCTGGAAGGTGAGACCCCCAGGCTTTACCAACCTCCATCCCCCACTACCAGTAATTTATAGCATCCCACTCTTTACCCCACGAGAATAAAACAGCAGGAAAATCCAAGCATCTTTTAAAATCATATAAAAAAAAATCATGGGAATGCTGCTTTAGACCAAGGATAATGATGGAACCTAAAGTAGAGTCAGAAGTTATTGCTGATTACAACTACTAGTTTAATCCCTTATGGACATTTTTTTTTCCATAGCCCCTTTTCCTTCCTAAGTCTCTACCTCTTCCCTTTAGCCCTTATACTTCATTCCTTCCTCTATGACCTATACTTTCACCCTGCCATTGGAACCTATGGTCCCTATAGACCTTATTTAACCCTGCTAATGGCCCAGAACTCTTTTTGAGTTCTGACCTCTGGTCTAGACATATAAACATTCATTGCTATTTATTTCCACAGTCACTCTTGTAAAGGGTTTCTCACATTTCATTCTGGTCAGATGTATTCCATGAATCCCAAGAAACCCAGAGATGTAAGCCCAGATGGGCCAAAATATCAACCACAGCTTCCCAAACCTTCCCAAAGCCTACCTTCATCACCTCCCAACCCTCACTCAGGGACCCTAAGGTACCATAATTTAGAGGGAAAATGTGGTTCCTATTAGAGAGAACTGTTGTCTCGTGTTTTGGAAAGTTGCTTTCCTTCCCCTTTTCTCCCAACTTCAAATTAAATCTGCACTTTTGTGAAGGAAACTAAATGAAGGCCCTTCCCCCGTGAGGGGAGGAGAAGCAAGCGATGGCTTTATTATCCTGCATATGAGCTCACACTTCATCTGCACCGCCTCACAGCTAATGGGAAGGGGACAATGGAGACATGAGGTCTAATTGTGTTTTACTGGAAACACATCTGTGCAAATTCCAAGCTGGGAACATGTCTCCCATCTCCCCTACCAGGAAAATGGAAAAGGAACTCCCAGGGGCCTCATTTAAATTTTATGGATATCTTAGAAAATTATGGACCTTTTGGTAAGTAAAGTGTAGGAAATGGAATCTGAAGAGACAGCCTGGACTAATAGGAGACTGTTATTTTTATGATTTCTAAGTCTTATCTACCTAAATTTCAAATGAGTAAGTTTCCATTATTATATCAAAGGTGACAGCTCTCCTACAAGCTCCTGCCTCAGGCCATTTTGTGCTTCCTCTTTGGAGTCTGATTTGTAATCAAACAACCAATAATATAGGCAGATAGAAGGACATTTTTGAAGTAAAGGGATAGCAGGATATCTTGACCTTTTCAGCAACAAACGAAATTTACATGTTAACTAGGCAGGAAACCTCTCCCAACCACTCCATGAAATCAGACCCCTACTGCACCAACGCCAGTTCAACACCATTCGGCATTTAATTGTTCTCTAAGTACTTGGAATCTGAGCATCTTGTCTTCCAAACTCCCTTAGAACAGAGACCATGTTTACATTTCTAGCAGAGAGCTTGTGGAACCCAGCGTAAGGTCAATGCATGTCTACTGATTGATGGCAAAAGGTGTCTCTTTTGACTTCTTTTAGTAAAACAAGATTGGCCAGAAATGATCAAAGCAATACATCTTGTACTCATGATAAAATTCCAGTGCCCAAATTAAATAAGAAGTTTAAAGAGAAAGCTCATATTGGAATACCACAAGAGAATTTGACCATAAGGAAAGTAGGTTTTTGAATAGATCATATAGCCCCTTTGGGCTCTTATAGTTTTGTGTTTACTTTAGACATTTGAGAATTTAATATTGTTCAGAGCTGTCACATTATTTCAGTTATGTTTCACTGGATTATAACTTGATCTCCAATTAGAGCCATACCTTAGAGTAAACACATTTGGGATGGTTTGGGAATAGGACCAAAAATGCTGTAATTATATGCAAACAAAGCTGAAAAATAACCAAAGGAGCTTTAAGTCACAGGCCTTCTGAGTGAGCTTCAAATGTCAGGGATAAGTTAAAATATGGTGGGGGATTTAGACCCCAAGAGACCATAGGTGGTAGCATACAATGGGCATTAACAGCAAAGGCCAGAGGCAGACAAAGCTGCCCACTTGTAGGACTACCACCTTTACCTCCACATCAGATGTAGCAGAGACTAAATGCAGAGTTACATGCAAAATACTGAGACAGACCCACAAAAAAAACAGGTACAAAGCAGAGTCTAAGCTTTACAATATAAGAACTAATACCTTGCAGGAGATCAAGAAGAAACCAAGCTGGGATCAGAAAGTTAATGATTGGTGACGGTCACAGCAAGCCAAGGGTCTGAAACTGGGAGAGCAGAAAGATAACTGTATCAGTTGCTAGGGCTGATGTAGCAAAGCATAAGGAACTGAGTGGCTTAAAGGACAGAAGTACCACATTCTGGGGCCCCTGGGTGGCTCAGTCGTTAACCGTCTGCCTTCGGCTCGGGTCAAGATCCTGGGATTCTGGGATCGCGCCCCATGTCAGGCTCCCTGCTCAGTGGGGAGCCTGCTTCTCCCTCTCCAGCTCCCCCTGCTTGTGCTCCCTCTCTCTCCCTATCTCTTTCTGTCAAATAAATAAATAAAAATCTTAAAAAAAAAAAAAAAAGAAGAAGAAGTAGTACCACATTCTGAGGTTCTAGGATTAGGGCTACAATGTGTCTTTTTTGAAGGTGGGGAGGTAGATAGGGAGGGACACAATTCAACCCATAGACGACAGGAAATAAAAAGCAAGAATCAGTGGGGATACCTGGATGACTCAGTCAGTTAAGCTTAACTCAGTCAGTTAAGCAACTGACTCTTGATTTCAGCTCAGGTCTTGATCCCAGGGTCATGAGTTCAAGCCCCACATGGGGCTCTAGGCTCTACTTTAAAAAAATAAAATAAAATAAAAGCAAGGATCAGTGGTCAGGAGGTCACCAGCCTGGAGTCCAAGGATTCCTCTATTAGAAAAAAAAATCAGAAGCAGTAGAAATTAAAGCCATGGTCTGGAACTATGCAAGCATTCCTTAAATGTTTTTCCTGTCTTCAGTCTCTCCCTCCTTCCATCCACCTTCAATAATGCTGCCAGATTTCTTACTGTACATAGAGATGGTCATGGCCACTCCTACACTCAGGACCACCTATAGCTACCCACTGTTGCTGTTAAAGTGTAGAATGTGAGGCTATTTGATGAGCCAACTGTTCTCATTTTGCACATTAGGAAGCTCAGCCCAAAGAGAACGAAAGACTTGGCCAGTCTCTCATTTACCAAAGCAGGTGTCCCTCAGATCCAAACCCCTGCCTCTTGTCTGCCCTGCTCCTTGGGTCCTAATTAAAAGAAACCTCTAACCCAGATTGGTCAGACTCATTCACCAGAACTAAGTGCTCACAGGGCAGAGCAAGTCTCCCCCCGCCTCAGTCCAGAAGCATTCTCTAGAATGCGCCTGGGAAGGACAGAACAAATAAAGCTGCAGCAATTAGAAACTATCCTCCTGGCCTCAGGAAGAACTGTAACTTGGTAGCTACATTTCCCTCTGGGCAACTGCCTCCATGGGGGCTTCCCAGGCTGGACACGTGCAAGTGGTCCAGGGTGGGCAGAAGGCAGAGATGACACTGATGCAGTCAGCCACATCAACAGTACATCCCTGTGGGTCCCTAAGTGCAAATTCTCACCAAGAGAGTCACTGTCCTTGGCATGGGGTGAAATAGCATCCATGTGGCCTCAAGAACTGAGTCCAAGGCTGTCCCTATATATGTTTCTGTCATGGTCTCCCAGAGTTCCTACCTCAGTGTCCTGCACACAGCGGTGGGGGCAGGGGTGGAGGGTAAGGAAAAGATCTCTATACAGTGCTCATTGGTTTTCTTTCTTTGGCCCCCTGACCCCCTCTCTCCCCCTTACTTTCCTCCTCTGCCATTGCTTCAAGCCTGCTATATTTGTTGAACCAAAAATCAGGACATGTGGTCTGGTAGGCACTGTTTCTGATGAGTTAATTCATTTCTACCAAAAATCTCATTCAGGTAGAAGCTTTAATCACACTTAATCACACAATTAAATGGTTTGGCCTCACTGAAGAGAGGACAGAAAACAAATCAGGACCTGAGCAGTAAATCAGGTTTTAAGGATGGATGCCATTTGCTTATATGTACAAGATAGTCTGAACCCAAAATACAGCCTTAAAATGTAGACAGTGCACTGACAGGACAGGCAAAGAATGCACTTGTAGGGCAGCTGCCAGTAGCCACCCTGCTTTAGGGTCAAATCCAGCCAAGGGTCAATAAATGCATTGTTTTCAATTCACCTGCCCCATGAAGGCAAAGGCATCCTGGAAGGCAAAGACAACTCAGTTCTGCTGGTTACACTCCGATGCAGTCCCCATTTAGAGACCAATAATTAGGCTGGCTAAATCTTTTAATCTCGAAATTGGAAAACATGACTTCACGTGGTTCTGTAAATGTTAATGACCAATAAAACCAGCTGTAGCATCACATTTGGTTCAGTTTATTAATGTGCTATTTTAGATGAGCTGAAGTAAAGAGAGATTCCATTATCCAACTTGAGAAGGCCTCCCCTGTGTGCACCCATTTATGCAAGGTTTTTACTCTATCAGAAACCCAGATCCTCAATTTGTCCTTTTCTTTTTAGGATTTAGTTTTGTTGCTGTTGTTGTTTGGTTTCGGAAGAAGCAATTAGGCCTGATAAGCTGTCCTGAGGGGCCAAGAAACCTGTAACGCATCTCAACTCCCACAATTATTGATTCTCAGAACTCAGACATTTGTCTCTACTTCCTGCTCAAAGGTCTACATTTTTCAGTCAGGAAGATCAGTTATGTACTGATGTGCTTGAGTCACAACAAACATGAACAACTATCCCACTAACAGACATCCAGGTACTGTCCATTGAAAAAAACCCAAACAATGATTGCCTCAGCAAATTCTTTTTTTTTTTTTTAAATATTTTATTTATTTATTTGACAGAGAGAGATCACAAGTAGGCAGAGAGGCAGGCAGAGAGAGAGAGAGAGGCGGAAGCAGGCTCCCTGCCAAGCAGAGAGCCCGATGCAGGACTCAATCCCAGGACCCTGAGATCATGACCTGAGCCGAAGGCAGCGGCTTAACCCACTGAGCCACCCAGGTGCCCCGCCTCAGCAAATTCTTATGAAGTATTTAATCTGTCAGGGACAGGACACATAGCAATTCAATTATGTAAGAATAAGACATTCATCCTCTCATCTAGCAAATATTTAAAGGCCTACTGTGTGTCATGCATTCTCCAGATGCTAAAGATACAGAGCAATACAAGCCAGGCCCCCCTCTGCCCCCATCAGCTTATTCCGAGTCAGTGAGATAGACCACAGGAAAACATAAATATTTAATAGAATGTTAAGTAGTAGTAGGTGCCATGGAAAACGTAACAAAGCCAGGTGAGAGAGTAGACAATGATGGGATTGCTACTACAGATAGAGAAGTTGAGAACTGGGCTGTATAAAATTACTGAGTAAGGTAGGTTCTTGCAGAGGGAAAAAGTGCAAGAGGCAAAGAAGAGAGGGGAAGGTTGTTCCAAGCAACAGTCATGGCCATATTGATTAGGCCCTTGTAGGCCATTAAAGAGTTTGGAAGAGGAGAATTTTATGATCTGATTCACACTGTAAAAGGATTACCTAACTGCTGGGTGCAGAAAACATTACAGGGGGTGGGGAAGGGCCAGGAAGAGAAGTAAGACCAGTTAGGAAGCCACTGCAGTAATCTCTAGGTGAGACATGTGAAGGTGGCTTAGCTGAGGTGGGAAGTGACAGAGGAGGTCATAAATGGCTACAGTCAAGCTGCCTTCCGTGGCAGCCCCAGTGGGATTTGCTGACGGATTTGAAATGCGGATAAAAATCAGAGACGAGGATGATTCAAGGTTTAGCAATGATGTAGGGTCTTTTAGTTTACAAGACACTTTCACATATATTATTTCATTTATGATTCACTTGGAGACCTTGCTTCTCCGACAGTGACAAGGACACAAGCATCATTGCATGTGCATTGGATTACCGGGGAGCCCATTAGAAACACAAGATCTCAAGCCCACTCTGATCCCAGGAAATCCATATGCATGTTGTAGTTTGAAAAGCACTGACCTGAGTGTCAGAAATAATGATGATTATGATGAAGTTGGTGATAATGATGATAAGAGAACAATCTCCTAGAGGTTAATTTGCCAAGGCCACACGGTCAGAATTCAGGATTCTGAAGGCAAATCCTGTGCTCTTTACACCACTTCATATTTCTGAGATATAATTCCTTCCCTTGGGGAGCTTATAGACTATCGGGGAACCCTAACCCATTCCATGTAACAATTATCATTTGACACATCACAGTTTCACTGGAGGTCACAAACTACAGATCATAGGACAGCCTTCAGCAAGCAGGCCAAATTCATCTTGGTCACAAACGTGAGTAGAATTTAGATAAGGAAAAGAGCAGAGCGAGGGAGGGGTGTGTGTGTGTGTGTGTGTGTGTGTGTGTGTGTGTGTGTGTGTATGTGTGTGTGTGTGTCTATTGGTGTAAGAAGGGGGAAGTCACTGTGAAGAGAAAAGCCACATGAACAAAGCCCAGAGCTACCCCTGACACTGATAAATCACCCTCCCCATCACATTCTGCCTACCAGACATATTGATCCTGAACTAATCAAGTAGAAAGAGTCATTGGGGAAAAAAATAACAGGCTTAAAAAAATAAATCCCCCTCACACGATTACTGCTCCAGGAAGAATGAGCTGCACCCAGTTGATGGCGAACTTGCCAAAGGGCGAGGTGGGCCCACAGGATGGGGAGGAGGGGTTGCGCATGGGGGAGGGCAAGCCCCCAGCAGGGAGAACCTGGCACCTGCCGCTGTTTGGTTTTAACCTGCATCTACTGCGCCGGCTCCAGTGTAACATCTGGGCTCAGTGCAGGCCTGATTTAATAATGTGTTGGGAGCTGGCATTTACTGCAATCCCGCAGCAGCAGTAAATAGTGGCAGGGAAGATGTGTACCAGACCTAATTTGCCCCCTTTTTCTACTTAGAAAGGCACATTAATATTTAATAGAAGAAAAATAATTCATGCAGATTTGAAAGCAAAATCCATGAAAAGGCACATTAAAAAAGCTGGGGGGAAATGGGTCTGTTTCAGGAATGCTTGATTTTTTTCCCCCTAAATGAACTAAAAGCTCATGATTTATGCACATGGAGGCAACCTAGGCAAATTTTACCCACCTGCCTCCTCCTATATTTTGGTACCGTGGCTAGAAACATCCTCCAGCTTTTCACCCAGGCCCAGTATATTTCTGCCTTCCCAGTCGGGTGCTGGGAATTCGAAGCAGCACCTGATGCTCAGTGTCGGGCTGGTGGTTGGGAAGGGTCTCTCATTCTTTCTGTGTCGTAAACACCCTTTACAACGCTGGGGTCTGGGCTTGGGATCCCCATCTGTGAACCAAAGAGTAGGCATAGGAAGCAGCATGCTTAAGGTCCTTTAAGAAAGGACGGTATGTGGCCATACTGGTCTGAGTGAGAAACAACAAGCCCCATCCAGAGCAGGCCCTGGGAACTACAGCAAGACCTGTCTCAGACCCTTCATAGCCTCCTTTTGTTAGCTTTGTTTATGGAGATTCCAAGTACTCAGAGCCCTCCTGCTGTGCATTCAACCCGGATGTAACTGTGTGGCACCCCACAGAAGGAAGACCTATGCCTAGGGCTCTCCTATTGTCCCTACACCTTTCAAAACTTACCAATTTTATGTCCTCTCCCTGCAGGAGCCTGCTTTTAGCATCCCAGGCCACAGATGACAGCTAGTCTATCCTGTGGGTTCACCAACTCATTGGTGTCACAGCCAAGGAAGCACATTTGTATTTTACCAAGGGTCCTTCAGAAATCAAGTTTCTTCAAAGACTAGCTCTAAGAATGGGCTTACAGGCTCAGACACATGTACCCCTTAAATTATAACACACAGAAGGGCCTGGTTCTGCTTCCTGAAAGCAAATCCTATATATGCTGCAGTCAGTCTAACCAAGGATCCCCATGTCAACCTCTCTCCTGTCACATTAGTCAGCGGGGTGGACTCTGGCTTCTCTGTCACACCAGTGTCACTTCTTTCTGCATCCTAAAAACTACCTTCAAAGAGTGCCTCATACTTCTACAGCTAGGGATTTGATTCCACTTAGCCCGCGACATGTGCCCCCTCACTCAGATAACAAGAGCACAAGCTCATTTAGGAAGCAGACAGGAGGGCTCAGCCTGCACCTTTGAGACAAAGAGCAAATCCCCTGAGCAGAGGACAACAACCCAGCCCCACGGGCACAGACGGTATAGTGTTCAGTCCTTTTCCAAGCCGCTAGAGGTAATTCCCAAGTCACACCAGCAGGTTTTCATTTAGCCCAATTTTGCCTCATTTCCTCTAAAATCATTACTGCAATGATTTAATGTCCAGGGCTGAGAACAACACATCTTCTCCTTTCTCCCTCTCTTACCATGAGCTGCTCTCCCTTGAGGGTGTAACAGAAACTTCAGCATGGCGGGCCAGAATCATTTAATAAACGTAAAGCAACAGGGCCTTCCTTACAGGGCAAATGTGTGACCACAGTTTTTCCATGTAAATAATGTAATTTTTGTGAGGAAGGGACCTAGGATTTTTTTTTCTATGAATAGGCCCATTATAGGCCGCACCTGACCGAGAATCGTTTTAGAATTGTTCTTTCCTGAGTTCTCCACTTAGCAAATATTTCCTAATGCTAAATCACCATAAGCCACATTTTATGTCACTGTGAATTTGCTCAAAATAAGTCCCATCCACTTCCTTGGATTCTACTTGGGAAGGTCCCTCCCCAAAGATCTGGCTGTCAAAGAGCCTTTTTTGTTGTTGTTTCAAAGCTAGGAAGAAATTGAGCAAGAGGACTTAAGAAAGTAGGGGAGGATTTAGAAAGAAAAGGAAAAATCAGAATCCCTTGGAGTTTGGGCCATGAAAGCAAAGCTTATTTAGAATTTGCTTATTTTCTTAAAACCAACAGGAAAGAAAGAATCGCGCTTACAGAGTGGGCTGTTCTCCAGCTAAAGGCCCAGTGGAACAATTTGCAGGGAGACTAGGTCAGCTCGGCCTGTCTCTGCCTCCAAGAAAAATACTCAGGAGAAAGCTACAACTTCTCTAGGGGGCAATATCCAGGTAACCACGGATGGAAACGGAGTATTAATTATCTCTTCCTGTGTTTTATATTTTCAGATTTAACAGACATTGGAAAGCCAGACATTGATAAAAATGACAGGAAATATTCTTAGTCAATTAAATCACCACAATGTCAGGACTAACATCTGTTCTATGAACCCTGCAGAAATGTGTGGCATTAATATTTAATAAAAAATGGTCCTGGTTTGGACTCAACAGCCATTTCACACTGTTCTCCCAGGACATTCACTTCAGATCTTATAACCTTACAAAATTTAAATACATATGTCTCTCACCTGAGCCACCCTCCTTAGCATTCAGAGTTACACTCAGAGGAAGCTTTACTTTTACTCTTACTGGACCACACGCCTTCCTGTCCTACGGCATTTCCCAGCAGTATCTGCTCACTGAAGGCAGTTGTCATAGGACTGGCTCCGAACAACATTCCTCTAAACAGAGAGACCTCTTCTGAGAGGACAGCAAGCTTTGAATCCCAGGGCTCAGCCCACCAATTGTTCCTTGTCCCTATGGCACCTGGTGTCCACTTATCTCCCTCTGGGAAGGGCAGGGTATCTCTCAAGCTACCATTTTTTTTCTATCTCCAAGCCAATGTGAGGTGGCTCCCAAATGGTTTCAATGTACCTGGGCACCTGTGAGCAACGTGACTTTGCTGCTATTAGGAACCTCCACTGTCATCTTCCCTTCAATATCTATAGTACCTCAAGTGGAAGAAAAATCCACTGGGAAAACTCAGAGCCCTCTCCTTCAGCAGCAGCATCACATCTTCCTTTCCTTCTTTTCTAAGTAGAATTTACATCACTTAGTGACCATGGGGTCAGCCCCATGTTACTCATGGAAGCACCAGGATTTTCAGAAGAAAAACCCCACTTCCCAGAGTGAGTACAAGTATCTCTCCTTTTCCCCAATAGGCCTCTTTGGTGAAATCAGTTCTCTAGAAACCATTATTTCCATCCCCTTCTAATCAACCATACAGCTCAGAACTCGAGTCCTAAATACAACTCAAGTTTAAAAGAGTGGTCTAAGAATTACCAAGGTCATCCTCTTGGAACAAAAACAAAGCTTTTGGGGCACCTGGGTGGCTCAGTGGGTTAAAGCCTCTGCCTTCAGCTCAGGTCATGATCCCAGGGTCCTAGGATTGAGCCCCGCATTGGGCTGCTTGGGATCTCTGACTGTCAAATGAATAAATAAAATCTTAAAAACAAAAACAAAACAGGGACACCTGGGTGGCTCAATTGGTTAAGCAGCTGCCTTCGGCTCAGGTCATGATCCCAGCGTCCTGGGATCGAGTCCCACATCGGGCTCCTTGCTCAGCAGGGAGTCTGCTTCTCCCTCTGCCTCTGCCTGCCATTCTGTCTGCCTGTGTTCGCTCCCTCTCCCTCTCTCTCTCTGACAAATAAATTAAAAAAAAAAAAAAAAAAAAAAAAGCTTTTATACAAAGCCTGCCTGGGAAGAGAGAAGGAAGGATAAAGTCTCACCTAGTTGGAGGTTGGAGCAGCTGAGGAGATGGAAATGATGCACTACTGGGTTTATATCTTTTAGGAGGAATTGGGGTGGTGGCCTTTGTTTCACTCTCTTCCTCCTGGGTTGTGACCAATTGAGCCAATCTACTCAAGAATCTGGAGTATAAGGAGTGTCAAGTCATCAGTTTTATTAATAACCAAACACATGCTCAATCACCCCCAAAGACTGCACTCTCTGATAAAGCTAGATAGGGAGAAACCGCTTAGACTTGAGAGTAGTAGAAGTATTAGTATTAGTAGTATTACAAGTAGAGGCTTCTTTCTCCAACTCCAAGCTTCTCACTTCCTTCTCAAATCTAGTCCTTGAGACTTGTCCATAAGAATATGGAGTCTAGAGAACGTATTCTAACATATGGACCAATAGTAGGTAGAGAGGCCAGAGCAGGGAGAGAATTCAGTACTTGTTTAGTCTGATGAGCACATGGAGACTGGAAGTGCATATGCCTATCTTCTCTGGACATGGGCAGAGGTATCATACCGTATTAACAAGTGACTGTAAATGTGGCCACATGATATCGCCTAACAGCAACCCAGTTAACTACTCCAGCACTTGGAAAGAAGTAAATAGAGTAGGAGAACCCCAAAGTGTTCACACTTACATTCCCGCTTAAAGGAAATGGAGAAAAGGTCTCTATGGGAAATGAAAAGAATGAGAAGGGCTCTACTCTTATTTGATTTAACAAAAGCCAGGTCCCAATATTCCTGGGGTTGTATAAGGCTTCGTTAGAAGAAGTAAGGAGAACAATCCTGAGAAAGAAGGAACCGATTTCTGTACAATCTAAGAAAGTTCTTGAACCATATCTACCTTATCTGGAAGAGAATGAGAAAGGGAGTTCGAGAGAAGTCACATTCTAGAGTGGATCTCCATGCTTCCTTCTGCCAGCCCACCACTAATAAGGAAGCATCTGGCAATAAAGAGAATCACTGGAATCCTTCCTCATCATTAACAGAGTGGTAAGCCCAATTGGGAAGCACAGTGAAAGCCTAAATCCAGCCACATTTAAAGAAGAGTCTGATCATAGAAACAGTATCCAGGAAAATAGAATAAACTCCTTCCTTTCACACTAAAATCAAATAACGGGCTCTGAGATAGTGGATAAAATGTGTTCTGAGTTTATATAGTACATTAGGTTATAACAGACTTTATTAAACTGTACAGATACATGAAAATTAGCCAAATAAATGTCAAGCACAGAAAAGTATTTACTTTTTTACTTGAATTTTGACAAATAACTTTTCAGAGTCATTATTTCAAAATGATATCTTTCTGTAGAGATAGTATGGGATTGTGCTAAGAGCACTTCAAGTATCACTGGACATGGAAATCATTTGAAAGTAGTAAATCCTTTACAGTCTCAGTCTACTCCCTTACTACACTTTGATGTTGGCCTCCCATCCACTCTTTTGTCTTAACCCATAAAATAGAAAGTATCTAGATTTAATAGGATTTTTTCTCTCTCTCATATTCCAGAACAGCAGCAGAAAATATATCCCAAATTCTCCCAAGAAGTCAAGAGGGCACAGACCTGCCAACATAAGCCCTGGCATCTTTGTTTGTTTGTTTGTTTTATGTTATGTTAGTCACCATACAGTACATCATTAGCTTTTGATGTTGTGCTCCATGATTCATTGTTTGTGTATAACGACCAGTGCTCCATGCAATCTGTGCCCTCCTTAAAACCTCTCACTGGGCTAAGCCATCCCTCCATCCTCTTCCCTTCTACAACCCACAGTTTGTTTCTCAGAGTCCACAGTCTCTCATGGCTCCTCTCCCGCTCTGATTTCCTCCAGTTCCTTTTTCCCTTCTTGCTCCCAATGTCCTCCATGCTATTTCTTATGTTCCACAAGTAAGTGAAACCATATGATAATTGACTTTCTCTGTTTGGCTTATTTCACTCAGCATAATCTCCCCCAGTTCCATCCATGTTGATGCAAAAGTTGGGCATTCGTCCTTTCTGATGACTGGAGTAATGCTCCATTGTATATACGGACCATATCTTCTTTATCCATTTTCTGTTGAAGGGCCTGGCATCTTATGTCTGTCATCATTTTTGTAGTGGATGAATTTCTGAACCCAGCACAAAATCAGCGTTGTTTTCTCAAATCCTGTTTTTCCATTGTCTTAAAGTACTTCCTATCTACAGTACTTTATTATAGTTTCAGGCTGATTTTTTGTTTTGCATGGGATCTTAAATCTTTAGCATAGCATCTCTCAACCAAAAAGTTAAAGATCCTTAGACACTCATAACAACTAACATTATTTGTGCTCACTGTGTCTGAGTCACTTGGTTACATCCTTTAGATCAGTCACCTCATTTAATCTCCACAGGTGTCTGATGAAGGCACAGGTATTATTCCTACTGTATAGATCAAGAAATTGAGGCAGGTAGGGGATAAGATCTGTCTGAGATCACACAGCAAGCAATAATAGTGGCAAGAATAAACTCAGATGCACTCAGGACCCATACTATACTGTAAGGCAAATAAATGCATGATCCTGTGTCCTTCAGCATCTACAGGTAAGACACACTGCTGTGCCCCCAAGTACTTGTTGGCTCAGCTCAAAAGGCTTTCAAGTCTCAACACATCAGGCTCAATTTGCTCAAGAGCTACACCCACATGCTCAGTAGGACCTAGGAGAAACTCGGCGACTTAAAATTCACCGCTTTCCAAAGGAAAAAAAAAAAAAATCAAAGGGAAAAATGTCAACAAAGACTCACCCTAATAAGACTAGCTCAAGATTAGGATCCACGTTTGTCTGATTTCCAAAAGCCCCCATTCAACTATTGTATTAATTAGAAGAAGCTCACAAACATTTAGTTGCCTGAACATATTCTCAAGGGTCCAAAATGACTATCCATGAGAATTTTGAGATTTTGTTCTCTTTTACTTGCAAGATAGACTCTCAGGCACACCTAACTCAGAAGAATCCTGCTCTGGCAATCAGGACAAACCCACTGTAAGGAGAGGGACTGGGTAGACCCTGACTTCTCTGAAGTACTTAGAAATACTGATTAGCAGCAAACAGAAGCAAATGTACAACAAATCTTTTCTCTGCCCTAATTCAAGTAACGGTTGGATTACATACCCACTTAACAGAGGTACTCCCCACAGAGTTTGGACGGGAAGAAAGGTCCAATTATCTTGAGTTAGCAAACAAGGGCCTGAAGTTTATAAAGGCAATTTTCTACATCATTCTTTTGCAAAAAGACATTCTTTCCATTAAGAGCCACTGATGCCAAATAGACAAATGAATAAAATATAGAATCGAAGTTAACATTGTATTTTTCAACCACTGAACAAAATGCACACAATTTTATTTCAACAAAATATTACCAGTCACAAATTGTATTGACTTGGCCTAGCTATATGATTTTTTTATTTTAGTGTTAGAGTTAAAGAAAAGCTATAAGTATAAAGAGTTTTTCTTTAATTCCATGTACATGCTTATCTAAAACAAATATTAAATAAAATGGTCCAAGAGACTTTTTTCATTTTTTTCCAGGGTTCTGTACATTCTTGTTTGTTTATTTGTTTTTAAGATTTATTTATTTATTTATTTGAAAGAGAGAGAGAGAGCACATGAGTAGAAGGAGTTGGGGGAGAGAGAATCTGAAGCAGACTCTGCACTGAGCATAGAGCCCCACACAGGCTCATGAGCCTGAGATCACAACCTGAGTGGAAACCAAGAGTTTGGTGCTTAAGGGACTGTGCCCCCCAGGTGCCCCCAGCATTCTGTATGTTCATGACTTGAGAAAGAAGTATTAGTCATATTCTCCTTCAGACATGCTTATAAGGAAAAACCTACCAAGATAAGTACTTGTTAATCAGGATTGACTAGGCTCTGCTATGTTGACAAATAATCTCCATGGTTATTGCAACAATGGCTTATTTCTCCCTTACATTCCTATTTGAGGCAAGTAAGGAAGTTCTCCTTGCTTCTCCTCCAGGGCCTCAGAGAACCAAGCTGTTTCTATAGGACCACTCTGCCCTCTCTGTCTTCTCTGCTACCACCCTTCCCCCTCCTCCAGATGAGGAGAGAGAGACAACATGAAGAATTAACACCAGCTCATAGATGTTCAGATAAGAAGTGACACCCATCATTTGTGCTCATATCTTACTAGAAAGAACTACTCATGTCGTCTCACATTAAAGCAAGAGAAGTTGAATATGGGGGAGCACAGGGAATATTTGGAAGCAGGAAATAATTTTGCCACAACAAGATATCAGAGATGAAGAGAAAACAAGGTTGAAATTATAGTAAGGACTTTTTTAAATTTGTTTTTTAAAAGATTTTTATCTATTTAGTTAACAGACAGAGACCACATGTAGGCAGAGAGGCAGGCAGAGAGAGAGGAAGGGAAGCAGGTTCCCCGCCAGGCAGAAAGCCTGACATGGGGCTCGATCCCAGAACCCTGAGATCATGACCTGAGCCGAAGGCAGAGGCTTTAACCCACTGAGCTACCCAGGTGCCCCATATTCTTTTTTAAAATAGTATTTCATCTATCAAGTTTAATTCATTTTTTAAAAGATTTTATTTACTTATTTGACAGAGTGAGAGAGATCACAAGTAGGCAGAGAGGCAAGCAGAGAGGGGGAGAAGCTGAGCAGAGAGCCTGATGCAGGGCTTGATCCCAGGACCCTGAGAGCACGACCTGAGCTGAAGGCAGAGGCTTAACCCACTGAGCCACCCAGGCGCCCCTCAAGTTTAATTTATTTACCTTCTCAGGATATATATGATGTATACACTAATTCACTAATCACTCACTGAGTACTTATTATGTCCCTACTACTGAGAATATAGAGAATAAGTAAACAGAAAGAAGCAAGCAAAAGAACATCCATATTACCTAGTAACTAAGATATAAAGATTTATGACAAATCTATATAAAGACAAAGTGGTGTTTTCTTTAACTGGCAAATGCATTGCTCTCCCACATTGCCCAAGCTCCTATTCCTTGGAAAGGGACTTCTCTGAGGAACTACCCAGAAGATAAAGTCAAATGGATTATATTTAAAATGGTCTCCGTTAACATTGGATGGAAACATAGAAGAAACAAGAGGACTGCTCAGCTAAGAAGGAATCTTGGGGTCTAGTTGTCTATACTCACCATCACACACCAAATCTGCCTTATTTTCCTCCTAGAATTTCACAGAAGTCAGTTTATTCTGCAGAGCTAAGAAAGGAAAGGAAGAGTTTTAGCACTGAACTGAGAAGGTGACTTTTTTAAATAGGTGCAATTAGACTCCTAGAACTTCCCTATTATCCTCTTGGTCTGGTATGGGAGAATTGCCTGTGGTATAGGGAACCTTCCCCCTACACTCACACACACGTATATATTAGAATTGAATTCATATTTTTAAAATTCAGTTCAATTCTCTACTGGTTGGAGAAAAAGTGTATGTATGTATGAGTGTGTGTGAAAGGGCAGAGGGGCTGTGAGAGATCCAAATGTTTACATTAGTAGGAAGTCAATAGGTAATGTCTACATGTGGCAAGTCAAAAATAGCACACAAAGTATCATTTATAAATATGGTAATAAGTACAAGCAGTGACAGCCAAAACAGTTGAAAGCAGCTTCCTCTGGGAAACCTGACTTGATGATAGGCCTGGAGCAGGAATCTGCTGCCTTTTTTGTATGACTATTTGACTTTTTTAATTATGCACATGCTTTGCTTTGATTAAAAAACAAGAGAGACTGAAGCATATCTCAAAATCTTTACAGTAGCTACTTTAAGGTGAAGGGATTTTTTTACTATTGTTATTCTATATTTGCCAAGTATGTATTATTTTTATAACTAGAAAATAATCAATATGTTAATGCTTTAGATATTTTCAACAAATAAAAATATAGCATGACCAAACATGCCTGGTACAGATATGTAGCCATATGTATGCTAATATGTATTCATGTGTGCAAACATACATACATATGTGCATACATACACACATACATATATATGTGTATATTTATACACACATACACACACATAGGTTTATCTGTCATGTACAAATACTTCAGATGTTTTCTCTCTCATATGGTCAAATGTTCATTAAAACAAATTTCAAGCTCGGAGATATTTGTCCAAAGAACTCCATTTTCTTTGCACACCTTCTCCTGGCATTTCAAGATGTATGCAAAGGGGGAAAGTACTGGAAGCTGGTACCCTTCCTGGGGAGATGCCCTGTCTCTCAGCAGCCAATTGTGAATTCTCTCTCCTCTCCCTTTAACCACACTAAGACATGCACTTTAAAGACTCCTTGCTGCCCTTTATTGCCTAAATTGGTGGGTCAGCAGGGAATAACTAGAAATCAAAACCATTGAAATAAGCCGCTTAGGAGTACCATTTAAAGATGCTTAGAACAAGGTAGGTAGGTTGGTAGGTAGATAGAAATATTAAAAAAACCAAAAACAAAAAACAGAAATACAGATACGCCTGGTCCCATACATGTTTTCCCCTGTCCCAGGGGAATAGAGAAGGCTCATGATCTGGCCTCTCCTTCCCAACTCTGTCTCTGGTTCTTCATGAAACATACTGAGATGATGAGCAAGGGTGCTGAGTGGGTGTGTGAGCAGAGGTGGGTGGGGTGTGAATGGTTTGGCGTTGGTTTCAATGATCATCATTTTTCAAACTGGTCATCCACAGTCCCTGGCTCTGGAACAGAGCAGGCACTCTGAGTAAAGTATTGCGTTCATAACCCACCTTGGAATAGGATTCCTGGATTGGCACAAAGATTCTGCCCACCTTTTTTCAGAACAGTGTATGCAGGAGTTGGGAGATGGTTGGGGTTTCATGGGACCACTGAAAGCCCAAGATAAGCCATCGTAACGTGGTTGAGAGTACACGCCTGGGCTACCTTTGTGTGAGTCCTAGCACTTGCTTCATTATGTGAACAATCTCAGTTGTTATAAATTTGTTTAAAAAAAAAAAACTTTTTAAAGCTTAACATTTGTAACACTTGCCTAATGGAATTGTTTCAGAATTGAATGAGCAAATGTGCTCGAAGGGCATAAACACTGCCTGACATGTCAAAAATATGCAACAGGTGTTTGTTATTATGTTTTATTACCCTTTATTTAAATCTATTTAGTTGTCAGAGTTGTCCTATCATATTCATGAGTTCTGCGTGAAAGGTCTGATAGGTAGGCAGTAAAGGTATTATTACCATCACCATTCTATAGATAAGGAGACTAAGGTTCATACAAATAAGTGAGATGCCTGGCTTTGCACACAGTGAAACCAGAACTTACCCCCAGATTTTCCAAATCCACTGTCACACCTTTTCCTGAGCCTGAAAAAGCACCTGTACTCCAACTCAATATACCATGATACTGCCATCAAAATTGTATTCTGGTCTATAGGAAAATAAAATCACCAAGGATCTTTCCATTCACCAGGTCTGGGCAGCTGACAAGTCTGAGCACTGGGATTATGGCCTAAAGGCAAACTAGAGATGGGTCCAATATAGCCTTGGGCAAGTGAATATCCTCTCTGGGCTTTGGACTTCTAACCTGTACATCAAAGTTTTAGAAGAGAAGTCCATAGAGGATCATTAAAAGCTTTAACAGCTCAGAAATTTACAACAATTTAACCCATTCTTCTTCCTTTAAACACCTTTAAACAACTAAGTCTTTGAAGAATAGAGAGGCCCCCAAAAGATCCATTGTCAATCCCAGACAGATCTTGCAGCCTTTAATGGGCAGCATATTGGGGAGCTATGAACTAGTAACCTAATAGGATCAATGGTTATCCCAGAAAAGTACCATGGATTGTAAACTCAGACAAACCAAATCCCAGTAGCAAGATGGCATCTGCCTCTAAACCTGAAGAGTTTTCCCATTCACTAGCATAGAATCTGAGAGAAACTCAGGGATTCATCCAATCCTCTCACTTAACCGATTGGAGAACTAAGACAATGAGAAGTTCAGTGCCTCACCCAAGATGACGCAGTTAATTAGCAACAGAGATGCAACTCGAACCCAGGGCTCCATGATCTTCACCCCCATTCCCTGCACTGTATTGTGCTTTATCCTCCAGGTTTAGAAAATCCGCATCAATGGTTCAGATGTCTCCCTACCAGGAGACAAGCCGTGTAGGGATCAAAGCACATCTGTGAAGCTAATGACAGTCTAATTCACTATTGGCAGAAATGTGGGAGATTTGGGGAGAAAATTGCAACAGACTGTTACAGACTGTTCCGCAGCACATTGTTGAAAATGGAAAACACCTCTTAGATCACAAAGCATCACTGAGAAGGGGAGCCAACATTCCCTGCTCATTTCACATTTAGTTCCTTCGGATGTTTGGTGGGTCCTCCAAAGCAGCATGCTCCAAAGACACATCTGCTTCCAGGCTGGAGAAACGATAGCCAGCACTCCACGGAACTCATAATAAATTTATTTTTTCAAAAGCAGAGTTAAGAGCTCAACTGGATAAACTACAAAATCAAGTGAGTATGATGCAATCAACCTCTTCATGTTTCAGAAAACAGCCATGGTCCCTGACAACAAGATAGCTATCTTTCCAGACTTCTCCCAGCCTTGCCAGCTGTCATCTGAGTTTAAACTTACTTCCTGCAAAGGAAGAGCACAGCAGTGTTCTTAGTTCGTTGACTGGAAAGTCTTTACTGAGCACTTTCTAGTCACAAGGGACTATGCTAAATCGTATCAGGGGCTAATTCTATTGCAACTATAGTTTCTGGACTAATTACCAAAGCCCCTCCTAAAGACCTAGGACCAACTATAAACAGAATTCAGGTGCCATGTCCAACAACCCCAAGACCCAAGCCCAAAGCCCCCTTCCCCTTTCATTCATGTATGTATATGAGTCGATTAAAATTCACCTCAATTTTAGGTGCTTTCTTTCCTTGCTTGCCCAATACCACACTGGTTTTCATTTCCATGTCTTTTCTCATGCTAGGCTATGAAATGTCTTTTTTTCTCGAGTCCATTGCCCTTGGATAAGTTCTCCTACTTGTACAAGAAATTCCCCTCTGACACTTCACCAGGCTGGCTGTGTGTCCAGCAGCTCTATCACTGGATTCACTGGAGAGTATTCATGTTTTTAAAAATATGCCTTCATGTACACACAAATGTATGGTTTTGGTTTTTTTTAAAGATTTTATTTATTTGTCATATAGAGAGGGAGAGAGAGTGAGCACAGGCAGACAGAGTGGCAGGCAGAGGCAGAGGGAGGAGCAGACTCCCTGCCGAGCAAGGAGCCTGATGTGGGACTCGATCCCAGGACGCCGGGATCATGACCTGAGCTGAAGGCAGCTGCTTAACCAACTGAGCCACCCAGGCATCCCCAAATGTATGGTTTTTTTTTTCTTTTTTTTTTTTTTTAAGTTTCTTCATAAAGTCACAGTACCTGCTATAGATTTCCTGCCTCCCAAGTTCTTTTATGTCATAGAAGTAACCTCTGAGGGGGTTTTTTGGTTGTTGTTGTTGGTTTTTTTTTAAAGATTTTTATTTATTTGACAGAGAGAAATGACAAGCAGGCAGAGAGGCAGGCAGAGAGAGAGGAAGGGAAGCAGGCTCTCTGATGCGGGGCTCGATCCCAGAACCCCAGGATCATGACCTGAGCCGAAGGCAGAGGCTTAACCCACTGAGCCACCCAGGCGCCCCCCCAAATGTATGTTTTAAATGTGTATGTCCTCCTTGAGTGCAAAAAACCTCGCTCTGTAGCCTCAGTGCCTAACACAAGAGTTTGACCTGTAGTAGACATTCATAAAATACTTGAGAAATAAACAAATGAAGGAGCAGTTCCTCACCAGCTTCAGTAGCTTAAGCATAAAGAATTCTGCATCCAGAGGGGACAAGTTCACCTCAGCACTGAACCCCATGCCCAGGTCTTTCTAGACCTGCATTGCCCAGTACTCCCGTGTGGCTACTTTAATTTTAATGAATTAAAATTAAATGAAATTTAAAATTCAGTTTCCCATTCACACTGGCCAATTTTCAAGTGCTTAAAAGACATATATGGCTAACGGCTACCACATTGGATCGCATAGATATATGGCATTTCCATCATTACAGAAAATTCAACTGGTCTGCTGGTCTCTAGAACTAGTAGAAGAGAAGAACCACCTTAAGTGGCAGAGCTAGTAAAAGTCCTTTCATCTGGATATACTTGGAAACAACATGAATTTACACACTGACTCAAGGACAAAATGACCAGCCAGAATGCTCAGAGAGAAACTAACACTAAGGAAGTGGGTTAGAGCAAGAGGATTAAAATCTCAGTGCTAGTTAACATCCACTGGGTAGTTATTAATTGAAACCACTGCAATAAATACTTTATACATATTTTATTTAAGGAGAATAACTTTGAGTAAGTACAAATTCATTATCTCTTAAAACCCCTGAAAACTATCTAATTTCTTCATAAGTTTGCCCCCAAATCACTTGGCAGTAAAATTTAATCTGAATTTTAATTGCTGTTAGCCTATTCCTACTCTATATTTAGTGTGAATAGTTATCCATTTTTTGCTCCAGAAATATTAATAGTTTACAGAATATCACCCAGGTCTTGCTCTTATTAGGGATTTAATATCAACTACAGCATGTATACTAATTTGCTTTCCTAAGATACCATAGAATCTAAATTCTAAAATATATATAGCCCCAAAGTTTTCAGATAAGCAATTGTGGACCTGTATTTTCATTTTTCTATTTTACAAACAAGAAGATAAAATTAGAGCGATTAAGGCATTTGCCCCAAATCATAGAAATAGTAAGTTGGAAGCAAGGATTTAACCTACAAAGTCTATGCCCAAAGCCCAACCCCCAAATACAAGGTAAAATTGCTTCCTTCAGCTGTTGTAGAAATAGGCTGCAAATCCATATAGTTAGCCTCTACTAAAAATGTACAGCAAAAGCCAGGCCACAGAACCTGCAATTAAAGTAAAAATCTACATGTTCCAGAGAGTTCCTCAGGACCCTAACAAATCTTCATAGCCATAATAACAACTGGTCATATTAGAATCACCATTGCTTAACACACAGAGAAAATACGCGTTCAGTATTTGCAACATTTCAAAGGAAACTGAATCCTGATACTGAGTTCTCCAATAAATTATAGTAATTAACATTTTTGGGATCCAACTATTTAACTCAAAATACCTCAGGGCAGGGAGTCCTCAACAAGAGAGAAACAATGGAAAAATTCACCATCTCAAAAAGCACAGCTTCGTTAATCACAGCTTAGAGTAAAGATTCCTCCTGTCAAGAGAGGCCAGCATAGTTTCCTTTTTCACAACCCTGCTGAGAAAGAGAATGCTAGAAAACTCAGAAAACCCAAGGAGGCCTGGCCGTCAGCTTCTAGAGGGCAGCCTCTGGGTCACATCAAACCACTGGCATGGAATCAGCCTCTACACTAGTGACATGGCTCCCAGGCCATGGAATGGAATGGAAGCAGCATCCAGGCATCCTCGGGTTTTGTTAAGAAATCATTACAGAGCCAGGAAAGAGCACCAGTTACCTCAGCAAGATTTTACAGCATGGATACCTCTCTACCTGAAATTGATTAATTATTTAATGAGGTTGGGAAGTTTTTCATGGGGGCCATTGGTTAAGGTTTAACACATGAGACTTCAGTTAACTCTCATTTATGAGAGTCAGAAGATTTCCATTCTCTTTGATGGGTAGTCAAGGAGCCATGACAGTGAGCTAATGACACACTGTCCAAAATGCTCACTTCAGGAAAGTTTTCAAATTCTCAGCCACTTAGGCTCTGAGACAAAATAGAAAGCAAAGCCATTCATTGTTAAAACGGTTTAATGTGTGGAACTGGGGAGGGGATGATCATGCCTGAACCAGCTAGAGCTACATTCCTTTCCCACAACTTCTATTTTGGATTTCTAATAATGAATGTCGAGTAATCTGGTGCTCCTTGACACCTGCTATTGTAAAAACATTAGAGAAAGTTGTTCATCTGTACTTTTTGTAAAACAAAGGAAATATGTCCTCCAGAACAAGAAGAAATGCTGCCTGATCCACACTCAAGTAGGCATTGGTACTGAAAGTCCAGGTAAAGATCCAAAAGCAATTGCTGCTATCTCACTCTATCTGGAATGTTCTCTACTCCAAAAAAGTGGAGTGGACACTCAAAATCACTCTTGTCCTTACCCTTCGTTCCAGATAAGCACAGTATCTCTACTCCACACAGAAATTTCAAACACAGATATGTGCAAGATAATCACCATAATTAACTCCAGGGAAAGAAGTTGTATCCCTTACCCTGTAAGGACCATCCTTTTAGGGTCAGCACAACTCAGCTCTGCCTAATTCAGTGGGAGGATCTGTTTAGAGAGCTGCCACTGTTGGTGATTCTACGTGGGGTCAAGCTAAAACAAGGGCTTTGGGAAAGAAACCAAAAATCACTATGATGAATGCATGGCTGACCAGGGATATGACAAGGGAAATTCAAGGTAGAAATAACAAAAACAACAAAATATGAGGGAGACATGTATCAAGCCAATTACCAGTCTTCACCTATGTAGTGTTTATAAACTGCCAGGGTTAGAAAGGAGAACTTAGAAACGACTTAAATGTATCTTCTAAGTCTCTGGTCTCAAGAGCTAGAATACTCTTCCTATTCACCATCCACCAAGACCAACAGGCTCCTCTGAGCTAAAACCAAAAGTTTAAAGACATAATAACCCATGGTGCTCACTGTTCAAATTTTCAAATGGTGGCATGTAGAATGTGCTGGTGTAGGAGTCAGAATCCACTAAGAGATCTTGGCAAATCTTTTAAAGTCTCTGGGCCTCAAGTTCCTCATCATGTGAAAGCTATGTTTGATTAAGATCATGAAGGCTGGAACAAAATTTCTCAGAGTCAAATCACTTTGCCACTTACTTTGTGACCTTGGGCTTAGACTATCACCTGCCTTGTAGTTACTGCTGCATACGTGTTGCTATTATTGTTATAAATAAAATGAGAATTAAAACATTGGTCCTTATTATACCACAGAAAAGTGATAAGGAACAAAGAAGATGAGACTTTTGAAAAACATTTTATGAAGAATAGGGAATACATAAGCAAATTTCCTTTTATGTTTTTTTATAACATAGTCTACTAATCTATTTCATTGATTCTAAGACACATTTTTGTTCACATTTTAACCTCTCTGAAATTGGATGCATCTTACAATTTGTGGGATGACATAATTAATTTGGCAATCTTTTAAAATTTCTAATGGTACATAAAATAATGTTTTATAATTAATGGTATCTTTCATTCAATGAAGTATGGTAGTATATTTTTAATAAATGCAACTCAATAGGTTATTTCTGGAATCAGACATCCAATCCTGCTGATGATAATAATTTTGTTTATTTTTCACATGCTTTCTTTTGTATTTCAAGCTAATTTAGTCTAGGAATACCACACTATGAGGCAGAAAGTCTGGGGTCCAATCCCAAACAAAACAACCACAAGGGTAGGGAAGTGAGGGGGAGTTGATAAAATGACACATACAAAAACCTTAACTAGAGAAAAACACATGAAAGAAGACATGATATTTATGAAGGATAGTTCCAAAATAAATTCAGGTATGTATTATGGGATAAAAATGGCATTTCAAATCCATGGAAAAGAATGAACTTACTGATGAATAAACTAGCAGAAGACAAAAGCTAGATACTTACAGGGAGAAAGGAGAAGTAGAATTGAAGACCTACATTATTCCTTAAGGCAAAATAAATTCCAAGTGCATTTAAATGTGAAAATAAAACCACAAATTATTTTAATAATGAATACTTATGGCATATCTACTACGGACAAAGTCTTATAAAGGACAAAACAAAGTCCCTCCTCTTGTGATACATTCCAGTAGGTCTACAATAACAAGTGCTATGAAAACAGAGAAGGGCAAAGGAGACAGGTCTTTGCTATTTTATTGATAAGCCCTTTCTATGATACATAAATGCAGTAGAAGAAAATAGTTTTCCAAATAACTTTGGAGTATAATGAACATTCCTAAATATGACAAAAATGCATAGACAATATAAAGAAAAGCACTAATAAATTTAATTTGTTTATATTTTTAAATTTCTGAATGGACAATAAATCTATAGACAAATGGCAATGGGTGGGGAGTGTTGGGAGGGAAGGAATTGTTGCCACATTTAGGAAAAAGAATGAATTTTCTTAAAAGTATGCATTAGCTTTACAATTTTCAAAATCCAGATGAGGAAAAGAGAAACAGGATCCCAACACTGGCACCAACTAGTTTTGTGGCAGGGCGTAAGTCACAACCCCCATAAAGCTAGGGCTCCACTAGGGTCCTTCCAACTCCAACACTGTACGATTGTCTGCAAATCTCTAATTTTGAAAAAAGAGAAAAGGAAAAATGTACATGTAAGGAAAATTAAATTTCTTAGAGGATACAATATAGATTAAAAGACAGGTTATTTTGCTTAGCTTCCTAAAAAATTACAGTGTGGAAGTACAAAATGAGACTTCTTTGAAACTTAACATTTTTAAAGAATAATTATGGGTGAAAAGGAACACAGAATCACATTCTTAGTCAGCTCACAACCAACAAATTTTAAAAGGTATCCCTCCCTTTTAGGGAGAGAAATAAGGGGTCATTCAGGGGCTACCTTCCTGAGAGTGGAAATTAAATTCCAGTAAATCTGAAAGGAGGGCGGCATGTCTACTGAGTGAACCCAACACCTACAAAAACCACAAAGGAAGTGAAGTGGTGGGGGTAGTTTCTATCAAGAGCAGTGGGAAATGAGATCCTGGTAGGATCGCTGTGCACAGCTTGCCCCAGCGACTTCTCATGGAGCCTGAGTCACAGCCTAAGGGACTCTGGGGGTCTCAGGGAGGAAGTGGATTGGCCCCAGTTGGCTCCTCATATTTCCCCAATCTCCAATGCTCGAAGCCGGACTATGTCACTTTTTACTCCCAGGCTTATCTGTGGAGACCAACCTGCAGGAGCATCTCTCCTCCAAGTGCTCACAGCCTCTCTAGCCCATGATGTCTTTCCCACAGCCCCCCATCGCTCCCTGAAGCTGCTTCCTTCACCTCGTAGTCCCACCATTCCAGAACAGTGGCACATCAATAAAACATAGTCTGTGATTTGGGTTTCATTAAACTTTTGAGGAAATCTTTTGCCCTGGACAGTTAGAAAAGGAAACAGAGCAAAGAAATAAAACCGCAGCTCATTAGACCTGAAGCAGAGCAGAGAGCTGAGCCCTATTCACTTGGAACGGGTTGCTTTAGGGTTCGTGGGATATCTTCAGTCTCCATGAAAAGGAGCGCTTCTCTTCAGACATTAAGGAAGAAACTTTGTCAGCAGTATTTAGATGAAGGGCAAGTGGTCTAATCTAAACACTAGAATATGAAATTAGAGCAGAACAAGAGTATGAACCTGTTACCTGGTAACGTCTGAACCAGAGGAACTGCCTTGCCCACTTGAGGCTGCCTGACAATCCCAGCACTCTTACACAGCTGGCTTTTCCCTTTCTGTAAGAAATTCTTCCTTGAAAGGAGAAGTGTTTGGGGGAAATAGAGTTTTAAACAGATATTTATGAAGGGTCTAGTCCCTAGAAGGTGTCATGGTCCCCACTTTGGCATACATTGCCCTAATCTGTCGGGATCCAACTGAGATCAGAAAATGTGGGTCTGCTGAGACATTATGAGAGTCTGCAGAGAAGCCTCTGATGGGAGGTCCCAGATTTATAAATTGGGGCTTAGAACTAAGGGAGTCACCCAGCTCAGAGCTCTTTCAGTGGGGGTTCTTTTTTTTTTTAATAAAAGATTTTATTTATTTATTTGAGATAGAGACTACAGGAATAAGAGAGAGAGAGAGCACAAGCAGGAGGAGGCAGAGGGGCAGGGGGAAGCAGGCTCTCCACTGAGCAGGGAGCCCAGCGTGAGACTTGATCCCAGAACCCTGGGGCCACTACCTGAGCCAAAGGCAGATGCTCAACAGACTAAGCCACCCACCCAGACATCAGTGGGGGTTCTTATTAAAATGCAGACCCTGGTTCCACAGGTCTGGGGTGGCATTTGAGATACTGCATTTCTAAAAAAGCTTCTGGAACACTCTTTGGGCATCTTCAGTGGATCATCCCAGCTTTGGCTTTGGTGAAAGAGGGGTGTGGCTACTGGAGGTGGCTGCTACTGTCAAGGATTCTGAATGAATACACTCAGCCCCCAACTTTTTCCCAATGGAATCCCCTAAAGAAATCTTTCTTTTTTAATAAACCCAGTGGTTAACAACCAGCTTGTTAGTTAAAGGCCTGAGGGACACAGGGGGAGGCTTATGCTCTACTACTCAGTTCATTAACTGGAGTAACAACCAATTTCAAGGTGATTATTGCTATTATAAGCTCTGATCAATTTTTTAAACATGTTTCCAGGTTTTGAACCTAAAGCAGGAATATTACAGCAAGGAGAGCAGCTGTGTTGAGAATTAGTCATATCCCCAGATTAATATCTGATCTCTCCATCAAAAGGGACACAGGACACATTCAGTTAGGGTTCTAATTGTACCTCCAATAAACCTCCACCACAGTGAAATATGAGCGCCCATAATTTTTAGTTTCAACTTCCTATTCATAATCCATCTGACTGGACGGTCTTGAGCAAAGGCAGTTAAAGCAATTTGTTTCACTTATATAAAGGAATAAATCAGTGCTTAATTATATGAGGTTTATTATTAACAGTGCTGGCAATCTGACCATATGCCATGACTTCATCTTTTTATGTGAAGAAAAAATATGAGAATATATACTGATTGCTTTTATGATGACTTTCTCTACTCCAGAATGGCACATGGGGAAGAAGGTGGCACAGAATGTGACCCAAAGAGGAAAAAAAGAGACCAGGCATTTGCTTCCCTGAGCACCAAACAGTGGGCCTGGGGTGCCGCGCAGAATGGTCAGGGAATAGTTGCCATCAATTAGGAACAGGGAAACTTCATCCCATTTAAATACCACTTCCCATAGGAGGATAAGCCCATCAAATCTTCTTCTTGGATCTCAGTGTCTTTCCTAAACCAGCATCCCATCACCCTTATGCAACAGAAAAGAGACACACAGATTTGGTGTCAGAGGTGTGGGTCCAAATCCCTACTCTTGCTCTTATTAGCTGTGTGACTTGAGTAAGTGATTTAATCCCCACCCCAACTTCCAATTTCCCCAGCTGAAAAATTGGGATATTGATGCCTCCCATATAGGGGCATATGAGGATTAGATATAATGGATGGTTAGCACCTGGTCTTATTAAGTGTGCAGTAAAACATGACTATTACTCTAGAAACTCCTATAAATTGGAGATCAGAGATTTAACCATGCCCACATCCTGCTGTCCTTGGTGAAATGGTGACACCAATGACAATATTTCAAATTGTGTTTTTATGCTCTTGCCTTTGATGTCTACTTCCAGCATACAGGGCCAATTTGCCTTCCTTTTTAGATTACTGTATAACCTATAGCCAATTGGTAAACTCTCTGAGATGTATCTATTTTATATATGAACTAGTCTTTCATCACACAGGATGTTGGGAGGCTCTGAATTTATGGAGAAAGGGTATTAAAGCCTTCAGGACAGAAATGGGAGCAGGCAGGCTTGCCCAAGAGATGCCTCACCAGGCTCTTGGAACTCCTGTTATGTTGGATGCTAACAGTCATGTCAGTGTATATTCTCCTTTCTTTCTTGGTAAAGGAGTTCATTTGGGGATGCTTGGCTAAAATACGCCCTTATAGGTCAGAGTGGCCAATGACACACGGGCGGATACTGTTGAAAAGGACTCCCAGGAAACCTCCTTAAGAAAGAGACAGACAGCTGACATCTCCTCCTTTTGCCCTTCACTCCTTACCTAGGCATGACTACAGCTCCAGTAGTTATCTTGGACCAAGAAGCAGTCCTAGGGATGGAAGCCATCTTCTTGACAAAGGAACAGAAAGCTGGAAAGAACCTGAAACCTTGATGACACCATAGAGTCTAGTACTTATCTCTAGACTTCTATTACATGAAAAAGAAAGACTCAGAATTGATACAAGCTACTGTTATCTCTGACCTTTGTTACTAATAGCCAAATGTAATTCATTTTGCATTTTTTATATGCACCTCAAACAGATTTCCACTCTCCACAAAGGACCCCTGGAAGGACAGTGTTCCATATCTGTGCTAAAAATGTGAAGGGCTGAGCTTTCCAACACACAGTTATTAATAAATCAGTATGTTTCTCATACTGGTCACAAATGTGGATGTTCCTTCTAAAGAGGATTTATTTAATTTTATAATACTCTAGACTTGTAATAAATACCCTAAAGGCACACCTTTCTAAGGTCTTTAGCTTAATTGAGTCCACATTCTGAAGCTTATGAAGTCACCAGTCCTAAACAGTTCTGCTTTTCATCCCTCACCAAGACAGCCTTAAACTCTGTACTAGACACAGCAAAATAAAATGTTCTTGAAAACATTAAGGGCTGATGAACTGGTTTGGATTTTCTCCAATCCTCTAGACTTTCTCTTCTCCCCATAGATCTAAAATGAAGTCCAGCCACTTTGAAATGAAGGCATTTGATTTGGGGCCACTCCAAATTGATTTATCTAGCAGAAGGTGCTTGTATTTTTCAAGCCAGAGTAGAGTTTGCATAGCACTCTACCACCCCTTTGGTGTGGTACACTGATTCTTGGCTGCCAAATTAAATATATTGCCCCATTTCTTGCTCCCATGAAGAGCAGCTGAGATGGTCTGACTTGAGAATATAACCACTGGAACACTGGATAAAAATATATATCCAAAGAAATCCAAATCCTAGGTATTTTTCCTTACCATATGACACTTTACGTAACTAAAGTGCAGAGGGAAAAAAAAAAAAAACCAGATGGAATCCATCTGAACTTTAATGAGGCATTCAATACTGGCCCACACAATATTTCCATGTTGTCTTTGCTTATCATTTAATGCTGATATAACACTGACTGAATGACACTTCTCAGGTGGAAATTAATTGTTGAACAACTTTCAAGAGGGCAAACAGGCTGGTCTTTTACATCTGTTCTGGCGCTATTTAAAATCTTTATAAAATGGTTAAAAAATAGTTGTTTGGTTTTGTTTTGTTTTTGATGTGGGCAGATTAATAGCTGGGTGGATTTGTTCATATCTACAAAATAAGAGATAGAATTTAAGATACCTCTATTTGATTAGAGAAAATGGTTCACTTGAACACAAATTGGCATCTAACAGAGAAAACTGAAAGGAATACAAACAAAAAATAAAGACACTGCCGAAAAACACTTGATTGGAGGGAGAGGAAAAGGGACCATTAGTTGTCCTGAATTCTCCAAAGATAATACAAGACTGTATTAAATGAACTCTCTCAGCAGGCTAATCCTTCCTCGACGAAGGTAATAGGTAAACGCAGTTTCACATCTAGAGCATACCCTAAAAGCTCAGAGTTCTGAATCTGGGGTTCAGCCACCCAGAATTCCACTTCCTAGCTCTAGAACTCCAAAAGACTATTAGTGGGGCCAGTAGACCACAGTAGACCACGCAAGGAGATCCCAGTCCTGCCTTAAACAGTCTCAACCAGGATTTAATGAGGCATGAATTTGCACAGCATAGTAAATTTCTTCATTAAGTAGTTAATTAAACTCTTGAAAAAGTGATCACGAACAGAGCTGATAAATTCAACCCAAATTAGAGCATTAACTAATCAAAGCAATAGGCTTCATCTCAAAAGTACAAAACAAAAAGATTGTAATGCCCATCTACACACACACACAAATACACACAAACACACAAACAAACACACATTAGCTAATAACTAAACTCTAGTCTTAAATTTCAATATGATTAAGGGTGGAGAGGGACTTGGAAACTGAAAATGTGAATGTAAGAGAATCCAGATGTCAGTCCAAATCGCACTGGAAGGCATGGAGAGACCCTGCCTGACCTCTGCTTCCATGAGTGAATCCACTTCCAGGTCAAGTTAACATCTTATTGTCTAGTTTTTTTATAATTGTGCACTCAATAAATTAATAGCTCTCTGCCTTAATTTGGAATTCTCAAAGTAAAACTACTTCTACATGCATTCTTTGTGTTCCTTAGAACACACTAGAGTTCCCAAACCATAATAACACACTGAGAAAAGAAAGCAATATTTCAGATGATATATTTCATAGCCCATGGTCCTTACTCACACACACAAAAAGACACCATGTCATAGGAAGCTATTTAGAAAATAGGCAGTCCACTTTTTCATACCATTTTGTTCTGGGTTACAGAAAAAGTTAAATATTTTAAAATTACAAAAAGAAAAAAAAATAATCACCTTTGTCAGAGAGATAAACCATATTAACATTTCAGTATCTTGTTTTCTAGTCATTTTAGAAAAGGTGTAAACATATATAACTTGTAGGATAATGTATTTTGTAGTCTATTTTTTTTTTTTTACTAAGGAATACATACTGATCATTTTTCCATGGCATTAAATATTCTACAAAGTTATTTTGAGTAACTGGATAAATTCTACCAGATTTCTTACCATTCAGATGAAAGTGAAAATTTACATTAATTCTCTATTGTTGACTATTCTGATTATTTTTAATTTTTTACTATTAGAAACAGTGCCTTTCCTTAGAGGTAAGCCATTGCTCACATTCACTCATATGGTTTTTCTTGGACAAATTACTAGATGTAGAATTTAGGAAAAGAGTGTGAAAAAATGTAAAACACTAATACATATTGGCTAAATGCCTTACTGATAAGTTGTACAATTACAATGTACCATTAATTCATGAAAATGTCCCAAAGTATGGTGAATTTTCCTAATGTCCTCACCAACTTAATTATTTTCTCCCTCTGATAAGTTAAAAAAAAAAGACAGATGAATGAAAATTTAAGCTTTTATTGCTAGTTAGACTAAGCCTGTATTCATTTATTCATTATTCATTTGTATTTCTCCTTTATGAATTATTTATTCATGGCCTTTATCCATTTTTCTATTAAAGTATTTGTCTCTTTATTTGGTTGATAAGAATGAAGTATGCATATGTACCTTTTAGCTGTCAAAGGCTATAACACATATCCCCCAGTTGTTTGTCTTTCAACTTTTCTCATAGTTTTGATATATAGAGATTTTGGAGGGTTTTTGAAGCCAAATCTATCCTTCTTCTTTCATATTTTCGTATTATTTTTATAAAGTTCTTCTTTGCCCCATATCATCACTTACCATATTTACCAACTCTTTCTCCCATTACATTTATTGGTTTGTGTTTTGCTTTTGTTTTTAGCCTACATATTTAACAGATCTGAAATTTATATTGCCGTGGCAAAAGGAAAGGCCCCTCTGGTCCAGGCTAAATGGTTGCCCATGAGTCCCAACTCAACCCACTGATGCCACACGCATTCACTACTTCATCTATTTATTTATAAAGTTTCTTATTTAAATTCAGTTTAGTTAACATATATTAAATTATTAGTTTCAGGGATATAATTTTAGTGATTCATCACTTGCTTATAATACCCAGTGCTCATTATATCAAGTGCTTTCCTTTTTTTAATATTTTTTAAATTTTTTAATAAACATATAATGTATTATTAGCCCCAGGGGTACAGGTCTGTGAATCGCCAGGTTTACACACTTCACAGCACTCACCATAGTCAAGTGCCCTCCTTAATGCCCATCACCCAGTTACCCCATTTGCCTCCCTCTCTGTTTTTATCTTATCTTTCCTTCCTTTCCCCTCTGTTTACCTGTTTTGTTTCTTAAATTCCACATATGAGTGAACTCATACAGTATTTGTCTGTCTTTGATTGGCTTATTTTGCTTAGCATAATACTCTCTAGTTCCATTCACGTTGTTGCAAATGGCAAGATTTCATTCTTTTTGATGGCTGAGTAATGTTCCATTATATATATATATATATATATATATATATATATATATATATATATATATACCACATCATCTTTATCCATTCATCTGCCAAAGGACATCTGGGCTTGTTCCATAGTTTGGCTATTGTGGACATTGCTACTATAAACGTTGGGATGTATATGCCCCTTCCAAACACTATTTTTGTATCCTTTAGATAAATACGTAGAAGTGTGATTGCTGGGTTATAAGGTAGTTCTGTTTTTAATGTTTTGAAGAGCCTCTGTACTGTTTTCCAGAGTAGCTGCACCAGTTTGCACTCCTACTAACAGTGTAAGAGAGTTCCCCTCTGTCTGCATCCTCACCAGCATCTGTTGTTTTCTGAGTTGTTCGTTTTAACCAGTGTGAGGTGGCATCTCACTGTGGTTTTGATTTGTATTTCCCTGATGCTGAGAGATGTTGAGCATTTTTTCATGTGTCTAGTAGCCATTTGTATGTCTTCTTTGGAGAAATGTCTGTTCATGTCTTCTGCCCATATTTCGACTGGCTTTTTTTTTTTTTGTTCTTTAGGTGTTGAGTTTCATAAGGTTTTTATAGATTTTGGATATTAATCCTTTATCTGCTATGTCATTTACAAATACCTTCTCCCATTCCACAGATTGCCTTTTAGTTTTTTTTAATTGTTTCCTTTGCTGTGCAAAAGCTTTTTATCCTGATGAAGTCCCAGTCATTTTTGCTTTTGCTCCCCTCACCTCTGGAGATGTGTCTAGCAAGAAGGTGCTGTGACTAAGGTCAAAAATGTTGCTGCCTGTGTTCTCCTCTAAGATCTTGATGGATTCCTGTCTCCCATTTAGGTCTTTCATCCATTTTGAATTTATTTTTTTATATGGTATAAGATACAGCACTGTATTTAGGCTATAACTTAAGCATAATGATTAAGAGGTTAGGTTTTAGACTCAAGACAGATCTGATTTGGATGCACCCCTCCTACCCCTATGATCTCAAGCCAGTCACCCAAACTTCTTAAGTTTCAATTTTCTCAACTGCAAACCACTTAGCACAAGACCTTGCACATATTAAGAGCTCAGTAGATATTAGTCATTAGCAACATTTTCAGTAAGTTCTCAAAATGACCACCCAAGTTCTACATCTGCATCTCCTTTTTGTCACCCCAGTATTGAAGAACAGTTTGGGCAATTTCCCCAATGTCCTGAAGCTAGTGAGGCAGCCTTCCACACTTCAACCAAGCCATGTAGAGCCAAGTGACCATTCCAGGGGAACCAGAGTCACTACTGTTCTCCACAAAGCTCCTGGCCTCCTTTTCTCCACTTCCCATCAGCTATACTGATACACAGTTATATCAGATATACTGGCCACCACAGGCCAGCAGCAGAGCAGGAGGGATCCTCAGATCAATACCATTTCTCTTCCCACCTATAGAACACAGACTCTGCTCCAGCCTCCTCCCTAACTCTGGGAGGACTTTAATCCATGGATTAAAGTATTTATTTTTCCTTAAGGAAGAACTGGTGTCATTACATTCAGAGACCTGAATAGTTAAGAATTCAGGAAAGGCAGGGAGAGAAATCCAGGACAAGATACTCAGAGAGTTTTCAATGGTTGTGCAATTAATTCAGTGAACTGCCCCAATCTCTGATGATTTCTAAAGACTGAAAAAACACTACCTCGCTAAAAAGCCAAGCAGTTAAGTCTGAGACATAAATCATGTCTTGGTTACAAAGTTCCCAACCTCTCTCTTAAATCATTACATTCATTCTAATATTTCCTTAGCACAGAGGTGGGAAGCAGTTTGATATATAGTGGAAAGAACTCAGCATTTGGAGTTAAAGCTGAGTTTGGGGAATCCCAATTCCACCACTCACCAGCTGTGTGAACTTGGGCAAGAGAATGGGTTTATTCATCTGAAAAATGGAGATAAAGCTTCTAAACCCACAGATTTATGGTGGAGACTAAATGCCCTAACATAAGATATATTAACAAATGGTAGGACCTATAATCATTGTCACTTCAGTGTATATGCTGTCTTCTCTAAATTCTCAGTTAAGGGTCTAGGATTTGGAAGCTGGAAGAGAGATAGAGCCAGTCATCTGACTCTTCGTTCTACACAGAAGGAATTGAGACCCATCAAAGGGTTCAAAAGACATTTCTAAGACATGAGATGAGATACTTGCCAAACCCCATCACCTATCTTCTAGCCTAGTTCAGTACAGAATTTATTTTAGCACCTACTATATGCCACATAATGGAAAGTAAAATGAATAATAATACAGAGCCTTTGTCCCTGGGCAGCTCATATTCCAATTTCCCTCTGGTTGTATATTCTCCCTCTTTGGATCATAAACTCCTCACCTAGGAAGACTGTGTCTTCCACCACCGTCTACAGTCTAGCACCCCACAGGAGCCAAAGTCCTATGGTGCATACAATAGGTACTCAACACATTTTGGAGGGAACTAAGAAACATCTTTATTGTTTCACATCAGGTCTGCTCCAGAGTGAGAAAATCATTTTCCCAAGTCACCCAGGACCCACAGTACAACTTGCCTTGTCCCTTAGGACATTATTCTCTCCTCAGTCTCAGTCCACACAAGAGTAATAGTAAAAGAATCTGACTCCAGAGCTTCCAGGCCTCTCATCATACCATCTCTCCTTTTCTCTCTAAAAACCTAGGAAAACGCAGCAGATAATGAAGGGCAGCCCATTCTCTGAGTAACAGGTGAGAGCCTTTTGAATAGAATCGCCCTGTCAGATGGGTACCAGTGGTATGAGGGCATTATAGTTATGTGCTTAACTTCATGATCTCTTCTTTCTGAGCCTTCACTGCTCCATCACTTCTGTCCATCAGCTCTTAGATTTTGTCTAGGCATTTGCTTTCAATGTCTCCATGTCTGCTGCACTGTCAGCTAATGGCTGCAATGAATTCTTTCGAAGCCAGGCTTTACTGGCCAAGTACCCAGGGATCAAAGGGGCTCCTTCACTTTGGGAGAGGGCGCCCATGAGTCTTCCAGTCAGCATCAAGGAGATGGCGAGCCACTTCCAACTTGCTTACTCCCTGTGTGCATATTCCTGTCTTCCTCTGGCTCGAGTTGAGAGAGCCAGGCAGTGAGGTCTCTCTGCCTCTGAAGAGGATCTACCTCTGCACATAGCCATAATTTGATGTCTCTCCCTGGGATACATATAGGGAGTTATTGAGCCAAGAGTTTATTATCGAGCTTAGCATGAATATACAGTGAGGAGAGCTGAGTGCAAAACCAAATGTTCCAAGTGTTCCTAATTCCATGTGTTTTGAAGTGCCTGAAGCAGGAATTTTATGGAAGAGGGAGAAAGACTCTTCCCTGGTGGTAAATTAAGGATACATCTCTTTGGCTTTGGATCATGATCAGGCCTTTAGCATCAACTAATCCCATTCTCTCTTTATTTTCTAATTGCATTCTTACCAACAAGGCTGAGCCTTGTTTTCGTAGTATAGTAAGCCTTGCTAAAAAGCTTCTCTGTTCTGAGGCTCCCTCGAAAACATGTCTTCACTTCCAAGGGTAATGAACTCTTTTATAATAAACGCCTGGCTTTAATGCATGCTCTCTTTGGTTTCCAGGAACTGCCTTATAATTACACGGCTCAGGATTGCATGTCAGAGGTTTGCTTCACCTTTAATATTTTATGAAGAAATTCAGATTTTGACAGTAAAAATATTTAACCCAGAGGACCCAAAGCTCAGACTATTATTTTGTAAAGTAGCCATCTAGCTGCACGCTTGTGCATCACTGGTTTCCCCAGTGCATACTCACACTCTCTCGTACTCTCTGAGCAGACCCAACCACATGCTGTCCAGATGGAAACCTGGCTGTATCATTACATTATATTGAAATAACCCAATACCACCTGTTTCTGTTGGGGCTCCTGCCAACATTTTCCCATAAAACATTTATTTTGCTAATATTTTAGTTGGTCACCACAGAAGGACACTTGAAGTTAAAGATTTACCATGTGTTGCAGCCACTCGGAGCCAAGAGAGGCAAAAAAATACAAAATAAAAATAAAAAAGCCCTTTGAAACCAGGCAACAGAGTTGGAGAAGAGCAAATGTCTATCTATTGTTTCCAAAGGTGGATGCCTCACCTGGCATGATGTAATCATGGGCACCAGGATTTCAAAACAAGATTTTCTTGGCAATCTTCACAAAACAAATTATTCTCCTGTGTCTGGTGCTCATCTTTGGGTTATAAAAATATTTTTAGCTTTGTAAGGAGACTTTCCTGTTTCTTGGCAGATTTTCCCCCTCTAAAACGTTGCATGTGTAAATAAGTTCATGGGGATAGGAAGTTGATTGGGTTAATTTGACATATAGAAACATAAGGCATACATTATTTTCATTCCATCAAGTACAGGATAGGGGATTGGTGTTTCCATATTAGGAACTGACCCTGAACATGATGTTCAAAGTCATTAGATGCCCTTGGAAGCAGAAGCAGTAAACTCACCTTCAGGACTGAATATCCAATTAGACTCCCTTGGTATAGAGACAAAATGCAACCTTAATAAAGTTGTATAGCATTTTGTTTATCTGTCTTCTACAACTACATAATTGCTTGTCATAAAATATGGAATTAAAACTTAACTAATTCAAAGACAGGGAAGCCATTGAAAGTGTGTGTCAAGGGTATCACTTGGAACTGCTTACACCTAGTTATGCCTTTAGAAGAAGACCTTTACCATCTACCTCCTTTGCTCCTGCCGCTAACCCACTATCCTTTCTAGTTTTAGCTTATACCAACATTACTGCCTTAATTTTCTCTTGTACATTGACCCTCATCCTCTCCAAAATAAACCCCTGAGGACTAAGGAACACGCACAAGAGATGAATGGAGTGTGGCTGCATATGCTTAACTTCTCCAATCTTTTGACTTTCACAGTGCCTGGAGCCTTCATGAGATTTTCCCCAGAATTCTGATTCACTGCAAAGTGGTATTCCTTTCTATCATTGTAATGGGTGATTCAATTACAAAGGTTAACTGCATAGCCCTTGCCCCTCTTCCTCCCCAGTTAATTAGGAGTCCCTTGTCCCTAGTTAATTACTGTCTTCCCTTGTGCTCCTTCTAGACTGGTGACTAGAAATCAGAGGGGGGAAAAAAAGAATGAGCTTGGAGCCCCACTCATGTAGTATGTCCATTTTCCAGCTCAAGGAGCTCTTTTACACCAAAATGCCCACTTTGCATTGTAAAAGTAATTTATATTTTAGATATTTGTTTTAAAAGTCAACTTGTAACCTATAATGGCTGTAGATATAGATTAAAAATCACAAGTAAAGCAATATACCTCTCTTGACCGCTCCCATTCATGTTCACATATCCTCCCTGAAGACAGATAATCATATAATTAAGCAATCCATTTTTCAGCGTATGTGGGCTATACAAAAGACAGTGATACAATGAATCCTGGTGTGTGCTTTGGTTCAAAGTAGAAAATACTGAATAATCACCTTTTTTATGAAAGCACTTGACCTTTAAATTTGTATTTTCCCCCAACAAATTAAAATTATTGTTCAGAGAGGTGTTGAATGCAGCACAGATAATCCAAAGGTGGCCCATCTGTTACTCACTGTTACAGTCTGTGTTAAATGACAGTATTAGCTGACTGCCATTAAAAAAAAAAAAAAAAAGTACAGAAAGAGTCACTTTTGGCTTTCTGTCAACACCAGCCTTAATTTTTTTGTTCCTTTTCTAAGATCATAAATCTAAATTCTTAAGAGCAATATGAATTCATAAGTACCACTTGCGATTTGCATCTAAGTGGAGAATCTCAACATCCTGAATGGCATAAAACAGAACAAGTGATAACTCAGCCTCAAATGTTGAGCCTGCTCTCAAAACAGAAAATTTTCTCGGGGTGACTCGGTGGCTCAGTCATTAAGTGTCTGCCTTCAGCTCGCGTCATGATCCCTGGGATCAAGCCCCACATCGGGCTCCCTACACTGTAGGAGCGCTGCTTCTCCCTCTGTCACTCTCCCTGCTTATGTTTCCTCTCTCACTGTGTCTTTCTCTGTGTCAAATAAATAAATAAAATCTTTGAAAAAACAAAACCAAAAAAACCTCTCATTAAAAAAAAAAAAATTTCTCTTGAGTTGCTAGATTTAGCCAATAAAAATACAAGATGTCCAGCTAAATTTGAATTTCAGAAGTATAAGAATGTCTTATAGAGCAAATTATTCATTATCTATCTAAAATTTAAACTCAACTGGGCATCCTGTATTTTCTCTGGCAGATCTATTCCAGAGCACTCAGTCTCTCATTCTGATTTGCTCTAGTTCTGACTTTTTTCCCTTTCTACAGAGGAAAACAGCAAATACGGACAGCTGCAGCTGATGGCTGAAAATGATGAGCGCTAAGAAGTCAACATCCAGCATCCTTTATGTTGTTTATGTTTATTAGTTAGTTATTGGACCGTTTCCCTTCTCATGATTAAACAACTCTTTTAATCACTGTCTCAATTTCTGGAATCCTTTATCAAGAGCAAGGACAACTCTGTCTAGTCTGAGCAAAAAAAAAAAATGCGAACCTTATGCTAATATTCAGAAGCTTTTTGTTTACCATGCCAGCATCTATTGGGGTAGGGATTCATCATGAGAAATGCTCAAGGCAATGCAGTGGTTTGGGATGCAGTAAGATCGTTCTTTCTGAGCACTGGAAATGCACTCTTCCCTTCCCCCAAAAGGGTCCTGCATTCAAAGCTCAGACCCCGAGCTAGGAGAAAAGCTGGGGCAGCCAAAGTAGTCAGAGGGGCTTGAGCCTCGAGGCCACAGCCCCCATGGCAAGACTGCCAGGCCAGAAGAGCATCCTAACCCAGCAGTAGCAGAAACTTCTTCACCACTAGCCATTCCCACCTTTCCAGAGCTGGGAACAAAAACCTTTCTGGCTCCCCACTTCATTTCTCTTTCCCTCATGCCATAAAGTGGCCACCATAGACTCAATTTAAAATCATACTTTCTCAAAAAAAAAAAAAAGGCAAAGCTAAGAATCCATATTAAAGCAGAAAACCAAAAGGAATGAAAACTTTTTTTCTTTATTAAACTATTACATTGATGAGAATCAAAAAGTAATTTTAAATGTTTTTATTTCACATTTAAAATGGTTTATATTTATCTGTTAAGTTTGCAGTTAAAAGAGTGTGTTCTCTTATCTCATTTAAATCATAGTGATTTATTGCTAAGAAAAAACATAAGAGCACATCCAACAATCTCTAAAAGACATGGAACGGTTTAGCCAAATAGTTCTCTCCAAGTACAGTTCCCAGCCAGCAGCATCAGCATCACCAGAGTCTTGTCAGAAATATAAATTCTCTGCCCCCCTCCTCGAACTGCCGAGTCAGAACCTTCGTAATAACAAGACTTCTACGGGATTCCCATGCACCCTACAGTTTGAGAACACTGCCCTAGTCTATGAGGAACTGCCAGGGTAGCCTGAGTATCTCTTAACTATCTGACCCAAGCAGTAGGACTTTCAAGCACTTTTGTAGAGTGTTCATAGAATGTTTATCTCTTCCTGCCAACGCTGGGATTGGTGCTTCAGATTTCTGTGCCAGACTTAAGAACAGACCATTAAAATTAGTTTGCCCTATTATGAAGATGGTCTCCATTTGTCACCCTTTATACCCACTCCCCATGAGACATACACATAGGCTGCCTCTGCCCAATTCAAGGTATCTCCTCTAGCCCTCAAGTTCCCCTTTTGGGATATCCTGCACTCCCTCCCCACAGTCTCTTCTCTTTAATCTTAACCTCCAGCCTATATCACCTCCAGCCTACACCTTCACCCACCCACCAACTACCCCTTTTCAGCCTCCGTCTTTTCTTCAGTTTCCAAAGCTCCTTTCTCATTTATGCCTTACCCTATGCACCATCTATCTATCAACCCAACACCCTCTATCAATCTTGGAAACTCTGTATTCTAGCTCCCACTCCTACCTTATGCCCTTTTTCTCTCCAATGGAAGCACTATTTCCTTTCCCCACAGGTTGGCCAGACACACCATTATCTGGCTGCCCATCCCCAGTTTCCACTGTTTTCCTGATGGGCTCTTATTCTCAGCCCCAGGGATTGCAGGGGTTACCAGCCCCAGACTCACTCCTCTCTCCCCTGCTCTTGAATCACCATCTTTGTCCTCTATTTCTGCTAGGATCATTGTCTTCTCCAACTTTCATATTCAACTCTTCATTATATCTTTCCACTGGTTTGTTTTTAAAGTATATTTAGGTAAATAAGACAGCTGATTTGAAGGGAAATATTAGAGAAATAATTGTTTAGGTGATATGAAGGTAAACCACAAATCATGAAGGTGATAACGGAACAGATGATGGCATAAAATGCTGGTATAGCAGGAGGAAAGGGCATTACAGGAAGCAGAAAATGTTAAATATCAGGAAAAAAAAAGATCCTGGGGGTAGGAACAAGCATGTGACTGAAGACCACTGTGGGTATACCAGTATGGGAAGAAAAAAGGGACAGTTCAGGTAAAGCAAAAATTTTGAACCTTTCTTAGGTCAAAAACCACTTTAAGAATCTAATAAAAACCAAACACAGTCTTCTTGGGGGGGGGGGGGGCTATTCAAACAAGCCTTTAATTTCAGGCATTGGGAAAAACCCATGAAACCCAGTGGTAGATGAGGTCCAGAGACCTCAGGTAAGGAAATATGATAGGTTAGGAAAGACAGGTTTGAGTGCTATTCAAAAAGAATCAATGCCAGAGACTGTGAGATACCTTGGGCTTCATCCTAAGTTGAGTTAGATCTTTGGAGGGGTGGTGTGTGTTTTAGGATGCCCCGCTTTGTTCACTTTCTTTAAGACAACTTTTCTCCAACTTTCAGTATGATTTTATAAAATCTGTGCTTTGATTTCAGAAACTCTGGACTAGTGATGTTGGTTTCATGCCAGAAAGACCAGGCACTAACATATTTTGAATGTGATGTCATAGATAACGTACAGGAAACGATTATCACTGGGCAGATAAAAGGAAAATATCTTAAAAGAGAATATAAACTTCTTAACCTACTCTAGAGTCATCCTAGTGAAAATTTCTGTGCACCACTGAAAGAAAACTCAGTAATGTGTGTAAGGAGTGCTTTGCATATGTCCGGAGGTTAGAGGAGAAGCCACACCTGGATTGCAAATGTATTGGCTCCATCTATGGGTGTTATCCTACCAATCCTGAAACAAGATTATAATTTTTATGTCTTCAATGTGATAGTATCAGTTAACATGTATTCAGATGTTGCTATGTGCCAATGCCGCATGCCTTATCTCATTTAATCCCCACTGTTAACCTTCTGAAGCAGAGGAAGCTCAGGGAGCTTAAGTAAAGAGTGATTAAATCACTATCCTAGAACCCAAAGGTGATATGGACTAGACCAAAATTTAAAAAGACAGCCTGACTCTAGAGGTCCAGTTCTTCACCCCATCCTGGATCCAGCAATGGTTCTCTTTCCCAAAGACCAACGTGACTCAAAATCTAAATTCCCTGGTCAGATTGTTTTCCATCCAGACCTACAAACTGTAATTGGATTATGCAGTTGGAATCTGAGAAACAGGAAAGTGCAAATGGTCGAAATAATGAGCACTCATTAAATTCCTTGGAAAGAACAACATAGCCTTTCAAGGCAATTCCTACAAGCAAGTTTTGTCTGAAGACAAAAATTTAAAAGTTGGGCAGGAGGGCATCAAGAATGTGATCATTACTTTTAGATCTTAGCTGTTTTCTCCCAATACCCACTTCTCCACTTGTTTTCCCACAGAATATGTAGGTGCTCACTTATTAAAAATAAACTTGCACACCAGTCCACCCCAGAGTAAGATCAAATGGCTATCCTGGGAGTGATATGAAAATGGAGTCATTTCCGTGAAATTCCCAAGAGTGCTTTTTCGCTTTTAAGAGCAGTGAAATCACTTTATGCTGGTAATTTATTATTTCCACCAGTTATTCAAATATTTGTCTACATGATGAAAAATTAGTTCTTATTCAAACACTTTTCTGCTTTTAAAGCAAAAGCATTCTAAATATTCAATGAAGCTGAGACTCGAGCAAAAGGATCCACAAAGAGATAAATTAAAGACATATGCTTTCTTTCTCCCAAGATAAGCAAACTTAAATTAATAAAAATTAAAAGGCTATAGCTCTCTTCAATAGACAGTGGATTTTACAAACTAGACTGGATGCCTGATCTCAACGAAGGAGCTTGATTTCATCTGAATACCACTGATTTGGCCATTGCTCTGAGTTTCCATGCTAAGTGGGTTCCATTGCTTCTGAAAAGGTTGTTCAGGCTAATCTCTGTTCTGTCCCTGGTATTCATAGTCTCAAGTAATAATTGTGTGAAGACATAAACTTTTTAAAATGTAAATTATAACTGGTGTTATCAGAAAAAAATATAGATTGTTGTCCAATAGTTATGTTACAGATGTTTCTATCACTACGGTAACAGTTACTGTGTTTATGTGAATAATAGTCCCCTTTCCATCTAAGGCATCATCTATGTGTCATTCCACAAGAAGGGAAGGGAAACCAGAGGGATGGTTGGGTGCATAAGAAGAAGAAAGGACTGTTTACCAGACACTTTCTGACACTGTGGAGAACAAAATGAATACAGGAGACCCAATTATTGCACCCAGAAGTGTAACTTCTCCCTTCTAGAACTTCCATGCCCTTGGTAAAAAACAGATAGAGGTATAATTGAAACCCAACAGCTTTTCTTCCTGAAAAACAGGGCCAATTATACTTTTAATAAAAATATCTCTTACTAAACTAAATATTTCCCTACTGTTCCCAGCAAGTAGTCCTTCTGGAGGGAAAATTCTACAGAAGGTAAAAAGAGCTCTGTAACTTGTTCAAAATTGAGGGAGACTCAGGGAAAGAGGGAAAATACTCAGAGAACAAAGTATGCAAATAAATACAGAAATTCATCATAACAGTCTCTGAAATCTCACTTTGAAGCATGAAAGTCAATGTTGCCACCCAGTCACATTACTATTCAAACACATCAACATCTAGGAGAGTATTTTCTCCCCTGTCATCCGTTTATCCTCAACCACCCTAAGTATCCAGCACATGAAAGTCACCAACACTTAACGTTTTAAATGAACAAGAAATCACCTCACAGAGCACAGAGCATACAGTATAGGCATAGGATTTTTTTTTTTTTTTTTACTGATTATCAAGTTTCACATGCGTTAAAGTCATTAAAAATCTGGTTTGGGTCAGCAAGTTCAGTAAATCGGCCTCATAAAAGAAGTTTGAGGAGAGCCTTTTCAACTGACCTTTTCTTCACATTTAAAACGCCTCTGAATTTGACAGTAGGTATCAGGAGGTTTGGAAAAGGTCATGCCTCTTGCCCGAGTAGCTCAGCTTCCAGTTATCTACCCCAAGGAAGTAATAAGAGGTGTGAATAAAGATTTATGTGTGGAGATGTTCATCACAGCACTGTTTAGATTATCCATGGACATACATGTCCAGCCACAGGGTCAAGTTTAAATTAATCTGGGATGAGGGTACAGCCATGCAATGGAATATCGGTGACCATTAAACGGGATGTTTTTAAAAGGTTTTCTTAATGGCACAGAAGACATTTCACAATATGATGATAAATGGAAAAAGCAGGATACAATGCAGTCAATACCATATGATTCCAAATCTGCAGTGCAAAAAAGATAGAAACCATAGGGAGAGAGAAACAGATAAAGAGAAAATCAGAAGTTAATATTTCATGATATGAATTGGGGTTACACCTTAGTTATGAGGCTATGAGTGATATTTCAGTCATCCTTTTTTTGTATTACCCAATTATTATATATTCTCAAATAGTTTTTATAGTTAACAATTATTATTATATATTCTCAAATAGTTTTTATAGTTAGAAAAAAAATACAGATTTTTAGAAGTCTTATCATTGTTATCTGTTTAAACCAATTAGTACATCTAACATGGGGAAAACAACATATTCTAAATTCCAGCAATTTCAGTATTATTGAAAAACAGTGTTCCAGAACACCTCCTCCCACGGGACCCCTATGTTATCTTCAAAACCTCTGTGCATTTGCCCAAATATCCAACTGCTCATGATCTGTGTGACAAGAGGAGCTAATAATTACAAGGATTTGCCTGGTAAGGGAAGGTAGCAAGGGAAGTTTAGGAGAGTCAGATCCCAGCCAGAGATTGCCATTGACTTCTTGAGCAAATCATTTAACCCCTCAGGCTTCCTTTGTCTCATCTGAGTGATGAGACTAGGTGATGTCCAAGTTCTTTTCCAGCTTTGAAGTTCATGAAATAATTGTCTCTTTCTCAGCCCTGGCCACGCTGTCCTAGGAGGCCACCACCGACTAAACTACATTTGGAACATGATAGACCTCAACTGTTGCTGACTGTCCAGTAACTCTAAAGCACAAGGGAGGCCAACCACAAACATTTTGGTCATTAAACAGCCTTCCTCTACCTCATCCCCTGGCTTCTGGGCCCAAATAATACAACATGCTTAGCATTCTGTTCTCCCCGCCTGGTATAATTTTTAACCTGAAGTATCTACTTTTATCATAAGGGAAACCAAAGATGTCCTCAAGAACAGAGAACCTCAGCCTTTTCTGGGACAGAGCAGCCTTTGAGAACCTACAGAAAAGACTGATTGACTTCTCCTCAGAAAAATACTATTTTATATCAAATTTTTTTCATTTCATGACATTACAGAAAGACTAAAGTTCTTAGGGCCCTTGGATGCAACGTTAAAAACCCCTGGTGAGGAATATATTGACCTATTCTGTAGAGTCCCAGACAATTTAAAAGTATGCCTCTTTTTCAAGATTAGGATGATTGTGATGACGAGAAATAAGCCAAGTAACTAAAGAGGCCCTCCCAGGCTTTGTGATTTGCAAGGAAGGGAAGCCACTAGTCTACTAGTCTACTACTAGTCTAGTAGGACAGTTTAAGAGGCAACAAGCTTTAGGATTGCAGTGAGGAGGTGGGATCCCAGAAACTTTCCCTGCTCCCATGCCCATCTATAACCCACAAAGCTGAAACCATCATGACACCCTTATCCTTTATAAGAATTATAACTACCATGCACTGAGTGTTTACAATTCCCCATGTATTACCTCACTTGATCCTTAACACAACTCACTGTAGTACTATTGTGCTTTCATGGTACTCAACATGCTTCCATTTTACAGATGAGGAAACAGTGTCAGGGAGGTTAAGAAGCTTCCCCAAGGTCACAGCACCAGTAAATATGAAGAGCAAATTTGATACAAGCTCTTCTTGCTCTATTCCACCTGCTTAAAACTAACCATTACCAAGAAAGTCTCCTTGCTTAGCCCAGTCACTGGGTTGAGTTAGTTTCTTAAGAAATATTGATATAAGCCAAACACAAGTGACACAGAGCAGACTTGTGAAAAGTTGGCAACAAGTGGCAGCTGAATAGCAATAAAGTCTTGATGTCCAGTGTTTCCTGAAGGTCCGTTTGAAGGAGGAAGTGAGGGAAAAGGTTTCCTGGAGCTTCTGGAAAACAGCATCTTTGTGTTTTTTTCCCATTTGCAGAGTCATTGTTTCCCTGTCTGTTCAAGGCTGTGAGTGAACAGCTATAGCTGGGGGAACTCTATAGCTACAGACCATTGCCAAAGCCTTTACTGAAATCCCCAGGGCTAGGGAGTCACACACCAGTGCACAGCAAGCTTGGCTCTGTGTTCCAGAAACTGGCTAATTCTCCCAACAAAACAGACTCCCTTTGTCCCCTAGTGACCTTACTCAGAATCTTAGAACTTAAGAAATGGAAAGAATCTCAAATGTTACTTGGTTTAATTCCTTTCTCCTTTTCATCATACCCACCTTCCTTTACCATAGTACTTGACTTTACCAAGGAAGAAATTCAAAACCAGAGAAAAGAAATGACTTGCTTGAGATTACTGTTACAGAAAAGAAATTGAACTCAAGTTTACTTTGGGCTGGGAAGTATACAGATATTTTATAAATAACATCCCATTTAAACATATAACCATTCACTAAAGTAGGTATAGTAATACCTATAATAATAATGCAATGGAAAAATGTTCACAAAGATAAATAATTCACCAAGGTGAAACATACAAACAAAATGCTATTTGAACACAGATTAGGCTGAACAATAAAACCAAGGCCTTTTTCAAAAACCACTATTGGCCACCAGAGTTGAGGAACAAGTTACCCTGGGCATGACACAGTGAGGTATAAATCCACGTGTTTTGGTTGTCTTGCACTCTCCTTACCTGTGGTGCTCTATCTCTCTTTTTCTCTAGGTCTAGAGAATGCACAGCAGACATGATGATGGAAATCAAAGTAAGACCTCGTCCATGAGCACAGTGAGGACAGAGAACAAACACCAGAATCTAAAAAGGAACCATTCAGGTTTGGATATGTACCAGAGTGGATGGAAGACACACCCTAGGGTCAAAAGAGATAAGTGGTATCTCAAGTATTCCAGAATACTAATATACGGAGGGAGATATAAAACAAATACACTTTCCCTAAAAACCATGGTGTCATCTGTCCCCATCCAACATAGCTTCAATGCTTAGAGAAAGAAGGGAATAAAAGGATTTGAAAATGAAGAAAAAGAGTCTATCTAAAGAACAAGATTTAGTGTTCCCCATCAGGCAAAGCAGAAGTTCAAAGTCAGTGTAAATTGAGTTACAGAAAAATAAAGATTGGGGGAGGAACAAGATGGCAGACAAGTAGGAGACCTAAATTTCATCCAGTCCCAGGAATTCAGCTAGATAATTCAGCTAGATATCAAGCCATTCTGAGCACCTATAAACTCAACAGGAGATCGAAAAAAGAATAGCAGCAATTCTGTGAACATAAAAGCGACCGCTTTCTGAAAGGTAGGACATGCAGAGAAGTGAATCTGAGGTGATATTTCAGAAGATAAACAATGGGGGAGGAAGCCTCCATCCACCAGCTACTGGCAAGTGACAGAGCAACAGAGCACAAAATCAGAACTTTTAGAAGTCTGTTCCACTGAGGGTCGACACTCCAGTGGCTAAACAGGAGGCGGAGCTCTCATGGGGACATACTGGTCTCAGGACCCTCAGGGGTCACAGAAAGACTGGGGGTGCCTAAGTTTGACAGATTCCCCAGGTTTCAGAGTAGGGAAGCCGGGTGCAGAGACAGAGCCAAGCAGTGGGCTTTCAGCTCAGGGTTGCCATAAACCGTGATCCAAGGCTTTATTGGACCACTGAACTCTGAACAGGGACCCAACAAGCAGCAGATCCAGGGAGATTCCCCTTCCTCTCCTGGGAGGAGTTGCATGGGAGCATGCTGCAGGAATCTACTGGGTTTAGAGACCAAACAGGGCCATGCACTAAAGATAGAAATGCTCGTCACAGGCCAAATGAGCAGAGTGTGGCTGGAGACAAGGGAGATGGAAGTGATTGACTACTTTTCTCTGAGGGTGCACTGAGGAGTAGGACCCCAAGCTCTCGGCTCCTCCAGGACCAGAGATTGGGAAGCCATCATTTTTATTACCATCCTCCAGAGCTGTACAGAAAGCTTTCAGGGAACAAAAGCTACAGAGAAGAAAACTGAGCAGATTTCTTAGCCTGGCCCCTGGCAGAGGCAGTGCAATTCCACCTCCAAGACAAAGTTTACCAATCAATGATAACTGCAAAACTCCCATAGTAGGGGAATGCAGCACATAGAATTCATGGCTTTTTTCCCCCATGATTCTTTAGCCTTTCAAACATAATTTTTAAAATTTTCTTTGTTTTTCCTTTTTCTATTTTTTTGAATTTTTCTTCTTTCCTTTTTCAAAACATCTTATCAATTCCTTTTTAAAATTCTTTTTAAATTTTCATTTTACAGTCATATTCTATCCCTTCATTGTATTTAACCTGTGTGTGTGTGTGTGTATGTGTGTGTGTGTGTGTGTGTGTGTGTGTGTAAATAATTTGGGATATAGTTTCCTCTAACAGACCAAACTATGCCCTAAATCTAGTGTACGGCTAGTCTCCCATCTGATCACATTCTCTCCTTTTCTTCTTTTTTAATTTTTTTCAATCAATTTTTTATCTTATGAATTCCGTTCTTAAAGTATTTTTAAATTTTTGTCCTTAAAATCATATTCCATCCCTTCATCGTATTTACCCTTATTCAAGTGTGCATGTCTGTGTGTGTATGTATATATATATTTTTTCCTTTCTTTAAATTTTGGGAGGCAGTTTCTTCTAACAGATCAAAATCCATGTTTCTGTTCTATTCACCAGCCTGATCATATTCTTTTTCTTTTCTTTTTCCTTTTCCCCTCAGTTTTGGGTCTCTTCTAATGTGTTTAGTGTATATTTTTATGGGGTCATTGTTACCCTTTTAGCATTTTGTTCTCTCATTCATCTGAACAAAAGGACAAAATTGGAAAACACCTCAAAAAAAAAAAAAAAAAAAAAGAACAAGAGACACTACCAACTGTCAGGGACCTAATCAAAACAGATATTAGTAAGATGTCAGAGCTAGAGTTCAGAATGATGATGATAAAGATCCTATCTGGGCTTTTAAAAAGCATAGAAGGTACTAGAGAATCCCCTTCTGAAGAAATAAAAGAACTAAAATCTAACCAAGTTGAAATAAAAAAGCTATTAATGAGGTGCAATTGAAAAATGGAAGCTCTAACTGCTAGGATAAATGAGGCAGAAGAGAGAATTAGGGATATAGAAGACCAAATGATGGAGAATAAAGAAGCTGAGAAAAAGAGACATAACTACTAGATCAGGAGGGGAGAATTCAAGAGATAAGTGATACCATAAGACAAAACAATATTAGAATAATTGGGATCTCAGAAGAAGAAAGAGAGGGGCAGAAGGTATATTGGAGCAAATTATAGCAGAGAACTTTCCTAATTTGGTGAAGAAAACAGGCATCAAAATCCAGGAAGCACAGAGAAACCCCCTCAAAATCAATAAAAAAAATAGGTCAACACCCTCCGAACTCCTATAAAACTTATAAGTTTCAGAGACAAAGAGAAAATACTGAAAGCAGCTTGGGACAACAGGTCTGTAACCTACAATGGTAGAAACGTTATATTGAATAGCCACAGAGACCTGGCAGGTCAGAAAGGACTGGCATGAACATTCAGAGCAGTAAATGAGAAAAATATGCAGCCAAGAATACTATATCCAGCTAGGTTTCACTGAAAATAGAAGGAGAGATAAAAAGCTTTCAAGACCAAAAAAAAAAAAAAAAAAAAAGAATTTATGAACACAAAACCAACCCTACAGGAAATAATGAAAGGGGTCCTCTAAGCAAAAAGAGAGCCTAAAAGTAATATAGACCAGAAAGGAACAGAGACAATATACAGAAATGGTCATGTTATACATAATACAATGCCACCAAGTTCTTATCTTTCAATAGTTACCCTGAATGTAAAAGGGCTAAATGCCCCAATCAAAAAACACAAGGTATCAGACTGGATTAAAAAACAAGACCGACCAATATGCTGCAGGCAAGAAACTCATTTTATTTTTTTGTTTTTAAAGATTTTATTTATTTATCTGACAGATCACACGTAGACAGAAAGGCAGGCAGAAAGAGGAGGGGAAGCAGGCTCCCTGCTGAGCAGAGAGCCCAATGTGGGGCCTGATCCCCGGACCCTGGGATCATGACCTGAGCTGAAGGCAGAGGCTTTAACCCACTGAGCCATCCAGGTGCCCCAAGAGACTCATTTTAGAACCAAAGATACCTCTAGATTTAAAGTGAGGGGGTGGAAAACCACTTACCATGCTAATGGACATCAAAAGAAAGCTGGAGTGGCAATCCTTATATCTGACAAATTAGATTTTAAGCCAAAGACTATAATAAGAGATGGGGAAGAACACTGTATCATACTTAAAGAGTCTGTTCAACAAGAAGATCTAACAATTTTAAATATCTATACCCCTAACATGGGAGCAGCCAATTATATAAGCCAATTAATAACAAAATCAGAGAAACACATTGACAATAATACAAAAATAGTAGGGGAATTTAATATCCCCCTCACTGAAATGGACAGATCATCCAAGCAAAAGATCAACAAGAAAAAATAAAAAGGTTTTAAATGACACACTGGACCAGATGGACATCACAAATATATTCAGAACATTCCATCCCAAAGCAAAAGAATACACATTCTTCTCTAGTGCACATGGAACATTCTCCAGAATAGATCACATCTTGGGTCACATATCAGGTCTCAACTGGTACCAAAAATTGGCATCATTCCCTGCATATTTTTGGACCACAAGGCTTTGAAACTTAAACTCAATCACAAGAAGAAAATTGGAAAGAACTCAAATACGTGGAGGCTAAAGAGCATCCTACTAAAGAAAAAATGGATTAACCAGGAAATTAAAGAAGAATTAAAAAAATCATGGAAACAAATGAAAATGAAAACACAACTGCTCAAAATCTTTGGAATGCAGCAAAGGCAATCCTAAAAGGAAAGTATATAACAGTACAAGCCTTTCTCAAGAAACAAGAAAGGTCTCAAATACACAACCTAACTCTACACATAAAGGAGCTGGAGAAAGAAGAGCAAATAAAGCCTAAACCCAGCAGGAGAAGAGAAATAATAAAGATTAGAGCAGAAGTCAATGATTTAGACACCAAAACAAAACCCAGTAGAACAGATCAATGAAACTAGGAGCTGGTTCCTTGAAAGAATTAACCAGATTGATAAGCCCCTGGCCAGACTTATCAAAAAAAAAAAAAGAGAGAGAGAGAAAGAGTAAGGACCCAAATTAATAAAATCATGAATGAGAGAAGAGAGATCACAACCAACACCAAAGCAATACAAATAATTATAAGAATGTATTATATGCCACCAAATTAGACAATCTGGAAGAAATGGATGCATTCCTAGATACTACCAAAACTAAACCAGGAAGAAATAGAAAACCTGGGCAGATCCATAACCAGTAAGGAGACTGACGAAGTAATTAAAAATCTCACAACAAACAAGAGCCCAGGGCCAGATGGCTTCCCTGGGGAATTCTATTAAACATTTTAAGAATAATTAATACCTATTCTCCTGAAACTGTTCCAAAAAATAGAAATGGAAGAAAAACTTCCAAACTTGTTTTATGAAGCCAGCATTACCTTGATCCCCAAACCAGATAAAGATCCCATCAAAAAGGATGAAATTGGGGCACCTGGGTGGCTCAGTGGGTTAAACCTCTGCCTTCAGCTCAGGTCATGATCTAACGGTCCTGGGATCGAGCCCCACATGGGGCTCTTTGCTCGGCAGGGAGCCTGCTTCCCTCTCTCTCTCTCTGCCTGTCTCTTTGTCTACTTGTGATCTCTGTCTGTCAAATAAATAAATAAAAATTTTTTTTAAAAAGGATGAAATTAAATTAAATTAAGTTAGATTAAAATAGATTAAATTTTTAAAAAGGAGAATTATATCCCTGATGAACATGGATGCAAAAATTCTCACCAAAATATTAGCTAATAGGATCCAACAGTACATTAAAAGGATTATTCACCTTTTTTTTTCCTGGGCTGCAAGGGTAGTTCAATATGCACAAATCAATCAATATCATACACTGCATTAATCAAAGAAGGGACAAGAACCATATGCTACTCTCAATAGATGTAGAAAAGGCATTTGACAAAGTGCGGCATCCTTTCTTGATCAAAACTCTTCACAAAATGTAAGGACAGAGGGTACATACCTCAATATCATAAAAGTCATCTATGAAAAGGCAACAGTGAATATCATTCTCAATGGGGAAAGATTGAGAGCTTTTCCCCAAAAGTCAGGAACATGGCAGGGATGTCCACTATCACCACTGCTATTCAACATAGTACTGGAAGTCCTTGTCTCAGCAAACAGACGACAAAAAGAAATAAAAGGCATCTGAACCAGCAAAGAAGTCAAACTCTCACTTTTTGTAGATGAATATGATACTTTATGTGAAAAAACCAAGAGATTCCACCCCAAAACTGCTAGAACTCATACAGAAATTCAGTAAAGTGGCAGGATATAAAATCAATGCACAGAAATCAGTTGAATTTCTATACACGAACAACAAGATAGAAGAAAGAGAAATTAAGGAGTCAATCCCATTTACAATTGCACCCAAAACTATAAGATACCTAGGAATAAATCTAACCAAAAAGACAAAGAATCTATACTCAGAAAACTATAGAATACTCATGAAAGAAATTGAGGAAGACACAAAGAAATGAAAAAACGTTCCATGCTCATGAATTGGAAGAACAAATATCGTGGAAATGTCTATGCAACCTAGAGTGATCTAAACATTTAATGCAATCCCTAACAAAATATCATCAATTTTTTCACATAAATGTAATAAATAATCCTGAAACTTGTATGGAACCAGAAAAGACCCCAAATAAACAGAGGAATGTTGAAAAAGAAAAGAAAAGCTGGTGGCATCACAATTCAGAACTTCAAGCTCTATTACAAAGCTGTAACCATTAAGAGAGCATGGTTCTGGCATAAAAACAGATGCATAGATCAATGGAAGAGAAGAGAGAGCCAAGAAATGGACCCTCAACCCTATGGTCAACTAATTTTCAACAAAGCAGGAAAGAAGATCCAATGGAAAAAAAGACAGTCTCTTCAACAAATGGTGTTGGGAAAATTGGACAGCCACATGCAGAAGAATTAAAATGGACCATTTCCTTACACCACACACACAAATAGACTCCAAATGGATGAAAGACCTCAACGTGAGACAGTGATCTATCAAAACCCTTGAGAATACAGGCAGCAATTCTCCGACCTCAGCCGCAGCAACTTCCTCAGAGACACATCGCCAATAGCATGGGTAGCAAGGGCAAAAATGAACTATTGGGACTTCATTACGATAAAAAGCTTTTGCACAGCAAAGGAAACAGTCAACAAAACCAAAAGATAACCAACAGAATGGGAGAAGATATTTTCAAACGACATATCAGATCTAGGGCTAATATCCAAAATCTTTAAAGAACGTATCAAACTCAACACCCACCGAATACATAATCCATCAAGAAATGGGGAGAAAACATGAACAGATATTTTACCAAAGAAGACATCCAATTGCCAACAGACACTTGAAAAACTGCTCAACATCACTTGGTATCAGGGAAATACAAATCAAAACTTCAATAAGATACCACTTCACACCAGTCAAAAGGCTAAAATTAACGAGTCAGGAAATGAAAGATGTTGGCAAGGGTACGGAGAAAGGGGAACCCTTCTACACTCTTGGTGGGAATGCAAGCAGTTGCAGCAACTCTGGAAAACAGTATGGAGGTTCCTCAAAAAGTTGAAAATAGAGCCACCCAACAACCAGAAATTGCACTACTGGGTATTTACCCCAAAGATATAAATGCAGTGATTTGATAGGGAACATGCACCCCAATGTTTTATAGCAGCAATATCCACAATAGCCAAACTATGGAAAGAGCCTAGATGTCCATCAACAGATGAATGGGTAAAGAAGATGATATCACATACACACACACACACACACACACACACACACACACACAGGAATATTATGCAGCCATAAAAAATGAAATTCTGCCATTTGCAACATAGATGGAACTATAGGGTATTATGCTAAGTGAAATAAGTCAATCATAGAAAGATAATTATCATATGATCTCACTGACATGAGGAATTTAAGAAATAAGACAGAGGATCATAGGGCAAGGGAGGGAAAAAATGAAACAAGACAAAACCAGAGAGGGAGACAAACCATAAGAGACTCTCAATCTCAGGAAATAAAGTGAGGGTTGCTGGAGTGAAGGGGTTGGGAAGAATGAGGTGTCTGGATAATGAACACTGGGGAGGGTATGTGCTATGGTGAGTGCTGTGAATTGTGAAAGACTGGTGAATCACAGACCTATAACCCTGAAACAAATAATACATTATATGTTAATTTAAAAAATTAATTAATTAGTAAAGATGGCATTTTTTGCACTCCTAGGTGACTATGAACATTCATATCTGCTCATTCTCAGGATATTTTTGTGCCTGTAACACCAAACAAGTATAGTATTGTTCCTATAGTTGGGCTAAGCTCATTATTCCATCATGCTATTAATTTGGAAACGCTCTACAGAAATCCTGGAAATTACTTAAAACTAGCTTGATGTAGATTTTAGGTGGAGGAAGTACCACCTAAAATAGTGTGCCAAATTTCCATTAAAGGCTTTCCCTCCCACCTTTCTCCCACTACTTGTTATTACATGTCTGAAGGGGAAGTAGAAGAGATAGAGGAAAAAGAAAGAGGAGTTCAAGAGTAATTTGTTTTCACCTAAATTGGGTGATGGAAGTGGGGTTGGGAGGCATCAAGCAGTGGGAATAAAGCTGTAAAAAGAAAAAAGACAGATTGTTCCTCCCTTTGCCCCTCAAGAACGGATTCAGTCCAGAAATATTCTCAGAATTTTGGACCAGAAATACAACTAGTTTTTTCCTGTCATCTTTAGGAAGGCCAACTGCCATGGAAACATGAGCCCAATGAAATGAGAAGGTCCCCAGAGGACTCATACCCTCAGCATAACCTACAGATTTCTCCATTAGGGCTTCATAAAACTAAGCATTTTAAATGTATACCTGTGTGATCATTTCAATCATCAGCCTCCCACTGAAAAATAAGTGCTAATGCTGCTTACCAAAGTGCTCTCTAAAAATAGCACAGTTTGTCACATAGAATGTGTTCTACATTAATTCGTTAAATGAATTAATAAATATGACATTCCAGGAATTTGAAATATTCATGTATTAGACAACAGCATTACACATGAAGTGTAATAGTGTTACTTGAAAATAGACTTAGCTTAGTTAAAAATTTATACTATACCTCTAAAAAAAATTTTAAAGACGTATACTTGTTATGCAAAAGGAAATTACATAAAATGCTCAATTAAAACTGGAAAAGGCCGAAAAATAGGACAGAAAAAGAAAAAAAAAAGGGGAAAGTGAAATAAAGAAAAAACACTTATAAATATGGTAGATACTGACCCAACTATATCAATAATCACTTTAAATGTGAATGGACTAAATACATCAATTAAAAAGACAGAGATTATCAGAGAGGATAAAAAGCCCTAAGATCCAACTATATGTTGTATACAGTAAACCCATTCTTAATATAAAACTAGGTTGAATGCTGTAGTCTCTTCGGGCTCTGTACTGTTCTACACACACTCATGCACACATGCACGCATGCACACACACTCACGCACATACCTGGTCAGATTCTGAGGTACTGGTGTTAGGACATCAATATACGAATTTAGTGTAGGGATACAATTTAATCCATAACAGTCCCTCACTCAGTCTTTGAAGCTAGCATAATCTTTATATCTTCAAATATTTCTCTTTACCCTCCTCCTCTTCCTTCTTTATCTTCTCCTCCTTCTCTCCTTTCTCCACCCTTCCTGTCCATTTCTCACTCTCTCTCTCTCCCTCTCCCCCTTCCAAATTTAAATTATACATATGTTAGAACATTTACTATGGTCCCAGAATTCTTGGAGAGTCTGTTCTGTTTTGTCTTATTTTCACTTCTTCTCATTGTGTTTTAATCTGGGTAATTTCTATAGACCTAGCTTTAAGTTTAATAATTCTTTCCTCAGCTGTATCAAATCCACTAATGAGCCTAACAAATGCACGTTTCATCTCTGTTATTGTGTTTTACATTTCTAGTATTTCTAATGGTTTTTTTTTAGTTTCCATCTCCATGCTGAAATTATCCATGTGATCTTGCATGCTGTCTGCCTTTTCTATGAAAGCCTTTAAAATATTATTTATGTTTATTTAAATCTCTTTCCAGTAATTCCAACATCTGTGTCATATTTGAGCCTGGATTTGATAATGACTTTGTCTCTTGGAGCTACATTATTTTTTTTCTTGCATTCTAACATGCTTTATAACTTTTTCTGCATCCCTGAGAAAAAAACAGTGGCCTAACATAAATTTGATATCAACGTCCAAAAAGACCATTAAAAAAAAAATAACATTACAGGCATCACTAAATGAACTACTAGAAAACAAAATTTAAAATGTATAAAAAGGATAATAAATCTTGACTGCATTGGGTTTAATCCCTCAGAACAAATGATTTCACAGTAGAAAAATGAATTAACATAAGCCACCACACTAAGAGATTAACAGGGGGAAAATCATGTAATTATCTCAATACTTGCCCCCAAAAAAGCATTTGATAAAGCTCAAAACCCTTTAATGGTGTTAAATAAAAACTCTTAACAAAAGAGGAAGAGAGGGAAACTTTAAAATAATTTTTAAATAATAATTTTTAAAACACATATATAACATACATATAAACATACATGTATATGTATATATTCATATATATATATATAAGATATCACATTTAAGAGTGAAATGTTAAATTTATTTCCTTTGTGATTAAAAATAAGACAAAGATACCCACTGTCACCAATTTTATCCTAGACAGTCCTAGACAGTAAAGAAATAAAAAAAACATAAAGATGAGGAAAAAAGAGGGGAGGCTGGGTGGCTTAGTTGGTTGAGCATCTGACTCTTGATTTCAGCTCAGGCATGTCCTGGGATTGAGCCCCGAGTTGGGTTCTGTGGTCAGCAGGGAGTCTGCTTGAGGATTCACTCTCTCTCCTTTTCCCCCTCCCCCTACTCATGCTCTCTCTTTCTCTAAAACAAATAAATAAATATTTTTTAAAAGAGAGACTAGAAAAAAAGAAAACTGTCTTTTAAATACATAATTAGAAGTCAGTTTATCAAGGTTATTTGAAACAAAATTAACACATAAAAACTTGCATTTTTATACAATAGCAATAATTACTTAGAAAATGACATTTTTAAAATGCCATTTATAAACATATAGACTATTTAGAATAAATTTAACAAAAGAATAAAAGATTTCTGTGAAGAAAATAATAAAATTGCTTTTTTAAAAAAATTTATTTATTTATTTGTCAGAGAGATAGATCACAAGCAGGGGGAGTGGCAGGCAGAGGGAGAAGCAGGCAGAAGGAGAAGCAGGCTCCCCACTGAGCAAGGAGCCTGATGTGGGACTTGATCCCAGGACCCTGGGATCATGACCTGAGCTGAAGGCAGACAATTGACTGAGCCACCCAGAAATCCCTAAAATTGCTTTTAAAAGAGATTTTAGTGTAAATAAATAGAAAGATAAAGTATTTTCAAAGATTGGAAAACTCAATGTTATAGAAATGTCTATTCTTCCCAAATTGATCTATAGATTCAACAGAATAGATAAGTTTTAATAATAAGTAGGATAAGGTCTCCTAATTTTCTTCTTCTTCATGTATATCTTGGTCAAATATAGCCAATACTTAATACTTCCACATGAATTTTAGAATCAGTGTTCAAGTTTCAAAACACTCAAACACACAGATTTTTTTCTCTCTTTCTCTTTCTCTCTTACTCCCTTTCTCCCTCTTTCTCTCCCTCTCTCTCTCACATGCAGATAATTGGGATTTTGATCTCCTACTAATTATTTCAATAATACATTAAAATTAAGAACTTTTGTCCATCAAAAAGTCACCATAAACATGGTAAAAGATAAGCTCCAATTGAGAGAAAACATTTGCAATTCATGTACCTAAAAAAGATGACTGCAATCCAGACTACAGAATAATTTCTACAAATTGCAGAAGGGAAGGAGGGACAGAGAGATAGAGAGGCAAAGGGAGAAAAAAAGGGAAGAAAAAGGAAAAAGAAAAAGTAGGCAAAAGACCTTAACTTCAAAAAAAGAAATCTGAATAGTCAATAGCATGTAAGAATGTGCTCCGCCTTACTAGCAATCAAAGAAATTCAGATTAAAGGCACAATGAGCTATCATTATACTTACACCTGATTTGAAAAATTTATGAATCTAACAATACCAAGTGTTGGTGAGGATGTGGATGCAATGCCACATTTCATATGCCACTGGTGGAGGTATATATTTTTATGACTATTTTGGAAGACATTTAGCAATACCTAAGATAGTAGAATCCATGAATTCATTATAACTAAGCAATTCTAGACATATACACCAGAGAAACTCTTTCCTCAGAGGACAAATGTACCAATTGTTTGTAGCAGCACTACCTAAAACTGGACACAACCCAAATGTACACCAACAGTAGAATGGAAAAAATAAATTGTGGTATATTCATAAAGCAAAATAATGTACTACAATAAAACAGAGTAAACATCAATACCATACATCAATGAATTTCACAGATGGGGAAAAGTAAGATAAAGCAGAACTGAGGAGGAAAAGCAAGTGACAGAACAACATTAACAGCATGATTCCATTTTTATAAAGTTTGAAAGGAAAAGGAAATGCAATTCATATATTAGTGATAACTAATACAGTACACAAAGGAAATTATTATCTCAATATAATATTAGCTATGTTTGAAGGGTAGAGAGGGGGCTATGTCAAAAAGGAGCACAAAGGAAGTTTCTAGAAAACTAGCAATGTTTTATTTCATAACCTAGGTGGAGGGGTCAAGGGCATTTGGTCCATAATTATTCTTATTTTTTTAATTGACCCATTTAATCAATTTTTTGAATGTATGAGAATTTTTTTTAAAGATTCTATTTATTTATTTGAGAGAGAGAGCAGACATGAGCAGAGGGAAGAGACAGAAGGAGAAGCAGGCTCCCCACTAAGCCAGAAGCACAATGCAGGACTTGACCCCAGGATCCTGGGATTATGACCTGAGCAAAAGGCAGACACTTAACCGGCTGAGCCACCCAGGTGCCCTGAATGTATGACAATTTTTTAAAATCAAGTTATGATTTTCAGTAGTCCATATCTATAGAAGACAAAGAGGTAAAAAGTCCAGAGGGAGGAAATTGTTAGTAAATTACAATATGTCCATATGGATATGCTATGTAGTACATAGCATATCCATATGGCTATACTATGCAGCAACTTAAAAGAATAAGATAGATCTAACTGAACCCATATGGATATATATCCAAGATGTAAAGCGAAAACAAGTTGTAAAAATTCCATTTATGTAAAAATTTTAAATCCAAAAAAAAAAAAACAAAACAAAGGTACAGTCTTTTTTAGTATTTAATTAATTTATTTGACAGAGAAAACACAAGAAGGGAGAGCAGCAGGATGAGGAGAGAGAGAGGAAGAAGCAGACTCCCCGCCAAGCAGGGAGCCCAATGTGGAATTCAATCCCAGGACCCTGGGATCACAACCCGAGCCAAAGGCAGCCACTTAACTGACTGAACTGCTAAGGCACCCAATTATATACCCAGATAAATTTGCAAATTTATAGAATGAGTTCAGAAAAACAAAACAAACAAAAACACCAACTTGGTGAGAGTAGTTAACTCTACTGAAGGAACTGATAATAGGGTAGAGGTGATGTGGGATGGGGCAAATTTAAGAATTCTATAGAGAATTTTACCGAACAATTATTATTTGCCTCTTTTATAAGGGATATAGTCCTACAGCAATGATTTCCTTTGTTGAAAAGTCTAGGATTTCTACTCTTGCCAATGAAGGATTAACTATTACGGGAATGTCTTCCCTCTGTAAACAGCTGAAAATCAAACTACATATATCAAAAAATGGTATTTAAACTTTGGACAATAGATAGCACAGGACTGTGCTGTGAGAGAGAAAGGAAACAAGAGGTAAGCCCTGAAATTATCTCAGATTACAGAATAAAAGAAAAATGACTAATTGGATTTCATCAAATTGAAAATGTTTGATCTTTAAAATAGACTATTAAGAAAACAAAAAGACAAACCACAAAATGGAAGAAAATATTTGCAAATATGTATCCAATGAAGGATCTGTATCTGGAACATATTAAAAAATACAGCTCAATAGTAAAAAGACAAACAACTTGATTTTTTAAATGAGTAAAAGATCTTATCAAGTATTTCACTAAAGAAAATATATGGGTGGCAAACAGGCACACACAGAAACATTTTCAGTGCCATTAGTCATTAGAGAAATGTGAATTAAAACCACAAGACACCACTCTACTTTCCCTAGAATTAAAAAGACTGACAATACCTAGAGTTGGTGAAAATGAGGAGTAACTGGAACTCTCATTCATGGCTGGTGGGAATGCAAAAAGGTACAGCCATTTTGGAAAATATTTTGGCATATACTTACCATACTACTTAGCAATTCTACTTATAGGAGTTGCTCAAGAGAAATGAAAACATTTTTTCATACAATGTTTTGATATATAAATATATAGCCACTTTATACTAATCAACTATAAATAAATTAATTGGTAAATGAATAAGCACATTATGGTAGATCTACACAGTGGAATATTCCTCAGCAATAAAAGAATTAATGGAACATGCAAAAACATGCATGAATCTTAAAAGCAGTTTGCTGAAGGAAATAAACCAGAAACAAACAACTACATAAAATGGTTGCACAGAGAAGATGAATTCTTCCTTCCCCTGCCTTTTGTTCTATTCAGGCCCTCAATGAATTGGATGGTGCCCACCACATCAGGGAACACAATACACTTTATTGAGTGCAATTCAAATGGCAATATCTTATTTAGAAACACCATAACAGACACACCCAGAAATAATGGTTAGCCAAATACCTACATGCCCCATGACCCAATCAAACTGACATAAGAAATAAACTATCTCATCTTCCCTAAACCATCCAACCCATTTGTCTGGGTTAGAAACCCTTCTTTTGATCATCCACTGCACCCTGAGAATACCGTCAGCATTACAAGTAAAACAAATGAAGTCTTGGCTAAACTATCCAAATTTTCTGACATCCCTCTTCTCTGCTCCTGAGGCCCTGATGCTTCCATTCCAGAGATTAATTCTGTTCCTCCAGCATCAGTGCATGCCAGGCCTCTCCCAACATTGTAAAGTTCAGGGCCTGACATGTGTTATGGTCTCAGCTACTCCCTTCCTCCTATGCTGCTAGAGAAGTTTTGGGCCCCAGATGCTGAAAGAACAAGGAAGGCGGTCTATTACCCTAGCTCAACTTGCTCTTCATTTCTTTTGTTCTTCTCAAGAACCTAAAAACAATTTCAGATGGACCTTCCATTTGCATGAGATGCTGCTCTCCTGCCAACACCTGCTAATAGATCTGGACAAGACATCCATGCCCAGTCCCAAACTTGGCAACTGAAATAATTTCATATTATTTAAAAAAAAACAAAAACAAAAACAAAAAACCATTTGCCCCTTCCCAACCTTAGGTTACCTACAAAACCCTCTCTCCTAACTTGACATTGCAACAAGCCCAGTTATCCTCTCCCGATTCCTGGAATCCTATCTAAGCAAATGGGGTAGAGAAAAGAAAATACTGCCATACACCTACCACTTAACACCATGACTGTTTATTTTAATGTCATTCCCACCCACAAGGCAATGTGAGGGCAAGCACCAAGCCTTGTTCACAAGTCTTATTCACTTCCAGTGCCCTGAAAAGTATTTGCCACATGGTAGATGCTGAATAAATAAGCAGGGGCCTCACCGTTGGCTTGAATTGGAAGAATAATACAAGATTATGATTTATTTACTCCATGCACAGATCTTTAAGGAAGTTCATGAAAAAGATGACTGCAGGAAGGTTTCAGGCATTCATCATCCCATCTCCTTCAAATATTACTTGAGGGACCAAGAATATCCTGATGCTCTGGTACAACACCAAATCTGCCCTGAAGGCACAGGCTTCAATTTTCATGGTAAGACTTAATTCATGAGTTTGACTGTCAAAAAAGGGGGGTGGGGCGGATAAATGCAGCAGGAAAGAGAACGAATCACCAAAAGATGAAGGAACGGGAGAGCAATTGTTAAGAGAGCCACAAAGTTGAGAAAAAAGAACTGATAACATCCATTCTACATGTCCCCCATTCTCACCTCTACCTAGACAGAATTCATTCATAAGAAGCAGACTAGTTTCTGTCCTTTTTGAGTTCACAGGCTCAATCTTTGTGAGCACTTCTTTTCTGAGTGCTTTAGTCCTCTGGGCAACAAACCAACGAAGTTCTACTGTGGTTCAATTTCCGTCATCCCTGCAATGAATACCCTCCAGCCTTCTTCCACACCATATGAATTAAAAGCACATCAGTGGGAAAATTACTGGAAGGAATAAAATTCCATGCCCATTTGGCAGCCTTGTGATTCAGTGGTATCAGCAGCCATTCACCTTTGGCTGTGGTCATCATGCACAGCGGAGCTCCCACACAGCACCGCCAGAGTGCCAGCAGTGCCCTTCACAGCAATGGCCTTCGTAAAATAATCAGACGACCACTGCCAAAGCGAGAGAACCTAACTCACTGAAATGCCTTCCTCGCTCCTCTCCATTCTTCTAGCTTACTTTCTTCTCAAAATCTCCAGCTTTCAATGCAATCTCATCCCACAGATCTTCTCTCAGGGAAAATGAGAGGAAGGCACCACCCTCCTCCCCCCACCCTCTCACCCCGCCCCCGCATCTCCGTTTTTGAAATGTCTCCAGGAGTGCCAGATGTACAGAGTTTTCCAGAAGGGTGTTGGAGGAGAGTGCAGTGCACTGAGAGCACCAAGGCTCCCTGATTATGCAAGGGATATGAGAGCCCCTCTATTCATCACCTCGAGGTAGACTATTAAATCTCTGGAAGCCTTCCACACGGTTTAGTAACGGAGATCCATTATACCCTCCCTCAGGTTCCATTGAACACCAGCAAACAAACATATGGTGAGTAAGTTCTAATGGAATTCCACACCACATGCAGGCTCTGTGCAGAGCTCTGTGCTGGGTGGAAGCTGGCCCCAAGCAGCCTTTGATGGCAGCTTCTCTGAGTGGTTTCTGCAACAGGATTTTCCTGCTTTTACCATGTAGGGATGGGAGGCACTGGGAATTTGTTCTACTTTTCTAGTAAAGCATTTGGCAAGGAGGGTCGGCACCTTCTTCTGTCCCCATCTCTTAAAGGAGCTTATTAGCTGACCTTGGACAAGTCACTTGGTCCCCGAAACCTCAGTCTTCCTCTTAAAAGAGCCACAAACAACACCATTCCTATTTCACAGGTGTTGCAATAATGAAACACCTCAGTGGACATAACTATGATTTGGAAAGCATTTCAGATTTGTGTAATTACCACCATCTTCTTCCTGGATTTCCTATCTCTAGCCCGTGCCTATAAGCTTCATTTGATACAGGAGCCAACCACACTTCCCTAAGGAAGGTTAAAAATAAAGCAACAAAACTAGAGTATTGATCATATTGATACCCAGAGAAAAAGAAGATTCTTGAGAACTACTCACAGACTAGCTCTAAAACCACTTCCTTTTCAGAAGGTAGACCATTAAAAACAAAAGCCCATCTTCCCCCTTTGTCCTTCTCCCTCACTCCAAAAAGAAATAAAAAATTATGGAGTGAGAGACATACTGATCAACTGAAGAAATTTAGATAAATTTGGTTTTTCATTAACTGCAGCTGTTGTTTCTTTCAATGCCTTAATGAAATTTATCATTTGAACATGCTGGCTGAGGAGCATTACTTGAGTCTTCTTTTGCCTTCAATTGTTAATTCTAACAATATGAATTCAATTTCTATAGTCGGTCTTGAAAAAAAAGTCCCTTTCCTCTCCTTTAAGTCGTTCTTATTGAAAAGTTATGCTTTCCAATCAGTTCTCTCTCTCTCTCTCATGCGTGCATGTGTGCTATTATCAACAGGCTAATCTTCAAACCCAAATCCAGCTCCTATGCTCTAAAATGACAAATATAAAAGCCAAAGCCTCTCACTGTAGCTCTCGGATTTCCAGCCTCACCCTCAGCCCATCACTGCTCCCATCCACGCCCTTCCTGGGAACAATGTTGAATTTGGTCTCAAATTCAAACATGCAGAAGGAAGCCCTCCCAAACTCAATGAGATTTCCAGCTCCAGTGCACCAAAGAAAGTTTTGTAGTTCCACATGAGTTGTCTATGAATGAGCTGTGAGGTGATAAATGACCTCCACACAATATCGGCTTATTTAAATTAAACTATTATTCATTTATACAGAATGATGACTCATGATTATCTGAATAGGGAAAAAAAAATGAAATAGGAGGAGATAGCCCCAGACCTCGTTTCCCATTATTGCTCTAAGAGTAATATAATGCTAGTCTTTATGTGGTTTCTCATTATTCTTAGAACTTTAGTTACCAACTTAATTATCACATTGTTTCCCTTGGAAGAAGAGGAGGAATAGACAGACTGTATTTTCTCTTTTCATATCAGGATGGATTAAATGTCAAGAATAATTAAATGCCACAAGGTGGTAGCCACCAATTGATGCTGACATCTTTTCAGAAAACCCACCCAGGAAAGAAGAAAATAGAAACATCTTAGCATCTCTGTGTCTTTCCTGACTTCATTTATGTAGGCGGGAATCCCAACATCTTAAACTAAAATGGAAAAAAGAGCAGAGACCCTGCAAGCTAATAATTACTCCATGCTTGGAATGAGAGTGTTCAGAAGAACAGACACGGATGTTGAAACATTTTGCAAAGAAGAAGAGAGTTTACTTCTGTGCATTCTGGCAAATGGAATCAACAAAGAATGTGAATCATTTCAGAGGATTTAGAAACACGATGGGGCCAATTTCAAAAGGTTCTCTACTCTGAATTTTTGAGGAAATAAAAGTAAGCATGGAAGCAGAGAAGATGTTACTGGCTAATTTATCAATAACTAATAAAAAGGTTCTACTTCCAGTTCTATTTAAGAACTAACCAGTAACTAAAACACTATCATGTGGCTGAGCAAGAACTATGTGAAGTAGATGGAGCTGAGCAATGTTCACTGAAACACTAAAATCTTTTATGAAAATCAGGGAATCAGGGTCAGTACTAGTCTGATGGACTCTGAAGTTCAAGTTCACTTTGAAATGCGTATGCATTTTATTCACTATGGCAAGAAAAAAAGGAAAACATCTTTTCAGCACACATCAGTGATTTTATTCCAGCAAAAAGTTGGCCACTATGGGAATAACAGTATCTGTTAGACAAATGAAACCCTAGCAAATACATTATCCTCTCAGGCTCCCAACATCCAATGAAGAGACCTTACTAGTTTCCATGTGTTTACCACGAGTGTCTCAGTTCTCACACAACTAAATGATAATGAATATCTCCACAACATTACAACCATACATGTCCCATCTCTTGTTTCATTTTGTGGATCCTTTCTTTCCCTGCAGCCCAGTCTTCCTTAATATTAAGAAACTGGGTTTTGATTCTGCATTCCCTTGGTCATTTCCTTCAAAACCATGTGCCCTGGGTAGCCAGTCACTCACCCAAGGTCACAGATGAAGTAAACAGACAAATCAAAAGCTCTGCCAAGCAGAACAACAAGGCCCATGCCGGGTGCCATCAGCTCTTCCAAGGGAAGTTCGGATTCAGTGTCCTGAGTTATGAGATAGCCCAACAGAAACAGAGTACGCAACCTAGTCATCCCAGCTGTAAAATACAGGTCAAATTCTTAAGCATCAACACCAAGTCTTTTTCTTTTTCTCTGAAGAACCACCTGTTAATCCGTTGACCACCAGATGTGCCCTAGAGCTCTGCAGCCACCCTGACACATAACACTTCCAGGATGTGGCTCATGTTGAAGAATGCTTTCAGTGGCTTGGGTGGAAAGCCAGTACTACAGCTCTCCTTGAGGTGTTAGAATTCTTACTCTTCACTCCTAAATGAGGGCATAGAACCCTAGAAACTCCAGCCCACAAAAAGTTATGTGCAGCATAGTAGGTGGATTCTAAGAAGGGTCCATTCCATATCCTTCCATCCCAATCACTACCTTTCCACCCCTGCTCTGTGCTCTCCCCATCTCTGAATGAGGGTGAAAAGTTAGAACAGAGACCCAAAAGACAGGACCCCAAAATTAGCTTTCACTGTATTACACATTTGTTGAGAGAATACTACCACCATTCCACACCTAGATAAAAATAAAATAAAGCATATACCAATCGTGGTGAGCACTGAGTAATGTATAGAATTGTTGAATCAGGGGCGCCTGGGTGGCTCAGTGGGTTGAAGCCTCTGCCTTCGGCTCAGGTCATGATCCCAGGGTCCTGGGATCGAGCTCTGCATCGGGCTCTCTGCTCAGCAGGGAGCCTGCTTCCTCTTCTCTCTCTGCCTGCCTCTCCACCTACTTGTGATCTCTGCCTGTCAAATAAATAAATAAAATCTTAAAAAAAAAAAAAAAGAATTGTTGAATCAATATTGAATCAATATGTTGTACACCTAAAACTAATATAACACTGTATGTCAATTATATTTCAATTAAAAAAAAAAAAAGGCAGTTGAAACAGGAGAAAGAGCTTGCCCAGAGGCCAAAAGGGGACCCTGTGACCCTCCAGGCTGGCCTTGATCTTCGGTTGTAGGATACATGAACATACTTGTGTGGCCATCTCTTTGTAAGTTTCCTTGCAACAGCTTTCACTACTCATCGCTCCCTTTCCAATCTTTTCTGTGCTCCGGTTGAATGATATTTTAAGACTCTTTCTCTTCAACAGTGAAATACTTCAGTGGTTGCCCATCATCCAGTGGAGTCTGACGCGGCATAAACAAGCCATTGCTGCCTCTGCACTGTCCCCCCCACACTCACCATCTGAAATGGCTCCTGGTGGTGGTCCCACCTCCTGGTATTCACATCCTTGTGTAATTCCTCCCTTTGAGTGTGAGCTGGACCTAGTGACTTAATGCTAATGAACAGAACACAGCAAAAAAAAGTGATGGGATGTCACTTCTTCAGAAGTGACTGGGCTATGAAACACTGTCGCTCTGTATCTCTCTCTCTCTTGCTTGCTCAAAGCAAACTGACATGCTGAAAGCTGCCCTGTGGAGAGGCTCATGTGGCAAGAAACTGATGATGGCTTCTGGCCAACACTCAGTGAGGAACTGAGGGGCTCTGTCAAACAGCCTGCAAGGAAGGAGTCCTGCCCGTGACCATGAATAAGCTTATACATGGATCATTCCCCAGCACCAGGGGACACCTTTACTGCAGCTTTGCGATAGGCCCCACTAAGTCACAACTGATTCCTGACTCATAGAAATGAAGATAATAGATGTTGTTGACGCTGCTAAGGTTTGGGGTAATTTGTTACACACCAAAATAGATAATGAATACAGATTGTGGTATCAAGAGAGGCATAGTAAAAGAATAAATAACAAAAGACTTGCCAATAGTTCCTGTGTCTGTTACCACACGAGACAATATTGTTATCAGGGTATCGCTTCAGTGCTTTGCTGCATGCAGTACCTACTCAACCTTGCTGTCCATGAGTCTGCAGTAAATCAATCAGTAAATAGCTATCTGAATACCTACCATCATAGGTATAAAATGCTTTGTAGCACAAGTTCAGATTTACTGCTATAGATCAAATTTCTGACCACCAAACAAAATCTGCAAAGGGACCAGCAACCACATCAGACCACTTTCTGGAGGCACTCTAGCTACCTTGGAAAAGCAGGCTTTCCATCCATTTTTTTAACTCACTCTCAAGCTATTGAGAATTTTGCACACTACTATCTACCTTCTCAATGAGAATTATGACTCTGAGAACTACAGGGGGGATGAAGAGATAATATACTCCATGGATACATATTGATTCCCCAAATGTGCCAGGCAGCATGCGAGCACCAAAGATGAGCTGATAAACTGGGTGGCAGGCAGCTTGTCTTCAAGTATTTTGCCACTTATTCCTCACAGTCTCATGAGGTCTACAGCAACACAATTCAACCAGTGAAGAAAGATAAAGAAACTCACACAAGCCCCCCAAATAGAAATGGATAGAGCAGCATTGAAATTCAGATCTGTCGTCTCCAAACAACTGCTCTTTCCAGGAAATCGCACTTCCCCCTGAGGTCATGAGAAGTGAAGGAAGGAGAAAGGCTGTCCTGTGGGCTTCTTGCCTCCTGCTAGAAAAATGGTGGGAGATAGTCTTGGATACCAGTCAGGTCAGTCAAGGGCTGGAGCACTGTCCGTGGGGAGGGAGACCTCCTGCTGATCTCACTGAAATCACATAGCCATGTACTAATGCTAGAGGGACCAAAAGGCCTATTTAGCTTCTGGGCACCTGTAATGTCAAGGAGTCCAAAAACAGTATGAAAAAAATTTTCTGAAAAACAATTAATAGTTTAACAAGTGAAAAGACAACAATGTAATAAGAATTCTGTTGGATTTCTTTATATGTGTTTTAGAGCTCAGCATTATTTTTATTTTCAATTACAGATGGGAAGGGGGATACTAAAATCTTTGAGTGTGTAAGGCCTCTAAAATTCTTAATCTGGGGATGCCTGAGTGGCTCAGTTGGTTAAGCATCTGCCTTCAACTCAGGTCATGATCCCAGCGTCCTGGGATGGAGTCCCGCATCGGGCTCCTTGCTCAGCCGGGAGCCTGCTTCTCTCTCTGCCTCTGCGTGCCACTCTGCCTACTTGTGCTCTCTCTCTGACAAAAAAAAAAAAAAAAAAAAGAAAAAAAAATTCTTATCTGACCTGAGGGGCCTCTTAGAGACTTCTGCTCTTATGCCCAAAACAGAAGCCACACATCCGGCTTTCGTGCCCTTAGAAAGAAAAGGCATTATTATCCCCATGTAACACTGGTAACTGTAGTACACAGTATAGTAAAATGACTTAGCCACAATCATACAGATGAGGTCACTCGAAGACCAGAAGCTGACATTTTCTGCTCCCTTCAGCACCGTTCTCTTCTTACCTCCCCAGAGGTTATGAGGATTGAGTGCCATCAGAAATTGAAAACTGGGAATGCCCTCACCAGGATGGCAAATTAAGAAATACCAGCCTCTACCCCTGGGGATAAAAATATATGTTTATAAAAAATAAAAAATTAAAAAAAAAAAAAAAAAAGAAATCCCAGCCTCTATCACCCAACAAAGATCAACACTTAGACAGCTATCCATGAATAAAAAGCTCTGAGAGAGCTCAAGAGTCCACTTAAAATTCAGCAACCCAGCAGAACAAAAAAAACTCAAGAATAACTATGCAAAAAGTAAAGGAAGAACAATTTCATCGTGCCTGCATCATTCTATCCCCAAGGATGGCACTGGTCAGCGCCAGGAGGGAACTTTCCCAGCTATGAAGGGTTCCCCTCACCAGGAAAGAGAGAGTGGGGTGAGCAACCAGCTTCCCCAGCCTTCCAAAACATTAAACAAAGGACCCACTTCAGTTTCACCCTACCAGCAAAGCTGAGTCTTATAAATCCAACTAGGAAGAAGAAGAGGAAGAAAAGCAAGGCTACCAGTATCAGCCATGCGGTGGGAGCAACCAGCATTCCCTGTGACTTGTTCTGTAGAGAACCCCAGCAGCATCTGCCACTGGGAAACCAGCCACTCACTTAGCAGCCAGAACCCCCTGAAGATGTCACCAGTTTTCACCCCACATGTATTCTCATTTGCAGATGCCAGCCACTGAGTCCCCCCGCCCCATGACTCATTCCCATCCCTGCCTCCAGCAGAGGCTGAAATACAGACCAGCAGTCAACCCAGGCCTCTGTGGTCGCACAAATAAAAGACATGAGCACAGGTGCTCACAGCTGACCCCTACCACCTGTGTACTCTCAAGGCCAGCCCCTTTAACTGTGTATTTGCACACCACCAGACTGATCGCCATTACTAGCTTCTACTACCATATGCACACTTCTGAGGAGATTCTACAGCCATAAAAGTACACACCAACAGCCAGAACACTTGCAGCTGCTTGTGGGCTTGGATCCAGCCCTGTCTGTACTCCCCAGCCTGCACAAGTAGGCTCACCTACAGGTAGCTACTCCAGCTGTGCACCTGCACATTCCTGGCCTGACTCCGCTCACTAGTCTCCACTACCAGGCATGCATGCATGGGGAGACACTGAAATCACAAGAGTGCATATCACCAGCAAATGCCCCTGCAGCTGAAAGTGTGCCTGAAGATGAGCCAGGCTCTTGCTGCTGGCCTTGGCCACGATCATTACATGTGTATCTACAGTCAGTCTTTGCCATTACATAAGTATCTGCAGCTGGGCCCTGCAGCTGAGTATGTGCACACCATTGCCTCTGGCTACCACTGCTGCCTGCCCAGTTCCTAGCTTCTGGACCAGGAGGTGTTACTGAGGACACCAACAGTCTTTGTAGCCACTGCAGATCCCTGCCACACCTGCCAAGGACTACATAGTTGTTGATGTTGTGGACCTCAGTAGCCTGAGCCAAAGAGACATCATGCCACCCCTAGACAAGTAGCCACCATATGCCTCTACATTTGGCACCCTACATCACTAGATCTCAGGTCACAGCATGTTCCAGAGTGCTGCAGGGGAAGGTTTTTCCTAACAAACTCAGTCCATAAATTAGGGAAGAAAAAATCGCTTCTCCAAATGCACAGCCTCCTACACAAGGCTACAGGAATCATGAGAAATTAGTGAAACATGGCACTACCAAAACAACATTGTAAACTTCTGGTAACTAAGCACAAAGCAATGGAGATACATGAAATCCCCTTCCAAATAATTGTTCTAAAGATACTCAGAGAACTACAAGAAAACAAGTAAGCAATTTAACAAAATCAGGAAAACAATACAAGAATGAAATGAGAAATTCAACAAAGAGTAAACATAAAAAAAGAATCAAACAGAGACTTTGGAGCTGAAGAATACAATAACTGAATTGAAAAATTCAACAGAGTTCAGCTCAGTGAGATCAAAGAAAGATCATTCAAGATCATCCAATCAGAAGAGCAAAAAGAAAAAGAAATGGAAAAAAAAAAATGAAGAGGTATTTGAATGAGAAAGAGAAGATAGGAAATTATTACAGAAATAATGGGTGAGAAATTCCCAAACCTGAGGAGAGATTTGGAAATCCAAGTTCATAAAGCTAATTGAAAAAAAATTTCCATCCCAAAGAGTCTTCTCCAAGATATATTATAATAAAACTTCCTAAAATCAAAGACAAAGAGAGAATTTTAAAAACAGTAAGAGAAAATAAGTTTCTCTCATACAAGGCTATCTCATACAAGCATATGTATCTCATTGTATCTCATACAAGCATATTTCTCAGCAGACACCACGCATGCCAGGAAAGAATGGGATGATACATTCAAAGTACTAAAAAAATAAATAAATAAAATAAAAAGTCAACTAACAATACTTTACCAATCAAAATTATCCTTCACAAATGAGAGAAAAATACTTTCCCAAATAAACAAAAGCTGAGAGAGTTCATCACCACTAGACCTGCCTTACAGGAAATACTGAAAGGAGTCTTTCAACCTGAAATAAAAAGGTTCTAATAAGTAACATGTAAACATATGAAATATACAACACACTGGTAAAAATATAAGTAGATTTCAAATATTTTAATATTTTAACTTTAAATAATTAACAACTTAACTCTAGTACAAGGGTTAAATAATGAAAGTATTGAAAGTAACTATAGGTATAATAATTTGTTAATGGGTACACAATATAAAAAGATTAAACTGTTGCATCAAAAACATAAAATGGGGGAGTAAAAGTGTAGAGTTTATGCGTGTGATTTAAGTTAAGCTGTTATTAGCTTAAAATAAACTGTTGCATCAATAAAATGTTTCAGGTAAGCCTTAGAGTAGCCACAAAGCAAAAACCTATAGTAGATATATGCAAGATAAAGAGAAGAAAACAAAAGCAGACTATGGGGAAAATTACAAATTTGCAAAGGAAGACAGCAAGAAAGGAACACAAGAACTATAAAATATCCAGAAAACAATTAGCAAGAAGACGATAGTAAGTCTTTACCTACCAATAATTACTTTAAATGTAAATGGATTAAATTCTTTAGTCAAAAGACATAGAATGACTAGATAGATAAAAAACAAAAGACCGACTTTAGCTTCGAGGGCACACACAGGCTTAAAAAGAAGGGATAGAAAAGATATTCCACACAAATGGAAAACAAAAGAGAATAGGGGTTACTGTACTTGAATCAAACAAAATACACATTACATAAAAATTGTAAGAAGAGATAAAGAATTATTATATAATTATAAAGGGTAAATCCATAAAGAGACTATGTGTGTATACCCAACATTGGAGTACTTAAACATATTTAGAAAATACATATCTGGGGATGCCTGGGTGGCTTAGTGGGTTAAGCCGCTGCCTTCAGCTCAGGTCATGATCCCAGGGTCCTGGGATGGAGTCCCGCATCGGGTTCCTTGCTCAGCAGGGAGCCTGCCTCTCTCTCCGCCTCTGCCTGCCTCTCTGCCTGCTTGTGTGCTTTCTCTCTCTTTCTGACAAATAAATAAATAAAATATTAAAAAAAAAAAGAAAGAAAATACATATCTGGATGGAATAATAGACAATCCAATAATAGTAGAGACTACAAACCCTACTTTCAACATGGACAAATCATCCACAATAGAAAAGCAATAAGGAAATATTAGGCTTAAACTATATACCACCTGACCTAACAAATATATATAAAACATTCTATCATTCTATAAAACAATAGCAGAATACACATTCTTTTCAGAATACACACAGACTTTCTCCAGAATAGATCATATGCCAAGTTACAAAACAAGTCTTAAATTTAAGAAGATTGAAGTCATACCAAGAACATTTTCTGACCAGAATGGCATGAAACTAGATATCAATAATAGGAGGAAACCTGTAAAACTGACATATCTGTGGAAACTTAACAACACTCCTGAACAAACTACAGGTAAATGATAAAAGGGACATCAAAATAATCTTGAGGCAAATGAAAATGGAAACACAACACACCAAAACTTAAGGAATGCAGAAAAAGAAGTTTTAAGAAGGAAGTTTATAGCAATAAATACCTATATTCAAGACAAAAAGGGAGATCTCAAATAAACAACCTACACTTAAAGGAATTTGAGAAACAAGAACAAGCTAAGCCCATAGTTAGCAGAAGAAAGATAACAAAGGTCAGAGAAAAACAAAATAGAGAAAAGACGAAAAATATAAAAAAGCAACAATAAGAGGTTTTTTTTGAAAAATAAATAACTGATAAATCTTTAGCTATTACTACGAAAAAAAGAGAAAGGACTCAAATAAATAAAATTATAATTCAAAGAAAATATATTACAACCATTACCATAGAAATACAAAGGATCATGAGACTACTAGAAACAACTATATACCAACAAATTAACTGGACAACATAAAGGAAATGGCAAACTAGTAAGTCTGGGTCATGGGAAAAAAAAAAAAAAGCCTAGAATAATCTGAACGGACCAATAACAAGTAGGGAGATTGAATCAATAATCCAAAATCTCCCAACAAAGAAAAACCCAGTAGCAGATGGTTTCACTAGTAAATTCTACCAAACACTTAAAGGAATTAATGCTAATTCTTCTCTAACTCTCCCAAAAAATTGAAGAGGAGCTGTCAGTTGCTGGACTGATCAAGCAACTGTGGCGACGGGCTGGAGTCCTCTTGTAAGAATGTGTTTTCACGCAGCCATGGGGATGGAGGGGAAGAAAATCAGTCAAAAAAATAATATGTGAGTGACAATCCAAATTTCTTTTTTTTAATTAACATATAACATATTATTTGTTTTAGGGGTTCGGGTCTATAATTCATCAGTCTTATACAATTCACAGAGCTCACCATGGAACATACCCTCCCCAGTGTCCATCACCCAGCCACCCCATCCCTCCCACTCCCCTCCACTCCAGCAACCCTCAGTTTGTTTCCTGAGATTAAGAGTCTCTTATGATTTGTCTCCTTCTCTGCTTTTGTCTTGTTTCATTTTTCCCTCCCTTGCCCTATGATCCTCTCTCTTATTTCTCAAATTGCTCATATCAGTGAGATCATATGATAATTATCTTTCTATGGACAATCCAAATTTCTACAAATAAATTGACAACACTGATAATATCTGTAAGCAATCCTGGACAAATTATAATGTCTGACTCTCCTTTACCTTCCATTACCTCTGCACTGTGTCTCATCCCACATACCTCTGTCTCTAGGTATCCAAATCTTTCAAGCAATCTAAACAGCAATCCAAAGTACTCACTATGAGACCCTACCCAAGTGTATACCCTCACCCAAATGCCATATTTTTCTTTTCAACCTGGAGTCTTCAGGATTCAATGGGAATTTCCGTTACCTTGTTGGAACCCCAGGAACCTTGAAAAAAAATCTTGGCAGCCAGGCCTCACAGGACAAATGGGTAGAGTCCCACTCTCCTGGTATAGACAGGAATGAGAAGGTCACTCAGTATTCAGGATTCAAACTGACAGCTCATGCTGTCATAAGACCATCTTCATAGGACCCTTCTCTCATATTGTCAATAAAATGAGTTGGGTCTTCTCTGTGTGTATCTGTACCATTAGATATTTCCACTTCTACTCCTGAAACCACTACCCATCTCTCTTATTTAAATTCCTGGTTAGTTCATCATCTCTTTATTATCAGAAGTCAGCTCACAGATTGGCTGGAGTCAGATGTCCAACCCTTTAAGTCCAATTAGCTGTGTGTAGGAACAGGGTTGTATGCTATAGACTCTTGCCACTTCAGATGTGCTCTGGGGATTAGCAACATCAGCATCACTGGGAAGCCTATGAGAAATGCAGATTCTCAGGTTCCACACAGAGCTACTGAATCAAAATATTCATTTCACAAGAACACCCCAGGTGATTCATAGGCTCATTGACATTTGAGAAGAATTGGCATAGAATATAGCCCTTCAAGTTAGGAACATTCCTGAACAGTACCAAAAGCAGCTTGCTTGCCCACCAATAACTCAGTCCCTTGTCTAACCACTAACCTTATTGATAATAGCATTGCCTATTCCACCTTTTAAGGGCTATTTATATCTTTTTTATGATAGACTCTAGAAAATCACAAAATCTGCAAAAGGAAAAGTAAGGATCTATTGGTGATGTTTCAGGCACTATAATGGGTAAATGGAGAAGGAAGAATTATTTATTTCTTGTGGGAGAGGTTTTTATGGGGGAAGGGTGGTTCTATTTTTCTTTATTTTATAACAGAGCTCTTCATCATTATTAAAGCTTGCCTCAAGAAAAGCTACTTATTCTGTTGACTTTTCTATCTCCATATAAAAATAGCCCTGCCAAAGCAAGTGTCTCCAACTTCTATTGTAATCAACTCCTTACCCTGAAATACCACTGATAACTCCCTACAGAAAGGGTTTCTAAGGCTTTCTGTTCAACCTCCATATTTCCACATCTGTGCAAATGAAGACCAAAAGAGAAAAGATGTTGAGACAAGGTCATGGGGCCAAGTAAAAGCTTCAAATGATATCAGAACGCAGAAATCCTGACTTTTCTATGAGAGTTCCCTTCATTAAACAGCCTCCACAGGACGAATGTTCCCGCATCTCCGGGGCAGGGAGAAAGGAGGAGGGCACAGTGAAGGTACTTCTGAGAGAACTAGCAAGAGGTGGGGACAAATACTTGTCAAATTTTGTGTGACAGCCTGAAATCTAAGGGTCTGCCTCAGACTTAGTCTCTCAGTACATGGGTGGCACAGGATCTTCCAGAACCTTCTGAAAGGACTTTTAAGGAAACAGCAAGTACAAAACGTGAAAAACAACTGCCCCCAGCTGCTTCTGAGGGTCTCTCTATTCTTACTGCAGCTGTGGAAAACTGTTGTTGAATTCCATTCTCCACGTAGCTCTAAAAGCATTTCAAAGAGGTTCAGAGAAAGCCGGGTGCACTTTGGTAAATTGAAAACTATTTGTGACTAACCATCCATCACCATCTCTCAACATTCACCATCAGAAAGAGGTGGGAGCCAAGAGGGCAGAAGGCCAGAGCCAAGTCAGGGAGGCTGCTTGCATTCCCAGTTGCCCCTGTCTTTCTGGGTGACCCTAGAATAATATATATATATATCCCCTTGTGTCCTTACTAAGGAGATTTTAGTAAAAAGAAGCAGTGGACACTTCTGTTTGCTGTATACCTGCTTCTCAAGAATTGTAAGCATCTGTGAAGTTAAAATAGAAAGTCCTTCCCATGAACATTTTTCCATAAATACTAACTATGGCGATGCTGCATTTACTTTAATACCCACCCACTGCAATTACCTCCGAGCTGAAGACATTTGGTAAAAATCAGTTATTCAACTACTTTTTCTCATTATAGTCTTATAATGTAGAAATGTTTTTGCAATACTTCCTGAGATTTACAGAATGCATTTTTTGGAAAAGGGGAGTGGGGAGAAGGAAAAAAAGGATAGCTTTTAGCAAAAGAGGCCAGATTTTGTTATTCTGTCAATATAAAGTTGAAAAGGTGAGACTTAACTATAGTGCTTAGGGCTTGCCTGCTGGAGTGAAAATCCAGGAAGTAATCACTATAAAGCTTAGGATAGTGGTTCATTTGTGGGTAGTGATAGGTAGAAGTAAGGGGTGGAGGAGGGAACTTAGAAGTGCGGGTAATGTTCTATTTTTTGACCTGAGTGGTGGATACATGTGTGCTTACTTTCTGATCAATTTTTAAGCAACATGATTCTATTTTGTTCATCTTTTTGTTGTGTCCATTTCATAGTCTAAAAAGTTAGAAGGGAAAAGTGGGCCAATATGAAGGGATGTGTCTCATTCACTAGGCCCTTTACCTGTATGAAACTCTATTTGATTGTTTTCTTCTCTAGTTCCCTTAGTGACAGGAACAGACAAAAAGGGCAAGCTGTGGGCAAGATGGGGAACAGGGAAGCCTCCCATGACCATTCCTGTCCTCTAGATTATTAGAGGGTAACCAATGGCATTCATTCTGATGTCATATTTTTTCAAGCAAGACCCTTCAAAGAGATTCTTCCAAGAAAGTAATATTATATAAAATCACAACTGGTGCCGTATTGGTATAACTAAATTGCCAGCCTGGGGTCACCCACCCTTGGTCTCTAGTGGGTTTCACAGTGGCTCCAAAGGTACTTTTGTGGGACTTCCTGGGCTCTTTAAAACACAGTGTAAAACCCCAGATCTAAAAATAGCTTCTTCTTTTTTTTTTTTAAAGTACAAATAACCTAGGGGAGAAGGCAGTGATCAGGGGAACTGGGACATGGAACAGGTAAGTTTTCATATGAGAAGTGAGGTTGGGAAGAGTTAAGTGTCAGCAGCTGAGGGATTCATGGAGGGACTCAGGGCAGCTGGAGAGCTCTGAGTCCCAGCCACTGGATGGCCTGCTGAACAGGGACCAAATCATGGGACTAAGTTGTGCAAGTGAGCGTGAGAACATGTCTAGTCATTAAAAAAGAACATAGCTCCCCAAGGTCCCAAAGGAGACTTGCTAATGGTGGGAGTGGTAGGAACTTACAGAAGGTCTGGAAGGCAAAGCTTTGGGCCACACAGACCTTTTTGTAGCTTTCAAATAGGAAGTAAGCAATGCCTGTCCCATCTTCCAATAGAATGAAAAAGACAAAATAGCTGTGATTTTTCAGTAGGGCACCATCACATGGAAAATGATCTACTACCCAGTGAAGCTCTCCTTCCCTCCCCCTTAATGAAATGAAACTGAAAGCTACAGAGAAAATTCACTGGGCGGTCCTCCACTTTCTTCCAAATAGAAGATAAAGAGGAATGTTTCACTTTGTCCTTTAACCTACAAGCCTTTTCAAACCAGATATCCTCTTGCTGAAACACTTGCTTCAGGCTGGGCTCCGTTTTGCTTTGTTTTTTAACCAAACTAGATGAAGCAGAAAAAGGGAAGCATGTCTGCACAGCTCTCTAGGTCACTGCCAAGTACCTTCCCATTCCATCCCTCCTCAGCTCCACCGGACCCTCCCAGACTGTGATTCTAATTCACTGTGAAGGCAGAGAGTTCTTCCCCAGGGCCCTAGTGACCCCTAGTGTCATGTGTGGTGGGCCCATGTATAATATTCGGAAAACACTATGTGCTCAGTAAATGCTAAATAATAGTAGTAATAATATTCCTACTTGTAGACAGACATCGAACTGCTGAACTTCCCAGTCTGCCTCTATTAACACTGAACATGTGCATATGAATGGCTGAGGTCCCCACAAAACACAATATGGAGAGCATAAGATTTGCTAAATCTGTGACTAAATCGCTCTGGAGTGGAGAATCAATAAAGTGTCACAGCTGGTACTTCTACGGTGGCCTGTGTTTGATGTAAAGCCAGTTGAGACCCATATCTTCCCAAGTAAAGAGTTTCCCTGGATACCCTCAGAATCACTGCCAGCGCCATGACCAAAAGTCATCTGGCAAGAGCCTAACTGTGTATGCTACCTTATGGGCATCCCAAGAGAACAGACTCAGCAAAATAAGTACTGAATGCAGGAGCTACTAAGTTGCCCCTCTCTGGACCAGGTGAGTATGAGGTATCACCAGAAAAGTCCCTTAGTTTCCCTCGAACCCAGTTTCTCATTCCTGACAACACAGTGCTGCTCTCTTTCTCTTCTCCCACACATCCACAGAAGGTATGCTTACACCTTTCTCCCATCTCCTTCCACCGCCAACCAATGGCACCTGTGCAGACAGTGATGATGGCTTCCCACCCCTTAGTTCCAGGACGCTCATACACTCTTAACAACTGACATCCCCAAATAACTTCTATTTATATGGGTTATATCTATCACCTTTAGTAATTTAAAATAAGTAATTTAAAAATAAGAATTTTAAATTTAGTAATTTAAAATAAGAAATACATTAGGGGCCCCTCGGTGGTTCAGTCAGTTAAGTGTCTGACTCTTGATTTCAGGTCAGGTCATGATATCAGGGCCGGGGGATTGAGCCCCACGTAGGTCTTGGTCTCAGCACAGAACCTGGTTGAGATTCTCTCCCTCTGCCCCTCTCCCTACTTGCACCCACACATGCACAAACTCTCTCTCTCTCTCTCTCACTCTAAAATAAATAAATAAGTAAAATCTTTTTTTAAAAGAAGTATTTTAAATACTTATTAACTTGTTCAAAATAACAACAAACCCATTAAATATAAGCATAAATAGCATTTTTATTACAATAAATACATTTACCAAAACAAAATAAATCAATGGGAGGAGTGGTGTTGTTTTGGATTTTTTTATCTAGATTTTTATCTAGCCTGATAGTGGACAGCCCGATTCCCTTATCTGCTTTTGCATTTAGGCTGTTGAGAGCTGTTGTGTTAGTTGAAGTACAGGCAGAATAGCTAGCCTCACACAGAAATGTATGAGAAAAAGGGGTATGTATTTTAATAGTCTTTTCAGATAAGTCTAGATATTCTTTTTTGACATTACATCAAAACTCACCAGTGCTGATTTAATATTACACTAAATCTCAACAAGTGCTAATGAGGAATCTGAAACCATATCAAAAACTTTTCAGATTGTTACATTAAAATCCATTAGTGTTTCTTCTACTCTGAATGGAACTTTTACCCAGGCATAATTTTACACCATCATGCTTTTGTCATTTGGAAAATACTGATTTACTGAATTACGCAGATCTTCCAAATTTACAATGGAAAATGCTCCTATTTGTTCACAAAAAAACTAAGAGTGGAAAAGGAAATAATATCTTAACACTAGTCATAATAGTTTAGTAACAGTTTGGACCTTGGAAACCCTGAAGAGTCCCTGGACCACACTCTGAAAATTGCTGGATTAACCCATCAGATAAAGTAATAGCTGTGGATGTGTCATTGTCACCTCTCCCAGGTAAATGCCTTAACCCATTTAGGTAATGCCAACTATTTCTCCTTCTAAACTTTTCAGAAAAAGAATAGGTAGTGAGTGTGGGTCAAAAGAGAGGCCTGAAGTCAATCAAACACTACATGAAGTAGTCATCCTTGCCCCTGTGAACATCTCAGAAATGTTGCAATACAAGCAATGAAGTGCTGGTGAATGTTTAACAACTGGCTCTCCAGGAAAAAACAGAGTCCCGATTTTTAGCATTTGCCAGTTCCTGTGGTATAAAAACCTTCACCATAGCTGATTTCAAGTGACCAACAAGATGTCGCTGAACAAGCTGTTGGGACAAGATGAACACAACTGGTTCTTAAGAGCTGGTGTGAGCCAGCTCCAGGACACCACTGAGAAAGAGATAGACCCCCTCTCAGTGGAAAGAATGTCAAAGAACTTGCAGTCATTTTGTTTTAGCTTCCACATCTACCCTCTGGTCATAGATGATTTTCATTTCTGTGACATGCCAGAGCAAATCTCATCCCATTATAGTATTAGACTTAGGCTTAGGTCCAGTATATAACCATCTAGACCAGACCTAACTATGGATGAGGCTCCTCAAGTATTATTATCTGGTTCTGGTACGGTTCCTGTTGCTTTCGAAGACCTGGGAGCTACCGAGAAAAATTATCTACCTCTAGAATACTTAACATGCAGTACACCCTATATACAAGAGTGAAACCCAGTTAGGATGACCAAACAAATACTCCTGTTCAAAAAGCATGGCAATCCAAGCATATAGCAATCACTGGTCCATAGCAGTTCTGAAATGCAGTCTGGCACAAGTCACAAGGATTCGGACTAGTGATTAGGACTGCTCCTGGGGAACGATTCTTCACAGATCCTAGTTCTACTAATAGGCTCTTGATTCTGCCTTCTGGGTCATTTTTCTCCATGAGAAATGTCCTGTATTTATACCTCATATTCTCGGTCTGTTTCCTGACTAAAATAGTTAGAGATCCAAAGGTCTCATTGTGTACTGTCTTTATTTTAGTTCAAAAAGGAAAAGAGACAGTAAAATCAGCTTAAAGGGGGTGGTGTGGAATAGCGTGATAAGCAAAAAGAGTCCAAGAGGTCAGATTGTGGCTTGAGAAACATGTAAGATATGAGGAAAAGCTGTGCCTTAGGAGTAATTTATGGACTGATTAGATCTGAGATTCCTATGTAGAATGCGGCTATTTCTGCACTCCCAGAGGCCCAGGGAGCATGGCACCCATTACCTATAACCTAAGACTAGCCCTAGTTTTACTATTTGTCTCTTAGCCTAAAAAAATATATATATATCTTACTTGGTTATTTTTCTAGTTTATTTCTTTTTTTAACCTAACAAATAATAAATACTCATAAATTTATTTGGACACACATCCAAAAGTCTTCTTCCCATTACAATTTCCCAGATCATCCCACAAGGCATAACTATTAGCAATCTCTTGGTGCATCCTATCTAAAATAGTCTATGAGTAAACACATAGATGGATGTATGGATGGATGCATATAACCATCCGTCCATCCATATATACATGATAGATAAAAAAATGTTTTACATAAATAGGGGCATGCAGTGCATATTGCTATGCCCTATCACTTTTGGCCTTGTTTATCTTGGAGATTATTCCATAACAAAGCATACAAATCTGTTTGTTATCCCTTCTTCCCTCTGATTTATTTTATGATTCACTCCCCACCTTTGTGGAACTTATTTAACTTCTTTCTATGGTACACTTCCAACTGAATCCTGCTCTTTTCCCTTTTCCAACAAATCAACCTATGAGGTAGGTAGTACTTCCCAAGGATCATAGAGCTAGAAGTAACAGAGCTGGATTCAAACCCAGACACCACAGACCATGTTCTTAATCACTTAGCCACACTTCCCGCCAAGTACTACCAAGATGTAATAAGGTCTCCATGTCTATCTTTTTCACTAGACCCAAGGGTAAGTTTCTATTGATGTTGCTCTCTCTCAAATTGGTGCTAAATAAAATTTGCAAACTGAACATCAATAATGACATCATGTTCCAGATACTCTCTACTCTGGGTCACTGTGTTAAGCATTTCATATATATTATCTCAGTTAATATAGAAACTAGGAATTTGCTAAATTTGTCATGATTACCCCAACTTTACAGTGGAGAAAATTTGAAAGGCAGGTTTGAACCCAAGTCTGAGCCTAAAGCATACACTTTTTTTTTTTTTAAGATTTTATTTATTTATTTGACAGACAGAAATCACAAGTAGGCACAGAGGCAGGCAGAGAGAGAGAGGGAGGGAAGCAGGCTCCCTGCTAAGCAGAGAGCCCTGTGTGGGACTCAATCCTAGAAATCTGGGATCATGACCTGAGCCAAAAGCAGAGGCTTTAACCCACTGAGCCACCCAGGCGCCCCAAGCATACACTTAAGCTCTGTGCCAGACCAGTCACTCTACCTGACACCCACCAATCTGTCCTCCCCTCCTGGAAGCCCACCTTCAGAACACCTTGAGCACCCAGAACCAGCTCATAAGGAACAGGCTCCTGCAACAAACTTGCTACAGTTCCTACTGTTCCAGAAAAGATTTAGAAGGTATCTGGGTTGTTATTATTATGATTATTAAAGAAGTGTCTCTCCACATACAGAGCTACAATAGCACCCAGTGCAGTTAAATTTCAGTGCATCATAAGGCACTAAATATCATCTCAATTGTCATCACAGGGATTTACAAGAGACATTCACACCCCTGAAGAGAAAAGAGTACAAGTTTGTCACTCAGCCAGTCTCCATAGTTGATGTCTTGAAATTGGGGGAGAAGGGAAAATCTTAGAAAGTCTTTCTTTTGGGTGAAGGTAACTAGCATACATTTACTGTAAATCCAATAGACCGATTTCCCCATCTAACATAATTTATCTTGAAACATCACAGGTGGCCTGTATTAGGAACAGCCAGGCTGACCACATAGCTTGCAGCGCTACGGTCTCACACTGCCCTCTGCAGTCTGCTTGTGTCTTCACACAGCTCCCCCAACCAGCCCCAAGTGTCACAACACCTCTAGGCCTTCAGACTGAATCACCACCTCCCTTCGGTCTGGAGACACACTGTAAATTAAATATCATTTAACTTGTGCCTGAACAAGTGCATTATAATCCATCTCTCTGGAGCAGGAGTGTGTGTAAAGCACACCTTGAGGGCTCTGTTCATAAGATTCTCTTCTGAGAACAAGGCTAAATTAGGAAGACAGTATTTAACCCAGATTGGTGAGTTCTGCTCACTGTGACCTCTCCCCGGCCCATCTCCATGCCACAGTATAGCACAGAGCCTCTGAAAAAGAGAAGGCAGATACAATCTAGGTCAAAAACATATTGGGTGAAGAGAGAAAGAAGCCAGGGAAGAAAAGACAGAGTTCTGCACACTCAACCCATTATTCAAGAAGAAAAATCTTAACAGATACATGTACTGAAAGAAGACGAAAAACCTGTCCTAAAACCCAAAATAAACACATTCATAAAGATTAGGAAAAAATATATTATCTTGTTTTCTTGGAGATGTGTGTGTGTGTATTTATATGTTTATATGTATATGTTCTCCAAGAAATCTCTTTCTAATTGGTTGGGGAAAAAGCTTTCATTTTGTCTCAACATCCTGGGTTCCAAGAAAGACAACAATAAATCCCCCTGGCAAACTTGCTACCAGGCTGCCAGATATTCTTAGAAATCTGCTTCTGTCACACTCACACACACACACACACACACACACACCCTGCACATGCATGCATTCTAAAAGGCCCTCTATGTAAGAGAGATTTTCTGGGAAAGCATATTGAGACCACAGGCAAACTGATCCCACACCACCCTACCCCAAGCTCTGAGCCGCTCCTTAACAAGACTTTTAACCCAAAGTTCAAGGTCATGGCTCCTCGTTAGTATAGGAGGAGGTCACTATTTTCAGATTACAAAATTGAGAGTCTGATGGAAGTTGAAGTAGCTCTTCATCTGAAGGAAGAGGAGACAAAAGATGATGCCCATTTTTGGAACCTCTAGGGGTGGGGCCAAAAAGATCCAAGGAAGTCTGTGAACTAGTCAAAAGTTGTCATCCCACTGCCTTTGGGATCAAGTACAGGCTCCTCAGTATATTCAAGGCTCCTCCATCTCTGTCCAAAGCCGACCTCCCACTGCCCAGCTCCAGTCTCTCCAGTATGTTACACTGCCTCTCACCACATCCCTTCTCTCTCCAGCACCCACTTGCCCATTCCTCCAGCCTTGCCTGTTTTTTAAGACATAGACAAACCCCGTTTTAACAATGAGTTGGGTCACCACTTCAGCCAGACACGTTCTACTTGTGGGCAGTCCTCGTTCATCTCTGCCACCTCCACAGGGGAGGGAGCGAATGGCCATTATGCCACTTCCACTGCCTGGGGAGCAAAAGCACTTCCCTCACCTCACTGAGCAGACTACACATTACTTGAGGCTGGGCATTGTACACTTTGGTGACTGATCTATTTGTTCTCTGACTCACCCTGGCAAGGCTTGCTGCCTTCTGACCACATCAGAGCAGAGGGTCCATGGACCAGCAGCAGATCTACCCTAAGTAGCAATCATCATGTCCAGCACAGTTCCAGGCATTTTCTGGGCACTCATCACACTTTAATTAAATGAATGAACAAAACACTGGCAGGGAGAAAAAAAAATGGAGAATGACTGCCTGAGGTCACATATGCTAGGAAATATGTCAATCCACTGATAAACTCCATCTAGTCAGCAAACAGGAAAATACTGAGAGGCCAATTTAAAATGATTTGATAGCTTTGCCCATTGCTCCTTATTGTACAATCAGAGTCATAAAAGGCTAGTCAATTGTTTGTAATTTAAACACACACACACACACATACACTCCACTGGCAAGGACAGATCCATATGGATCTGTATGAAATGTCAGTCCCTCACCAGGCTTCCAGAATCCCCAAAGCTCTAAAGGAAGAAGCATTTCATACCAGGAGAAAGGGTATTTTTCCAGGGTCAGTTAGGTCCTTTAATACAACTCCACCACCCAACAGGTCGAGGCATGATTTTTAATTTATCCCAATTAGTGAGGCTTGTGTTCTTTGTTTCTCAGTAAGAAAGTTTTCCTCTGGTAGCAAGAAGGCTCTCACTCTAACCCTCATGCTCCCCTTTTTGCTCCATGAGCTGTAGATAGACAGATACATACATACGTACATAAACAGACAGCTAAAAGCAAGAAAGGGAAAAAATATAAGATCAGTAGTAATCCAAAAGTGTCCAGCTAGATTTTCCAAACATCTTATGGATAGTGTCAGTTTTAGGCATAAGACTCTAATTTATATCACACTCTATCTTTGGAGATAAAAATTACAAGACATAGATGAGAAGGTATGAGACCAGGCCTTTAAGGTTTTCTTGAGTTTGGGTTTTAATTATATCAAAGAAGACTAAATAGCCTTTTTATTTTTTTCCTCAAAAATTGTGCTCCCTGTCTCCAGAATTAGCCCCATTTATTCAGCTATGTTTGCAAGAGGAACTATTACATACATTCTGTCATTTGGATCAATGTGTATATATGGTCACCCAAAGCCTTGAATCAAAGTCATTATGTAAGATCATCTAAACTGTCCAGCATTTTGAGCAACTGTAATAAATGAAGCTCTACAATGTCAAGAATTTTAACTTCTTGGGGGGAAAAATGTTTTCCTCAAGAATTTTAGTGCTTCAGAATCATAAATGGAATTATTCCATGTTTCAACCCATCAGCCCCACTTGTCAGTAGCAAAGAATAGCTAAAACTTTTGTCAATTTTCCAAATTCATTATTTATTATTAGGCTACATGGATTAGCACATCCCCAAGGGACTTCTATTTCCAGTTTTATTTATTGTATAGCGTAGTAGTAGCCAAGTTAACATATACAAAAATAAAAACAAAAAGAAGAAGAAGAAAGGAGAGAAAGAAAAAGGAAGGGACATTTATTATGAGAATTTTTATTTGGGGTGTCTCTCCAAATTCAAAGCCAAGAATATGTAGCCAGACTCAAGAAAAGACTGGAACGAAGAACTGTGATATCATTAGAAACCAGTAAACAATTCTTATTCACTCCTAACTCTGTTTGTCTCTGTGAGTCTACTGCATTGTCACTCTCCCTCTGCCCTCCACCCCGATTCTCTGTCCTATGGTGGCACATGGCTCACTTTGTTTCAAGTATCCACACATAGTCCCAACAAACATGGGGCTGGAGCAAGAAGGGGCGGGGGAAGATGGAGGCAGTCATGTGAATCAGTATGGCAATAACTCAGAAGTTAAGGAGATCTGGCTATTGGACTCGGCAGTCTTTTTGAAAGGCATCTACCCCTATTAATACCTTCAAGCCATTGGAGGGTAAAGAGATGTATATAAATTACAAATTAGCCTAAAACTAAGTACATCTTACACCTAGGTAGCAATTAGGAATTACATATTACAGGTTGAAACATTCAACTCTACAATGACAAAAATAAATTGCGTTTAACATCCTCATCTAAGGGTCTCTAAGGGGCAACATTCCAGCCTTAAGGGAAATGAATAGGTAATATTTATGTGGGGGGACTTGAAGAAGCCCATGAAGGCAGAGAAATTGTCCTGAGCAAATAAGAGGGGCAAGAGGGTGTGAAAATAAAGAAGTGCTATAAAAAGGAAGGTGTGATTACAGACTGAAAAATAAACTGCTTTATTCGAAAATCCTTCTGGGAAACAATATAATATTATGTGTTTAAAAGCGTTAAGTATTCATGGCCTAGGGAATTATCCAAATTACTATTTCCCTAAAAAAGAAAAACATTTATGGTATGAAGATATTCATTATAATATTACTTATAATAGTGAAAAGTCATGAGCATTCTAAATACACAAGAATAAGGAAACCAATACATAAAATTATGGCATATCCACTTGGTAGGCTGTACATCCACAAAAAGGGTGATTATAAAAGTTAGGTAACAACTTGGAGAAAATGCATGTGAAATAATGGTAACCAAGAAAAAAGCAAGGGCCAAAATTGTACAAATGCTACAATTAAAACCACATTAAATGATGTTTCTATGGAACAAAACAAATAAGGAATCCTTTTAATTGCAAATACTTGTGTGGGGAAGCCTATTTTAGAGATTCAGCATGCTACTATCACAATATATATATAATACTTTTAAAAAATACACATGCAGTGAGCCCTGCCAGTTCCTCAGCCTCAGCCTCCAGTCCTCTCCTAGAATATTATGTCTTTTGCTCAGAAATGTGATTTCCAGTAACTGGCTGAAATTCCTGCTTCCCAGGAAGACCTGCTGACACCCAAAGTCCCTGGTCAGCACATACTCCTCACTCTAACTGCCTGCCTCTGTGTCCATTGTGTCTGAAGACCACTTGGACCCGTCAGAGACTGAAATAGATTTCTGGAAGCACCAAACCAACTAAGAAAAAAGCCAGACACCCCCAACAGCAGATGGTTTAGTCTTACAGTTTTTATTTATTTTCTCTGCACACCAGGAGAGGTTAGCTGATCTGCCACAGAGGGGGGGGGCGGTGACCAATACTTCTCTGCTTTAGAAAATGTCTGTTTGGCAGTGTGGCGTTCACACAGGGCGAAATGTCACATCTTTTGTCTCAGCGTTCCAGGGGAAGCTCTATCAGGAGAGTTTTATCAGTGCAATTAACACAAAGGCCCCCTTCTGTCTTAAAAACACAGGCCTCCGATACATGGTAAGATGAACTAGCCATTGTTTCTGCACAGCACAAAAACTCCTTTTCCCTATCCCCACCCCCAACCCATTTACGGGGTTTCATTAAGGCCTATGGGTGCCTCTGACTTATTTATTTAGGAAACACTGTTATTGTCTTAATGTAAACAGAACTCAAGATCAGTTGACAGTTGGAATGGTCCAGCAGAAAGGTTTTCAAAGGCGCCTCCTTGGAAAGGGGTCCCTCCATTCAGCCCCCAGTTCCTGTATCATACTGCCAGCACTGTTCACAAAATAAACAAATGTTTGTTTTACAACATGGCAAAGGGGGCTCCCATTCAATGCTGGCCAGATATGAAAACAAACTTTCACATATAAGGGCTTTTGATACACATGACTTACTTGGATGACAAGGGGCTCGGCTGGGGAGTGCTTAAAGCTTATTAATATTGCACAAAAGACTTTTGTTTATCATTTCGCTGGACTGCCTGGGAATCACAAGACTCAAGCCGCCACCCGGCTGGTGTCCTAGCATTTCAGCAGCTGTAACGTGTGGAGATTGCGAAAGCACTGCTGGTTTGGAGCCAAAAACAAACTCTCCACAGACCCAGGTGAAAGAACTCGGAGCTGCCAGCCTCTGAGAACCAGACTTGGAATTTATATAAAGAGTGAAGGGACAAGAGCTCCCCCTACAGGTTAAAAGAAAAAAGTGGATGCACTGAACCTTCTGTTTGCAAGGCGGGTAACTTCCTTACAGAAAACATGGAATCCATGGCCTCCCTAATCTAGGGATGCTTCCCCTCCTGTTTAGAAAGTCTGGGTCTCTAGCAGCTTTGGAGTACTTCCTCATCTTAGCTGACCAGCTCTACTCCCAGAATATTTCATGAGACATTGGCACTCAGAGCAGAAATATGAACATACAAGGATAAAAAGCTCATGATCAAAAGTCAGTTCTTTCGGCAGTGGTTTGTTTAGCTGGCAAGGAAACTGAGTAAATCAGCTACAACCCTTACCCTCTAGTGTTCTGTCCAATATAGTGTTCTACGAACCTATATAGTGAACCCAATATAGTGAACCCTGTAGTGTTCTATCCAATACAGTGAGTGGTCTTCAGCCTCTTGTGGCTTCAAGCTAAGATCTGCTATAAAAGTACATACAATATCTAGTTAATTTTTCACACTGATCACATGCTGAAATGATAATACTTGGGATATATTGTGTTAAATAAGATATATTAAAGTTAATTTCACCTATATCTTGTAATGCTTTTTAATGTGACTACTAAAAATTTTATAATTATATACAGGTCATATACATCACATATTTCTATTGAACAGTGGTATATTATATAATAATTTAAGGTTTGTAAAAAACAATAATAAACTTCTTAATACCTAGAATATTAGTGATTTTTTTCCATGTGAGTTGATTTTTTTCCTTAAGTACCTTTATTTAGTTCATAGACCTAAATCTCCTCTAAAGAAGAGAAAGTTGGGGGACTCTTTGGGGGTCTCAGTCTTTAAGGGTTTGCCTTCAGCTCAGGTCATGATCCCAGGGTGCTGGGATCGAGGAGGCCCACGTCCAGCTCCCTGCTTGGCAGGAAGCCTGCTTATCCCTCTCCTACTCCTCCTGCTTGTGTTTCCTCTCTTGCTGTGTTTCTCATTGTCAAATACATAAATAAAATCTTAAGAAGAAGGAGGAGGAGGAGAAGGAGGAAGAAGAGGAGGAGGGGGATGAGAGGGAGAAGGAGAAGAAGAGAAAGTTGGAAAAATATGATCTCAGGCTGCGCTGCAAGTTTCAGTTTCTTTAAATTCTCAACAAAATGGAAGTAAAGTCTTCAGTGTGGGCTAAGTTCATATTACATTAAGAAAAAGTTTCAGGGGCGCCTGGGTGGCTCAGTGGGTTAAAGCCTGTTTCTTCGGCTCAGATCATGATCCCAGGGTCCTGGGATGGAGTCCTGCATCAGGCTCTCTGCTCAGCAGAGAGCCTGCTTCTCCCTCTCTCTCTGCCTGCCTCTCTGCCAACTTGTGATCTCTGTCTGTCAAATAAGTAAATAAAGCCTTAAAAAAAAAAAAGGAAAAAGAAAAAGTTTCAGAAGTAAGGACATATTTTCTTTCCACAAACTCCTTCCTTCTCCTGGAGGAAGATATGTGTTTAACTACAAATAACTTCAATAGAAAGAAATTCCTTTTACCAGAACAGTCTTAAAAAATTGTTTTCAAGTCATTAGATAGCAGCTATTTGTTAATCCCTCTAATAACTGGCAACCTCACCCACCTAATCAATCCTCCATGTAAGCAATACTTGGGATATGTGAGGTATAGGGGGTTATGTGAGAAATATATGACCCTAAATATGATCAGACCAGTAAGCTCACCATAGTTTATACCAGCTACTCAAAAGTCACTTACAATGGGCAATGCTGTCATTCTAATTTCTGAATTCGATTTAAATGGTACCAGCAGCCGCCTTTGATAAACACACTCAGATCTGGCCCACAATCACCAAACCCACCCATAAGAGAAGACCAGCAGAGAATATTCTGCTTTCCCAGCTCTACTGCCTTAGATTTGCCCTGGATTTTTTTTTAGTCCCAGGAATGCACCAAACTTTCGCTGAAAGATTAATGATCTCTGTGAGGAGAGCAACTTAGGGATTATGGAACTCTTTCTAAAATCTTTCCCTGAAATTCAGACTTAAAACTATGTGAAAGGTGGGTGCAGCACTACAGGGCCCACAGCAAATGGTCAAAAGGAAAATTCTATAATACAGAGACATAGTGCTTTGAGGAAGTGGCCACATGTCTCTGAGCCTCTTCTAGTACACCATGTCACTCAGCTAAAGGTGGAGATTAGCAAAGGAAACTACAGCTACCAGCTTTGAGATTATAGATGAAATTGCTAGGGGAAAGAAACTCAAACAAACAAGGATTTCAGTTACAAGTCAGAACAAATAAGGTCTCCTGCTGAATAACTACACAGAGAAAAATTTGGAGTGGTACCCAAGACCCTCATCATTCTCCCCACAAACAGAAATGATGGCTCTGGGGAAGAGAGGCTGCAACCCCACCACATGAATGGTGAATCTGGGCTATGGTATTTGGAGGGCACTGGAGTGGGACAGGATATTCACTGAAGATATTTACTGGTACGATTTTCCATCTGACCTTATGATTCTGGCATGGCTGCCAGCACCTTATAATCCCAGCATTGTATTCACAAGCAATTCCTCCGCTCATTAGCAGAAGCTGAGGCCAACTTTGCTCTTGTAGGGGCTTGTGCATCAGCATGGACCAACAGACAGAATTTCCAGGAGCTAGCTGCAAAGAAACAAGAGCACTACTCATGGGTTAGGGAAGTCATCTGTATCAGTTAGGAATTATATTTGACTGCTAGTAGTAGGGTCTAGAAGTTAGCAGTGATTAAATGTTTTTTCCTCCTTATATGAAAGAAATCCAGAGTGAAGTAGACCAGGATAGCATGGAAAAGCCATGGTGTCTGACTCCTTCTATATGTTCCATCACCTTTAGCATGTGGTTTCTATCTTCAAGGTTGCCTTATGTTAAAAATGGCTATTAGAGAGGTTCTAGCAGTCACTGCTATATTCAGGCATGGAGTGAGAAAAATAGGAAGAACGAAAGGGAGGACAGGTCCACTACTGTTCCCTTCTAAGGAGCTTTCCTGGAAGTCCTAAGTTACCTCTTTTCTTTTCTTTTCTTTTCTTTTTTTAAAGATTTATTTATCTTAGAGAGAGAGAGCATGCACACTCATGAGCCTCTGGGGGGAAAGGCCAGAGGGAGAGAATCCTCAAGCAGACTCCCTGCTAAGTGCAGAGCCCAACTTGGGGCTTGATCCCACAGCCTATGAGATCACAATGTGAGCTGAAACCAAGAGTGGGACGCTAACAAACTGAGCCACCCAGGGGCTACCCCAACAATCTCTTCTAACTGCTAACTTCTAGCTACAAGGGAGACAGAGCACATTGCCACGCAAATAAAATTCAGTTTCTGTTACGAAGAACAAGGGAGAATAAAAGGAATATCACGAAGGTAACTAGCTGACCCTTAGTTTTCTGCAGAAGTAAGCCTTTTCTTACTTATCTTACCACTTTGCTTACTTACTTGATCTCTAAAGGAGAGCTAGGTCCAGCGTGGAATGTTTATTTCAGCCTTGACAACCAAATTAACAATAAGCCTCATAACCACTGGGCTACAGTATAATCTCAAGGCTTCTGTCTTCTGTTGGATCCAGGAATTAATTATTTCCTACAATTATCTGCAACTTGTGCCAGCCCTCCACAAAATTCCTTGATATGAAGCACATCGTTCCTGGGCCACATCACTGTCAACATCTACCACAGTCAACACTGTACCTGTCAACTTGATAGAGCACAAAATGAAGTCCCATGATTGAATTAATATTCAACTGTGTCTCTGTGTTGAACACAGTGCATCTAAGGAGAAAAACCAAAATGCTAAACAAGCTGCCATGTGCAAATACAAAAAGTGATGAGGACAATTGCAGCATCTAACCAGATGATGTAAACTGATTTGTCACAATTGCCTGAGCTTGCTCTTTGGTTTGCAGGGTGCTGGAGAATAAGAAACTGCCACATAGAGGTAGCTAATGAAAACTCCTAGATGGTAATAGTGAAGATAATGATTCTGAGGATGACAGTAAGTAGAATAATAAATGACTTTAATTCTTCACTCTATGAGTACAGTCCCACCCAGGGGGGTCCCTTCCATTTCTACTACACTTCACAGTTTATAGGTCTATCTATGCCTCAAATCAGAAGTAGGAAGGACAGGTATCATTATCAGTGTTCAAAAATTGTTGGGAGAGAAGCTCAAAAATACCAAGTAACTTACTCAAGTTAGCATACTCAATGAAGAGGCAGGAGGCCACTAAGCACTAAAACTAGGCCCTTGCCTCTGAGCTGGGACTCTCAATTATACCTCTCTAGCAGAATGTTTATAGGCTTTTCAGTGCTTTACTTCATTGAACTCTGATGTTATTTCTTTTTTTTTTTTTTTTTTAAGATTTTATTTTTTCATTTGACAGAGAGAAATCACAAGTAGATGGAGAGGCAGGCAGAGAGAGAGAGAGAGGAAAGCAGGCTCCCTGCTGAGCAGAGAGCCTGATGCGGGACTCAATCCCAGGACCCTGAGATCATGACCTGAGCCAAAGGCAGCGGCTTAACCCACTGAGCCACCCAGGCGCCCCTCTGATGTTATTTCTTGACGATATTAAAGTCTTTAAAGCAAGGGCCATGACTTACTCATCATAACTTTATATACATTAGGCTTAATATTTTGTATTAATATTTATTAAAGATAATGCTGTACTAACCAGTATGCAATGAGTTCAACAACACCTGCTTTTAGTATAAAAGGGCGGGCAGGGGGGGGGGAGATCCTGACCTTTTCTACCAAGAATACAAGAATACAGGTTCTACCTTTGGTTTCTGGATCTTGGGGCAGGAGTTTTGGGGGGTGTCATATAAACTTGATCTCATTGTGTTGGAGTTGCCTTATCTGTAACATAAGGAGATGGGACTGGAAAATTTGTCATACCTTTTGTTAGTTAGAATCATGGAACTACCATTGAACTACCATTCAAAAGTTTCTCAGAAAAGAACCAGCTAAATGCTATAGAGGTGAGGTCAAATCTCCTTTGGTCTTTTTTGAAGAGCTGTAAGTCTCCTTTGGGACATCTGTTCTTCCTCCTCTCAAAAACTCATACCCCAACAAATTCTCACCCTCTCAGTGTAAGCACAATCACTAAAAAGAGACAGCTGAGACCCAGTGAGAAGCTCTTCAAAGATATACTCCAGAGGTTTTCCTCTCTGGCCCCTGCTTCCACCTCACCACTTTGTTCCTAAAGGTTTGTATCTCTGAAGCTGCAACAAAAATTTCAAAAGTTAGGGTTCTCGAAAGCCAGCACCCTTGTAAATCCTTACTCCAGACCTGAACAAACTAATTCTACAGGTTAAACCGAATCTTTCTATTTCTAAAAAATGGGAATCAACAATCAAGAATTCCCATGGCCCCAGTGTTTAAAATAGACTCATGTCTTTAAAAGATTCTGACCTCAGATTCCTAATCTGAATGCTCAGGCTGTCCCATTGAATCATCCCCCATTTACATGTGAGAAAATCTTGACTTAAATCTTCCCTGCCTCAATAGTCAACCCAACCCTCCAAAAGCCTCACAAAGCATTCCATCCTCTGAGTCATGTTCTGGCTGGTGGCCTATGGGAATCTCCTTTTGGGGGAATAATAATAGTGGAAGCCGTCAGCCTGATGAGTTCCATCACCTTCCCTAACACCCCTGAAATAAATCACCGATATCCAGAATTCCCTTTTAGTCCCCAGCTTATAGCTTTGTATTATAGTCAGAGATGATGGTGAGGACGACGATGACACAACTGATAAGAATGAGCACTTCTGAACATTGTCTACATAGTTCTGTGTGCCTTTTCTCACTTAATTTTAAGGATCTTCTTCAATAGTCCTACTAACCACATTAGGTTGCTCATTTTACATATGAGGAAACTGAGATTTACAGAGATTAACTTGTCCATTGCTCCACAGATTAAAAATAAGTCCCAACCCAGATATGTATGATTCTAGATCTATGCACATTGGATTATCCTGCTTTTGGGAGACTGGAAGCAACAGTGAATCTGAGAGTCTTGTCCAGAGCCAGGGGAGAATGTAGAAGACTCTCCATCATGAGAGCTGCAGAAAAAGGATCACATCAAAAGCCCCCCCCAAAAAAAGAAGATAAAAAGGGTAAAGCCATTTGGACAATTATTCTTAACCAGATCAAACTCTGAAAAATCCATCAAATTGGAGGCACTGCTCTCTAAATTTTTTATACACTGAATTTAAGAATACCATAATTTGGGGTTACTAAAATAATAACAATAACACTGAAAGCATCAATTTTCTTTCTTTCTTTTACCACCTGTGGACCTCATGGGGTAAGGGGCAGATGGTATATTTGGGGGGAAGCTGGTCTATTTTGAATGCTTATTTACAAGACTACATTCATGCCATCCACCAAACACCATCTGCTGGGCTATTTCTTCCATGAAACTAGAGCATTTTGTTCCATAGCAAATAAAAGTGCAACCAGAATTCTATCAGCATGCTGTGTTTGGGAGAGCACCAACACTTTTCAAAACCAGCTTTAATCCTTCTCCAAGTCCGATGCAAAGAAGGCTCCCCTAAGAACAGTAACCCAGTCAACACATTCATTCATTCATTCGCAAACTCACTTTGAAAGAAAGCTGGCCTGCGTGGGCCAGCCAAATGTGGAAAGTTAATTTTACAATGTGAACTGTTTTCACCCTAGGCCAAGAGACAAGTATAGGCACCATATGACCTGGGCGTGATTTAGGAGTATCTCGGGACTCTGAAACATGAGGGTATTTCAGCAAGAAGCCCCCACCTTCCCTCCCTCCCCCTCCTCCCATCCACTAAAGCTCCCAAAGAATGTCTTTCATGTTTGCTGCATTCACCTCACAACTTGCTCCTGGTGCCTGTCCTTGAATTCTCGGCTCATTGCCCCTGAATCGAGGGAAGTCAAGTTGAATCTTTCAAAATGGGAGCCAGCAGTGAGTAAGAACATCAGCAGTGGGGCAGGAAAATCCACCCCCAGCTACTTTAAAAAAAAAACAAAAAACAAAAAACCTCCAAGTCCCATTTATTTTTTTTAAGAGAGGGAAGGCAGAATCGTTTCCAGGGAAGAGCCTTGGATTAGGAATCAGGAGATCTCAATTTTATTTCCAGTAGTGCCACTGATAGGCTGTGTGTAATTAGATAAATCATTTAGTCTTTCTGGCCCCCAATCTGCTCGGCTATAAAGTGGGGAGGTGGCACCACAATCAGTACCTCACAGCAAGACTAAAGCGCAGACTGCTGTAAGAAGTAAACCCTCCACAGAGTGAGTAAGGAGACTGCAGGGTGAGTGAGGAGGAGGTAGCCCAGGAACCAGAAATGTCCACCGAAGTTCAATAGAGAATATCATAGGTGACCTACAGGAGCAGCACAGGAAACCAGAGTGAGTTTTACAGAACCATGGGCCACCACGCCCACTTTCCTTTTCTGTGGCTACTCCAATATTGTCAAAGTGGGCTCAGGAAAGTAGTGCAATGCAATGTTTAATAGCGTAGTCTTTGAAATTATTCTGGACCTAGACTCTTTCCATTACTTTCTCCAAGACCATGGCCTGTTTCCTCCTTTAGCTTCATCCTCTGCATCTGTAAAATGGAATAATGATACCTTCCTCCAGTGGTGTGCTCACACTAGCTCACAAAAGCCAATTGTTAAGTTTTCTGAAATTTTACCAGATGGCTGATATCACATAGATGTTTGAAACAGGACATGGCGGAAGAACTTATTACAGAAATCACCAAATGCTACAAATCTGGACATTCTCCCCAGACCATCCAAAGTTGGTTGTTAAACACTGAGCAGCACACTGCTACCGACGACTCCGAACTACTGGAAGGATTAAATGAAGTGACGGATACAAAGCATTCAGCACAATGTTTGGCGCATGACAAGGTATGGGAGTTATTATTAATAGTGACTCCGGATGCCCTCACTCTTCTTCATTTCTCCTACTTCTCCTACCCTGGATCTCAAGCTTTTGCCCAGAACAGGAAGTCCCCTAAGGAAAAGCCCTTCTTCCTCACTCTTCTTAATTGCTTGTAGCCTCTCTCTCAACAGATATGAATTGGTATCTCCTGTGGCTCCAGTCTGCAACCAGGTGCTACAGATAAGAACATAGTTTGACAAAACCCAGCCCTTGGCTTTAGATGTTCACAGGCCCTTTGGTGGACAGGATTCAGGATGAGTCTATGAGGGATACCTTTTCCCAACACTTTGGAAATCAGAGGAAGGCAAAGGCTGCTCCCAACCTCAAAAGCTCTCCTGCCACCAGGGATCCCAAGGCCTTTGAAGACTTCAAAGTATCTTCAGCTACAAAACAACCATCTTCTCTAAGATGACATCATTATAGGACTACAAGGGACTCTGTTAGCTTTCCTGCTCTTCCTTCCCCGATGGCATTACCCTACTACGGTTGGCAACATACTTCCCCACTGGCTATGATGGTTGCATGTATGCCATGTATGCCGCCTAGAAACCAGAAATGTGTAACATCAAGTCTGGCCCCTCGCCAAATTTCTACAGGGCATTAGTAACAAACTGGTGAAGCTCATTAAAAAAAGAGAGAGAAACCTATAACCATTAAAAGTCCATTAAGCAGCCTGTCATTTTGTAGAGCTAAATAGCCCACAGTAATCAAAAGCATATGAACCCCAGCTGGGATACCCAGTGAATTGTTTCGATTTAGGGGAGAATTCATCAAGAAAGATTGTTCTTGGGATTGGGTTGATTTTTCTCCTTCAGTTCTTGGCCCCACGTTCCATTATAATTAAAGTGATTGATGCACCTCCCAGACAGAGGTGAGCAGTGACCACCAGAGCCAAAACATCTGCTCCTTCCAAGCAAACAGCTAATACGGAACTTGAGTCGAAAGGCACGTAACCTGAGGTTACCCCTCCACTGTCAATTAGGTATGGCACAGTCAACTCTTTGCTTTCCGGCTGGGTTACCTCTGGGTTATCTGTGAAATTTCTCTCCCCAGCCACAGAAAGACTTTTATCCATAGCCAGGTTATGGTCAAGAAAGAACTGAGTCTGAAGCCAAGAAGGGACAGTATATAAAATGAGAAATCAAAGACCCATCCATCAATTAATGAAATGTCTTACTGCCCATGGATGAACACTTGTTAATTTAGGAAATGCGGGGTCAATCCAAATTTACCACAATCCCTCTGCCTCTTTTGGCCTTTTCCCCCATCCCTGCATGTGTACCCCTGCCATTCCATTGTTCATTAGCACTCCCACAGGTAAATGACCACATGCTGAAAAATGAGGGAAAACTCAAAATGATGGTTTATGGTGGCACATTAATAGTTCTGGCTCTGACATTAAAACTAGTGAGAAAGAAGAGAAAATTAGTGATTCAATATGGGTTTTCAAAGTAATTGTAAAAGTTATTTCTTCATGCTTATCTACTCCACTTTGGTGGATGAAAGCAAAGGGTTGAAATAGAATGAATGATCAAAGATGTTTAGTTTCAGTATAAAGTCTCCTGCAGGCATTCATGTGTCCAATCATATAGCTTTATTTTCTTTGCTTTATTTTTATTTTATTTATTTATTTTTATTTTACTTTATTTTTTCAGTGTTCCAAGATTCATTGTTTATGCACCACACCCAGTGCTCCATGTAATACATGCCCTCCGTAATACCCACCTCCAGGCTCACCTATTCCTCCACCCCCTCCCTTCCAAAACCCTCAGTTTGTTTCTGAGACCATGGTCTCTTCACTTATGCTCTTGTGGAGCATAAGGAATAACATGAAAGACATTCGGAGAAGGAAAGGAAAAGTGAATTGGGGGAAATCAGAGGGAGAGATGAACCACAAGAGACTGTCTTTACTTTATTTTTAACTTTTCCCCAAAAAACCCAACAGTTTGATTTAAAAAAAAAAAAAAGTCATATTCAACATAATCAACACTCCTTCCTGCTCCCTGCACCACCATCTACCCAAACTCCTCCAGTAACTTTGGTATACCATTATTTGTATCGATCCTTTAAGAGCCTTGAACTGTTAAATTTCTGCTCATAGGCTTGTATCCAATGAGTCCATCATTGACTGTATGGTTGTCAAGGGCAGGGACAACATCCTCTTTCACCCTTTATCTCCTATAGCATCTCCTTAGTGGAGTCCTTGCAACTCAGAGTACCTCACTGAAGATCGATGGAATGATCTTTCTGCATTGCCAGGCTCAGCATTCCAAGCTCACAGAAACTGCCTTCCAACTCGCCAAGCATGTAATGAGCCCCTGTGCTGTCCACACCAGTTCATTTGCCTTGGAAACAAAAACAGATCGATGTCCCCTTTATGCACCAAATCTGTTTAAACATCCATCACAGATTATGCATACACATGGTGTGCGTGAAGGGCAACATTCCCCCACCTAGTCTCTTCTCATTTTCTACATCTAAAGTCTGACCAAATGTTCAGGCCTGGTTATCCTCCCATTTCCACTAAGAAATCTTCACGGAACACCCACTTTAGTCCAGGGATCTCTTGCCCTGAATCCTTAAACCTTGAGTATCTAAAAATCCACTGATAACTCTCAAATCTTGAATTGATTTAGTTAAAGCAATTATTTAACTCTGCGAGTATATAAAAAGGCTCCCCACCTACCAGGTAAACACTTTGGAGACACCCATTGTCCTTTATCCTACTTTGTATTTCTCACAAACCAAGCAGAGTGCCTGACAGACCCTCTTCAGAAAGCATGAAAATATGAGCGAGACAGTCAGTGAATGGCATGATGACAGAGTCAAGTTGAATGGGTGAGAATGAGGGTCAGAGGGCTGACTCTTAGATGAGAAGGAAGGCAAATTCACAGGTGAGTGAAAAACATCCCCTTCTGCCCTCACTCTCTTCCAGGGAACACCTTGAGTCTGGAAACCTACGGAGATGTGGCTGCTTGCTGGACAGAGGGAGTCTCTGACCCTTGTGTTCTTTCTTCCTTGGATGTCTAATAGTGAAAGAAAAATAAACATATAAAAGGCCATAAATCCTCTTGCAAAAATAAAGGCCCCTTTTTAATGCCCAATAGCTAATGACTTAAGTTAAATTCCAGACCCTTACCAAAAAAAAAAAGTAAGACCCCCGGTTCCACCTTTTTGCTGAATTGACCTCCACTGCTTCCAGAGTCACTAACTTACTAGGCTTCTATTTGTTGATGAACTTCTTTAAGTGGTGTTTATACCAATATTAAAGGCATTAAAACAATCACACACTTTGAAATCAACTTGAAAACTGTCCTGGGAAGCTGACCCAGTTCCTCTTCCCCAGAGTGTCTATATTCCCCCAAATTTTTGTCTGACTGTGCAGACAGAAAGATGTTTTTCTATCCAACAGCTCATTTTGTTGAGGTTGTCACATTAAGTGTGCCCTGTGTCAGTCAAGAGGACCTGGTCTAAGAGAGACTGAGGCTCTCCCTTGTCCTTGTTCTGTCATTCAAACAGGGATCACCAGGAAGGAGGGTGTTCTTCAGTGTCCCCTCCCCTGTCCAAAGTCCTCACTCTCACTCTTCTTCTCTGTGCAAGTCCTGGCTGCTTAGGACAGCAACAAAAATACAACTGTCATGAGGAGACCTGCACAGGTCTCGGCTCCATTCTGCCTGCTGGGTGAGTTGAGTTCTTGAACATTTTTATCGTCTGCAAAATGAAGGCGTAACATTGCACCATTTCTAAGTCCTCCTGCCTGGCTCCTCACCACACATTTGTTACTTCCCACCTCAAGTTGACTTGCCTCTGCTCCCAGATCTATGTTAAAAGACCACTACATTGCCCCCTTTGTAACACCCATTCCCTACCTATGTTCTGGAGCCTTTCTCTACTGCCTCCTCAACAGTTACTTCTATCTTCCTCCCATTCCATTTGCTTCTCTCTGTCATTTATGTCTCCCCTCTGATTGTCCATATGCTCAGACTTCTGCTAGTCTAAAAACCAAACAAGAAACCTTATTTGACCATATTGCCCTGTCATTCTCTTGAGCTTTTCACCATCACACTTCGTTGAATATTCTCTACCGGTGCCCCCTATCATCCTGTCACTCCTCAACCAATTATAACCTGACATCTCTCCTCCTCAGCACTCCAGCCTCTGAGGTTGCTTCATCACATCAGGACTGTTCTCCCAAGACCAAACTATCATCAATCCAATTCCAGAATTAGTTCTAGAAACAGACCCTACAATGAGGATCCACAGGCAAGGGGGAGTGCTCCTGGGAGAAAAAGTAAGGGAGTGGTGCAAGTGGGGCAGTGAAGAGAAGAAGCCAAGCAAAGCCCCACAGGGCAGTTGTACAGTATAAACCATGCCTTGGAGTTGTCCTGACCTAAGGCAAGGAACCTGGACTTTCATACTCTCCAACTGGCAGCCATGGCTAAAGGTTCAGGCTGAGAGGGAGGGGAAGGTAAATTCCAGGCCCTTTCTCCTCTCTGAGCATGCCCTCAAAACTGCTCCAGTAGCCTGAAGGTAGCTTTGACAAGGGAGTTGCAGGTATAGGTAAGTGGAACCAAAAACACATTGAAGGTGACCAGGGACACCAAGAAACATAAAGGAAATCCAAGAGAATCCAGCAGTGCATCAGGACTAGCCATTACAACATGACTTTTCATCCTCTGCAGCTTTTGACAATGTTGAACATGCTCCTTCTGAAACTTTCTCAACTTGGTTTTATGAGAGGAGAGCATCCCTGCCTCATTACTCTTCTGTTAACTCCTTGCCTTCCTGCTTTGTCCCCACTCCACTCCTAGCAGCCCCATATTTATTTATTTATGTCATTTAATGATCTCTCTACCTCTACAGCATCAATTACCACATCTAACGTCTCTCAATTCCAATTTCCAACTCTGTCTACTTGAATGTTCACCCAGCAATCCAAAAATCAATCAAGTCCCCTAAAATTGAATTCCACATCTTCTTCAATGACTTATCTCTTCTTTCTGGCTTCCCAGAACACATTGATGAGCTGTAATACAAAGAAACACCTTTCACTCAGTCATTTCTTTCTCCTCATGCCCAAGCAGACCTTAATTCCCTCACATCTTTCATTTCCTTCTCATTCCCTTTGCCACCACCTTAGTTCAGTCCTTTATTCATGTCTACAGTAACTTCCTAATTGGTTTCCCTGCCTTTCTGTACTCCAGGATATCCTCTAGATTAATCTTCCAAAGGGGACACTATGATCATGTTACTTCTCATCCACCCTCTTCCCAGACCAGCACTGGCTTCACTGAGCCTACAGACAATGTGGTAGAAACTTCTAGTGCTTACATGTTCTGAGATTCTTCTCCAGCCCTCTTAGAGTTAAAGAACCAGGCCCTTGGACTGTGAATGGGAGAGGGCATCGCCTCTGGACCAAGGCATTGAGAAGCAAGTATGAGTTTTCTAAGCCCTGTTTTCCTGCTGTGGTGACCCAGCAAGCCACCTGCTGAAATGGCAGAGTCAGAAAATAAAAGTGTCTGAGTCACTGCATTACCATATAGAGGATGACTGGCTATCCTCTGCCTCAACCACATAAAATTTTGCATGTGCTAGAAGTAAGCCATCGTATGAAAAGGCTCTGAGAGTAGTTCCTTTTTGTTTTGTTTTGTTTTTGTTTTTAATGCCACAAAGCCGGCCTGACCTGACCAATTCAGTGATTTTTTTTTTTCTATTACCTTCAAGTGAAAGTTCAGATTACACAGTTTAGCACCGAAATCTCTTTAGAACTGATCCACATTTATTTGCAGGCTCTTTCTTCCTTCCTTTATTTCCTAGAAACACTTTTTGCCCTATCACAAGCTAAAACTGGCCCACTGCTTGCTTTGGTAAATAAAAATTTTATTGGAACACAGCCACATCACAACCACAGAGTTGAATAGTTATGACCAAACCATCTGGTATGTATAGCCTAAAACCTTTACTATCTGGCTATTTAAAGAAAAAGTTGCTGACCTCTGCCTACAATATCAACCCTTCCTTCTCCTACCCTCCACCTTCACTGCGGACCACTGTCCAGAAGTGAGTATCTCCTTGTGTGCATCCCCACAGTAGCTCACTATGGCTATGCCTCCCTTGGATGTCAGGCCCATCTCATCTTTCCTGCTTCACTGCAAGTGCCAGGAGTGGCAGGGCACATATCTTACTTATTTTTGATTTCTCGGTGTCCAGCACCTCACCTCCCTATAATAAGTGTTCCATATATGTTAACTAAAGACATAAACTGAACTCTTGGGCCTCCAATATTTTAATGAGAAGAAAACAACCAAGGAGATGAAGGAACTCTAAGAGTTATGGTGCTAGATTTAGAACACAGGGATTTTTTAGTTCAAATTCAACAAACTCTTTGATATAAAGTTGATATTCATATGATTATTGCCAACCACTAAGCAATACCAAGTCTTCATAAAATACATGTTCACTTTTGATAGTTCTGCTTTTCAATATGGTTTGAACAATGTGTAAATGACCTTTAAAAGAAATATATAAGTATCAAACCACACTCAATTTAAACAGTGCATTTTTGGCTAACAGACACATGAAACAAATAGTCAACATCATTAACCGTGAGGAAAATTCAAATCAAAACCACACTGAGATACCACTTTACACCAGTTAGAGTGGCAAAAATTGACAAGGCAAGAAACAACAAATGTTGGAGAGGATGGGGAGAAAGGGGAACCCTCTTACACTGTTGGTGAGAATGCAAGTTGGTGCAGCCACTTTGGAAAACAGGGTGGAGGTTCCTCAAAATGTTAAAATAGAACTACCCTATGACCCTGCAACTGCACTACTGATAATAGTGCAAGATACAGATGTAGTGAAAAGAAGGGCACATGCACCCCAATATTTACAGCAGCAATGTCCACAATAGTGAAACTGGGGGGGAGGAGCCAAGATGCCCTTCAACAGATGAATGGATAAAGAAGATGAGGTCCAAGGGGTGCCTGGGTGGCTCAATAGGTTAAAGCCTCTGCCTTCGGCTCAGGTCATGATCCCAGGGTCCTGGGATCGAGCCCTGCATTGGGGTCTCTGCTCAGCAGGGAGCCTGCTTCCTCCTCTCTCTCTACCTGCCTCTCTGCCTGTTTGTGATCTCTGTCTGTCAAATTAAAAAAAAAAAAAAAAGATGAGGTCTATATACACAATGGAATATTACTCAGCCACCAGAAAGGATGAATACCCACCATTTGCATCAACATAGATGGAACTGGAGGAGATTACGCTGAATGAAATAAGTCAAGCAGAGAAAGACAATTATCATATGGTTTCACTTATTTGTGGAACATAAGGAATAGCATGGAAGACATTAGGAGCAAGAAGGGGAAAATGTTTGTGTATGGGGGGATCAGAGGAGGAGAAAAACCATGAGAGACTATGGACTCCGAGAAACAAACTGAGGGTTTTAGATAGTTTAGCCTGGTGATGGGTAATAAGGAGGGCACGGATTGCATGGAGCACTGGGTGTTATATGCAAACAATGAATCATGGAACACTACATCAAAAACTAATGATGTACTGTATGGTAACTAATATAATTAAAAAAGAGTGCATTTTTATCTCAGATTCTGTGACGAACTGAAAACAACTATAAACAAGAAAGTAAATGGTACCTTGTAGCTTACGAATACAATTAAATTTCATAGCATCTGAGAACAAAATTTAAATGTGACTTTAAATGCTGTTTTACAGATTGTTGACATCATCCTTACAAGTTTTATAATACTGTTTTAAAATTCTAACATTTATAAAGAACACAAAACCTTATAAAATCTCCATTTTATGAATCACTTCCATGTGTGAGAGGACTCAGCCCACTTTTACCTTTCTTCCCCAAACACCAGCCCTATTGCTGGACCAGAGTGCCTCCCTCTCTTATCTGGGCTTAGATTAGTCAAGACAAATGGTTTGGCCACTCTGGTCTATAGAATACCCAGGAGGGAAAATTAGTTTAACTAAGCAGCTTCCTCCATGTTGGTCAAATATCATAGAAGATTGTGCTAAAAATATAGGGAGTTGAGAAACCTATCCAGCCATGGCCTATCCTTCCCCAATAAAGTCATCCCAAGGAAATAATCATCACAAGTTGTGGCTGAAGCACAGTGTTCTCCCACCAGCCCTCCTACCTCTAAAAAAAGAAAGACTCATGCTCAGGAGAGCAGTGCTTACCCAAAGTGTCTATGACTAATGCTGGTTGCACACTCTCTGTTCCCAAGACAGGGTAAATACCAAAAATGAGAGAAACTAGTTAGATACATGCATGGCAACTTGACATTGCCAGGTCACCCAATTGTACTATTAGAAGTTAGTATTTTATACTTTAAAAATGATCAGTCTGCATGGACTGGATTTTTTTAATAGCCCCTTGCCACAAATAGCTTCAGAAGCATTGCATTAGACAGAACACGTGTATAATCCCATGCAGCCTCCACACACACAGATGGAAAGATGGTTCTCACTGGGCAGAACTTGGACTTCCTGTTTTCTGACTTATTTTCTGTCTGCAGGAAGGTAATGCAACCCACAATTTCTCCCAACCCCTTTCCCACAAGGGTAAACGAGAGAGGAAAGTATGTCCTTTGTACTGGCTAACAAGCAAGGAAGACTGTGAGAAGGGGGTTTCTTGGGAGGGTCCACCCCCATTACAGACACATACTGGACTAAGGGTGGTCAATCACATACTCTTCAAATAGAAATGTCTGTTCATTTGTTTGTCATGTCACACTATGTCAGCAGACATAATGCTGCCTCAAACCCTGTGATATTTTCAACCAATTTGCATTCCTTCTTCAGAGAAGGAGACTTCATATTTCAAGAGTGGATTTTTCTCCAGGATTTTCACCTAATTCATTCTGGAACCAAACTACACCAGGATGCATTCATTCCTTCAGGAGAAAAAAATCAATTTTTTAAAAAAATGCATTCATCCTCGCACTTCGAAAGAAACAATCCTGGGAAAGAGAAGCCATGAGCAGAGAGGTATCTAACTGATTAAGAAGAGCTGTCTATGTCAAGGAAAATGAAAAAACCAGCCTGAATTTGCATAAGTCCCTAACACAAATAGGAGAAAGATGAGAATGGATCGTTTAAACCAGAAAGCAGAAGTTAGCACCTGTTAATGACCAGTTTGTTGGCTCACAAGCTGTTAACACTCACACAAACTGGTCGTTAAACGTGGTCATTACTTATTTCAATGCAAAATTTATTAGAGCCCCCATTTGAAGATTTAATGGAAGGGCAACATTCACCCTGCACACCTGGTATACCCCAAGGAGGCTGGGGGCAGGCTTTTAGCAGCTACGTCAAAAAAAAAAAAAAAAAAAAAAAAGGAAAAAAATAATACTAACAATGGCCATTCTGTCACATCAGTTACGGATTTCCTTCAGCAATCAGAATGTTAGATGAGTTCAGATTCACAGCTTGATACCTAATAAGGACCACTTGAGTCTTCATTACTTTGTAGGACCATTATGGTTAAGTGGGCCTGATCTGCGTTCTTTACAAGCCCGCTGCAGGACTCATTATTATTAGATAGACTTCCGATTAAGCTCAGAACAGTTTTTCATTTTTTCACTGTTTCGCAGATCATAAAAAGCAAGGGGAGAGGGCTTAGGATTCACGGTGCCACAAAGTTAGGGAAATGGGCTGCTGGTGGGTAATGGGGAAGAGTTGTGAGTGGATTATTTTGACTGAAGCTATCCCCAGTATGATGACAAAAGAGTGACCACATGGAACCTCAAGGGCCAGAAATTCTCAAGGAAACATCTTTTTCATCGCAACACCTAAATCTACCTTCACTTGTGAGTTACAGAAAATAATGTCTGCGGTGGGAGAAATTAAATCTCAGGAGACTCAGCCAATCCCAGTTAACAGCCCTTGTTTTTTACTGGGAAGAAAATTGACCAGAAGAGCACTCTGTTCATCTTGTACCCTCAGAGGGCAATAGAAAGTACATGAAAATGTTGGCCTCTTTTCGTCATGTGCCTGCAACTAGGGCTGCCAGATCTAGCAAATAAAAATACAGCACACACAGTTAAATTTTTATTTTAGATAAATAATGAAAAAAAAAATTTAGCTTAAGTATGTTCTGTGTGATATATAAGACATACTTGTGCTGAAATAGTACTAGCTGTTTATTTGAAATTCAGATTTAACTACTCACCTGCATTTTATCTGACAATTGTGCACAGGACACTGGGCTATTGTAGATAATGGAACGCTCTGAGGTTAGTAGCTTCCCAAACTGGTGGGGTCATATGAATCATGGGGAAGAGAGTAGGAATTATCAAGTTCCACCCCCCCACAAAGATTGGGACCAGGGAATCTTTGATTGAAAGCCTTGATGAACGGGGGAGAAGGGGTAGGGGGGACAGTATTCCACAATATGTCTAAATAACTCCTAAAACTAAGGAGACAGTGAAGAACTACTTGGTGTTCTAAGAGCTGACAATAGGTGGTCTCACAAGGCTCCCCAAAGTCCTATTCATTCATCATATAGTTCCTGAGTAAGCAGGGATATGCCCTCATGAACCAAAATCGAAAAGGCAGCAGACCCAAATTCAGAGGATATGCCTTTGTGGGAGGTTCTCTGTGTGCCAGGTACCACACTGGTCCTCTGTATTCATCATCTCAGTCAATTCTCACAGCAGCCTGTCTACTGAGGTACCACTATCCTACTTCTGCAAATGAGGGCACAGCGAGGCTATGGGTGCTTAATGTGTCCAAGATGATGACATTAGCAAGTGCCAGAGGGCACATTCATGCCCAGATTGGTTTGCCTCCAAGCATTTACTCTTTGTATTACAAGTACATATCCCATCAGCACTAAGTAAGTGGAACAAATTAAGTCCAAGAGACAAGTATCCTGATACTGAGCTCCAGTACCACTCTGGCACTTCTGAGCCCTGTAATGTTGGGCAAGTTACTTAACTTCTCTTGTGCTTTCCCAAGTCGCTACTACTTTACAACCACTATCACTACCATTCAGAGATAATAAATTAAGAATCTTCAAGCTGGAGTATAAAAATATGTCCATATTATTAAAATACAACAGAGATCAGCACAATGAGAGATCAACAGAGGAAAACTTTCTTCCCAAACCTGGGTTCAAGGAGCCAGGTTTCCTGTCATTCTTGAGCTCCTCCTGTATGACTCTGAGTAGCAGAGGCCTCACCTAATCCTTCATGGCAGATGTCCCCACAGGAAAGGCTAGCACTGACTGGACATCCAATTGTGGTCCTACAGCCTCCCCTGTAGCTTTGTAATGGAAGAAAAATAAAGTTTGTGGGAATTAGACACGTTACCACTTGGGGTTTTACGAGTCTGACCACACCAGATTTAGGGTTTCTGGGCTTCTAAAGTCAAACTAGACTATGTGTCCAATATTTCCAGCCCAGCAATAATTTTCTTATCTGTGAAATGGTACTTCAGGAGTTCTGAGGATTAAATGAGAGAATGTATTTTAAACACTTAATTGCAATACCTGGCATATAGTTAGAGCTCTATAAATATTAGCTTCTATTATTATTATAAGTTGTCTCCTACCAAATTGTGAGCCCTTTGAGGGTGAGGACTATACTGCTCTTTAAAAAACCAATATTTATACAGTGCCTTATAAAGAGTAAGCACCACATGGGTGGGTGGTTGCGTGCTTGATGATTAAAAAGGTTAATGGATAGATGGAAGGAAGGAAAGACGGAAGAAAGGAAGAAAGGCAGAAGGGAGGAAAAGAGGGAGAGAGGGAGGGAGAAAGGAAGGGAAGAAAACGAGATAGTTTTAAGAATGGATCTTCTGGCAATGAGAACAAAAATTTTCATGATGAAGATGAGAACCAAGCTAAACTATTAAAGATAAACCATATGATAAGTCTATGGCTTAATACTTGCATAATACTTTCATTCTTTTTTTTTTCTTATTTTATAGATGAATTATAGGATACCAGCCTTTTGGAAAAGATACCAGTCAAAGGTATAGCTGATCAGCATAATTCTATGCATCCAGAAGATGCACTAATGTATTCAAAAAATACTAGTAATTTACATCTTTCTCATTGGGAAAAAATTTAATATGACTTACAACATGTTTACATCCATAATGTTCTCTGAGATAAAATCATATCAAAGCAAGTGGCTGGGAAGGCAAAAGAAGAGCCAGTATTTTTATTCTGTCCTCAGATTGCCTGGGTTTCAGAGATCAGTGTGATTGCTGCTGTGGCTTCATTTAAAATAGAATAATTGGGCCAGTAAAATTTGAAAAGTAAATTTTCAAGCTCAAAGAAGAGAAAGAATATGATAGGAATAGAAAAGAAGGACGTGAGCAGGAAAAAAGCAGGACTGTCAATCAAGGACCAGCAGAAAAAGGACATAAGAAAAAGAGCCTTGCAGAATTAAAATAACCAGGAACTAAAAGGAAAAACCAAGGGTTCAGAAAAACTGAAGAGGATTCCATTAATAATCATTCCAGAAGGCAGTAGAGGGTGGACAACACTTGCAAGGGAAAGAACAGGAAGAAGTAAAAATAAAATGAACAGCTGCACATTCCCTTCTCAAACCCTGGCAGGTGCCACAGATACAAGCTCTTGACCTTGCCCATGGACAGGGCTCCTGAAGGCATAAGCACAAGCCTGACCAGCCTTCAGAGCAGGGAGCTAGGCCCGGGGAGCTTTGAAGATGAAGTGGTCCACCTGGTTCAGAGACATCACCAACATGCTGGGGTCACTTTGTGTTTAGAAATAGGCGGCAGCCTACACCAAGTGACTCTGAGGGTCCAGGCCCTATATCCCGAAGAAATAATTCCCTAACCCATTGCCTGACACCTGCATTCTGCCATTATTGATTTGTAGATTTCACCCAGTTTCTTATTTACATTTAAAATGAAGCTCCCCCCTAACAAAGAGACATGAAATATACCCAGCCCTCCATTCTCCTGGTGAGTAAATCAACCAAAACACTTTCTGCAGGTACTTTGTTTAAAAGACAGGAAGAGAGATCTTGAGCTCCAAGATACCTGAAGAAGCGTCCCATGAGCCAAGGACTTGAGGCACCAAAATCTGCCAGGATCCTTAACCATTCTACCAGGCTACCATCTGGTTCTGAGAGCTCATTCATAATGGAGCCAACAAACGTGAACCCCAGCAGATCTTATTGCCTGCTCCCTTAATCCTGCCAACTTGTAAAAAACAGAAAAATAGTCCCCAAATATCTCTATATTTAGTGGCTATTTTGATTTAAAAGGCCAAATGAGTTTAAGGGGTAGACACGGGCTCTCCTTTAATACAAAAAATAATTACAGTTCCCCTGAACTCATCTTGCAAAAATGAGTATGTATCAAGAATGACAAAGTATTGATAGTTATTAGCACTAGGTAATGAGTAATGGGCATCTTGGGGATAATAGTTCCTGAACTTCTGTATGTTTTCAAATCACCACAATAAAAAGTAGAATAATAATCATTTATTAAAGACTATGTTTCCACTGAATTAATTCCATCAAATTAAAATGAATGATTGAAGAATAAGCAATTCAATCTCTCCAATGTTTTACCCACCCCTGCCCCTACAAAAAAAAATGCATGGATAATTGGAAATACTCAGTTGCTTCCACTCGTGGGGGGAAATTATGCTTTTCATTTCAGTCTTGATGGCAGGTAGACACTGAACTTTTATCTCTACTCAGCTGGGGCTCTCACCTCTTCTCCAACTCTTTCATAGGCTTTGCTGTTGTTATCTCTCAGACCTTCACTTTTAACCTCTTATTTCTAACTCCAACCTGCATAGTTGCCAACCCAGCCTCCAGCCACTGCCACTAGCCATTCTCTCAAGTTGTTAGAAATCTCACAGATTTCCTGATCCTTCACTGCTTCACTCCTCTGTTGAAGGATGCTTATTCTCTTTTCTCCCTCAACAGCTGGCTTGTTCACCCTGAGTAATTAATGTTCTCAACTGGCTCAATCTTTGTCACAGAATAGTTGGCATTAATTAACCCTGTGGAGTCTGCCTTGTCAGAAGCAAAAGGGAAAATACTGCAGCACTGATGTCTCATGTTGAGAGAGAGAAACAAAAAGAGAAAGAAGTTTGTCCTAATTTCTAAAAGAAATTACTTACAGCCAAACCACATCAAAAGAGATTCCTAAATTAGTACGCATTACTCTTTGGGGCATATAAAACAAACACATTCAAGAAATTCACACTCAAAAACAACAACAACAACAACAGCAACAACAAAAACCCTTAATGGGGAAACTGTCATTTCTGTATTTCATTTGGAGTCTTCCAAAAAGAATGACTGATTTGGGGTAAATGTGAAATTCAAACTAAAAAAGACCAAGCACAAAATCCCAACATGTGATCAAGAGGCTGACTAGCCCTCTGTGAGCAGTTCTAGTCATAAAGGTCAAGTCCAAAAAGCTAGGAACCTGTACCAAATTTCTGCAGCATTGACACTTGTGTTCCCTGCAGTGGATCTGGGGGGCAAGAGGAAGTACAAATTAAATGGAAAAAAAAAAAAAAGCCAATTCTGTATTCTATCAGGGCTCAAAAGAAAATGCCTCCCAGCAAAGCGTGGATTTGCTATAGATCCTCCATAAGGGCGGATCAGAATCCATCTAATGTCCCTTACAGGGAGGATTTAAAACCAAACCTTGTCCATCTTTACCGTCTCTACAATTTCTTTTTTAAAAAACCTTTCATTCAACATTATGTCTATGAGGTTAATCCTTGTTGTATGTATGGTAGTTCATTTTTAATTGCTATGTACCATTATAATTGTGGGAATATACTACAAATTTATTTTCTATTCTACTGTTGCTAAAGATGTGGTTATTATAAACAAAGCTTCTATGAATATTCTTGCCTATGTATGGGTATGTGCCCATACATACCACTCCTGTGGACCATACACCTAGGAGGAGGTCCAAGCTCACATAAGTAGGCACATAGGTTCAGCTTTTATACTTTTACACTGCTTTTAACCACTTAACAATTTAACAATTCCCATGCGTAATTCTCTCCTAGCTCTGAACACTTGCACTTTCCCTTATGCATTCCTCTTCCTCCCAAGTTTCTTACCCTGATTTCCTCCTTTTCTCTCTACACTGTCTTTAATGACCTCACTTATTCTTACATATTTAACTGGCCTCATATTAATTTAGCCAAATCCTCACTTTGCTTCAAAGCATTAGTCATGTTCTTTGATCCTCTAGCTCGACAATCACCCCTGAATGTTCTTCAAGTGATTGAAACACACTGAATGAAACTCGTCTACCTCTCCTCCCACTCATTATTTCTCCTTCAGACCTTCCTGGTTTGGTGTTCCTGGCCATCTACTCTAGTGACCTTGGCAGTCCAACTCGTAGGAGGAACTTAAATCCTACCAGTGGCATTGCTGCAACTGTCCTCAAAGGAGAATGTAGTTCTCCCACAAAACTGTTAGTTCCACTGAAATGGCTACCAAGTTGAGAAATAGCAGAAAATTATTTTTTTATATTTCTTACCTCCCAAGTCACAAGGACACGCCTCTCAAAAAATTGGGACCCAACCCACTGTCTTCCAATTCTACTTTGAAAATGAGTATTTCTCTTTAAGAAGAGATGCTGGAAAGGGGAAAAGGCAGTTTATATAACATTTAAAAATATGTCTTTGGATCAAGTATACCTAGGGTTCAAGTCTTTCTGCTACCTCCTAGCTGTGTGACCGTGAGTGGCTTACTTCCTTCTCTGAGTCTTGGTTTCCATGTCTATTAAATAAGGATAACCATTGCTACTTTACCTGTTTGTTGTGAAAATTAACTGAGATCAAGAGATTTAGTATAACACCTAATGTATCTATGCTCATTAAGGGTGGTCAGTGCAGCTGCTGTTGCCAATTCTCTAAGTGGGAAAACTAGATAAATTGCAACTCGTTCCGTGTCCCAGAGAGGTTGCCACTGGACAAGCAGCAATTTCAAAGTTCTAATTTCTTCTACTTTGCTCTCTGAATAGCTCAGAAGGGATGGATAGGCTGTGAAAAATGTTCTCAGACTGGTCAATTTGAGGTATTTCATTTCACGAATCTGTCTGGAAACTGCCAGCTCATTTCATTGATCAATGGCCATCCCAGTGTTGGAGTTTAAGTTATTACCATCCTAAACTAAAGCAGAATGAGATCTTTAGGATCAAGAAGCTCCAAAAGCACTTAGGCTCTATCAGAGACATGGCTACCCCCTGTAATCGGGCTTCAGTTCATACCTGCATGTGTACCCAGACTCCTTCCTTTCTCTCACGTTAGAACTCTCTGTACTGGCCTGTGGATAGTTTTTACAGCTGCCTCAAACGCTACTTTCTTCAAAGACCTCAGGGCATGCCATTAGCACCCTCAAAACACCCGGTATTTTAAAGTATAAGCAGATCCAAGCTGATATTGTGATCGATCCATCAATCAATCAATCAAACATGCACTGAATAACTGCTATGTATGCAGGGTACACCCTGCTATATATGTATGGTGCTAGGAATCTTACCACAGGAAAATATAAAGAATATATTTAGAGAATCTGATCTCAAAGCTTAAGTAACTAAGAATACATGCTAATAGTTAACTGTCAAGATATTCATGGGAAGGAGAAGTCACTTCTGGGTTCACGGATCCCAGAACTAAAAGGTAAGCAATGCCAAAAGATCTTTCGGGGGTTGAAGTGAAGTGATAGGCAAAGTAAGCATGTCCTACTGCAAGTCACATAGACACTACTAGTAGGTAGGGGCAGAAAGATAGCGACACACACAGATAAGTATTTTCTTCTCATTTGTGCGTTTAACCAGCTCCCTGGGTTGCTATTTCAGGAACAGACATAGCCCAGGTCCAGTGTGAGACAGAGAGTCCCACTTCCTGGAAAAGGAACTTGGACAAAGTTCTGGAAGGCCCAGGGAAAGTAAGGCCAATGCAGTGTGGACAAGTTTCTGATGAAATGTAAAGGACAGGAAATGGCACTTTGCTCTGATTCGTACAAAAACAACTAATTTTCAGTCCTTCTAACCATCAGTGGTCTGAAAACGTGGTGCAACTGGCCTCCAGAGCCACCCTGCTCCCACAGCACGTGCAGCAGTCCCATGCTGAGCTGACCCAGAAATCAGATCAAAAGTGAACCTCAGGTAGTGGCACTCTACCCTAACTGTTGACAGATGGAGAATGGAAGCAACGTAAATGCTCTCTCTTGTGTCAGCACTATAAAAATGTCGGACTGGCCCATGAAAGATGGAGATGGAAGCCCAGGCAGCCATTAGGAGCCATGACTTACTCGCAGCAATAACTCATTCCCATGGTATTATGAAAATGGTTTTATTGCAGTGGATTACTTTTTCCCCCTCTGCAAAAATTACTGCTTATCAGCGTCACAGAAATCAAGCTAAAAATTCCCCACCTTTTCTTCCTTCTAGTACAATCCCTCCCTCTGGCCGGGAACTTAATAAAATGGAACATTTCATTATTCCGGTTTGCATACCTCTTTTGAAGCTGAAACTGTCATCTCAAGTGAGCGTTCTGAAGTGGCCAGTGTTAGGGTGATCTGATTGCCTCTTCTGTTTGCTCAGACACATCTGAAGGCTAGAGGAGCCACTCAGGGCCTAGGTCTCTTGCTAGACTGGATTTGGAAGTTGCAATGGGAAAGAAATCGTTCAAAAGCAGTACTTTCCGATTCCTTCAAAGTACGGTTTGGATACGGCTGTTTCATGAGCTATTAACTGCCTGTCAGATTCCTTAAGAGGAGAAAACAAAACCAGGTGTACTGAGAATTCATATATTCACAAATAGCTCAGCCCAGTAAGACCCCTTTGTCTCTGAAGGCCTGTGTGTGATTTCCATCAGGGGCCTGGGCAATAGGAACAACTAGATTGAGATTATTGCCTCCCACAGAGGAAGCTTCCCCCCAAAAAAACCCTTTTATCGTATTCATATAACTGAGCCTCAGAAGATTAACACACCCGATTGGAATCCTCAGTTAACACCTTTATGTGAAAAATGAAATCTTGGCCCCATATGCAGAATCTCAGACCTCACCCCAGATTTATTGAACTAGAATCTGCATTTTTGGGGGGGGGCAGATCTCCAGGTCATTTGTAAGCATAACAAAATTTGAGAAGCCATAGTTTATACTACAGAAGCAACAATACTGACCCACTCTGGCTGCTTGGCTTATTCCACTACAAGCAAGTTAGCATTATTTGGATAAGCTACCATGGGACACAATGCTGCTCTCACAACCAGTAAGGTATGGTCCCTACCTTAGGAGAGTTCAGCATCTGGGAGGAACACACACAGGAATGGTCAGTGTCTACAAAGCCTTGGCCAGCCTCAGAAAGGGCCCTCTTAAAATGGCAAGCATCAGAGCCCTGCAGATCACCTGCCCCCCCTGTATGGTATGGTCCCCTAGTACAGCAACCAGACCCTCTGCCTCTGGGCTCTCAGGGTCTCCCACAATTCTGTCTACCTAAATCCAGCAGCCCAAGCAAGTGTAGACTGACTCCACCTCTCCTGCCTTTGAGACGGCCTTGATCCTAGACCCTCTGAGGAATCTAGCCCTCTGTAAGCTTCTCTAAAACACTGCTACCACACAAATATTGGTAGTGAACAAATCAGTCAACAAGTTGGCTGACAAGTTGCAAGCAGAATGATGTATGTCACTTCCAGGATGAAGCATCTGAAAGCCGGTCAGCTAAGCTCTTCCCATGCTTTAGTAACCAAATTGGATGACATGTGTTCCAGATGGCACAGCAACAGATGCAAGCAACCTAGACCTCCTGGAAAGGAGCTCCATGGGAAGTCTAAAGTTGTTCTGACTAGTGGAATTTTCATGCGGAAGAAATAAGCCTTTATATGCTGAACAGCAAGATTTGGGGATCATTTGTTACCACACCATAATCTAACCTATCCTGACTTTCCCATCTTTGAGTCATCCTTTTTTATTCCCATATGAGTTCCCACATTAGGTATCCAAATTTATTGTTGCCTAAAATGTGGCAAGAAGTGATTCATTTAATAAGGATTTTTCCACTTGTTTTCTCAGGGAAGTACATTCATTCAGTTTTTCTCAAGATGATGATTAGAAATAGAATAAGACTTGCCTTTATGAAGTTTTGTATTATTGCTGATTCTCCATTTAATTACTTCTCTGTTCCATCCTCAAAGTTGAGATGGGCATGGTAAACAAATGTGGTCCCCACTAGAGCCAACAGTTAGAACTGAAGCAGCAGATGAAAAGAATCCTTTGAACAGGTCAATATGCACATTTTGAAGGCCAGTGGTCTTCTAGCCCCGGTAACAGGCTGTCTGCTCTAATGGAGAACAGGTCCTGGTTCTCCTTTTCTCATCAACGACTCAGACCCTAGTGGGGTTTCTATTTTCCCAGGGATGGCAACTGTCCCTAGGTTTTCTCTTTTTCCAAATAAATTGATCTAATCTTATTAAGAATTTCAAGTTTAACAGCTATTTAATGTTGCAGGAATATGCATTAGCCCATGTTGCAACTTTAAATAACACGTAAGTAATATTTAAACCGTCTGTTCCAGAATCATCCTATCTGCCTGCCAAAATTCTCTTTCAAAGGAATGAGCTTGTCATTTTCCCCTTTTAACTAGCATTTAAAATGAAAAGAAAAAAAAAAGTCCACGCCCACAAGAGGTACTCCAATAAAATCACTGGGTATTAGCAATCTGGTTTAAAGTGCCAGAAACCCAGAGTAATTCTGATTTAGGATTGAAATTCTGCCCTGCATTTAGCCTGTTGTGAACAGTTATGGGGGAAGCTCATATTGTTTAGTAGGTCAGAACACCCACTGTGAGGAAGATCTTTCAGATAATGGACCATTTGAGTTATAATACCTAAGCAAGGTTATATAGTAGGAGGAGACGGAAGGTCTGCTTAACCCATTAGTGTCTGTTTAAGAATCAGGCTTTTAAGAGATGTTTCTGTGGTCTGCTTCTTTTCCTGCTTTGAAAATCTATAATCAGAAGACTTTTTTTAAATGATAAAGCCACAGAAGTAAAGAGGGAAAAGGCAAAAATATTTAGTTGGTAGAAAATGTGAGTGAAGATGAATCTTACGGAAATACAAACAGAAGGGGCGGAAAGGAGACAGAGGGGGAAAAAACAGGACAAAGAGAAAAGAGGCAAAAGGTCAAGGAAAAAAAATACAGATAGAGACTGAGGATAAGAGATTAGATATATGTTGCCCTACAGGCAGGGACTTTGCTATTTTGTGTATCCCCCACGCCTCTGAAATCTAGCACAGTGCTGAAGACCCAGCTGGCCCTGGACTAACAGACAAGACAAACCAAACAAACAATCTTCATGGTTCATGACACCAAAAACCAGTCTAATTGAGGCTAGGAAATTTTGGACTGAATCATGAGTTTCGCAACCATCACTGAACAAAGAATCCCACAGGAGAATCATGGTTCTAAATGACACCCATGAGCCAGTTACACAAAGCTTAGCACTTCCCTGGAGCCAGCTATGAAGACCTACATGATCAAAAGGAAAGAAGAGAAGAACTCCTTCCATGGTCTGACAGCTGGACAGAAGACTATGAAAGGAAATGTACAAACCTAAATTTTTGCAAATGGAAAATAAAGCCAATGCAGACTCTACGCAGTGACCAAGGTTTACTTTCTCAGCTGTTACTTCAGTGCAACCCAAAATGATGACCAGTGTCATGTTGCCCTGTGAAATCTGCTCATAATGAGCTTGGAACGCCATCACACATCCTGTGAAAAGTGCAGATGGGGGCCCAGAGGCTAACTATCTCAAGGTCACCCCTGGTTGGGTGATCCCTTTCAGTGAGCATCACCTTGGATGAGAGACTCATTTCCTTTCACTGGATGGATACAAATGCACACAACACACAGAGCCATACTCACCTGGGAAGTCTGTGTGAAGCATCCTTTACTGATGAGCTCATAAAGACAGACGGTGTTAGAAAAAGTGAGTGCAAACAACTTAATAATAAATCCAGTATACATTATCAATTCTCTTTAACACTGCATTGGTGCCAGTTGTTCATAATTTCGTTTACACAAACCCTGTCATATAAAGAACACTGGACAGGTTACTTTGATTGAAAATATCTCCATCATTCATGGCCTTAGGTTCATTAAACACAGTGCTAACAAGTTGTCTTTAGTAGTCAAATGTTCATTAACTCTCCTACATATGAGGATAGTTCTGTCTATGTCAATATCTATATCTGTATTTGTATCTATATCTATAATTTTGTCTACATCATAAACTTGCCTGCAAACAAATTCTAAAACAGCAGAAAAACATTGTGTGCCTGGAGGTTTCAGAAAAGCAAAAAGAAAAAGCAAAAGGAGCTGGAGGTGTGGGTAAAGGAGGGATGAGGTAAGGGAGGTGGGGCAGAGCCGCCACCACCACCAAAGAGAAGATGAAAGACATCAAAGATCAATTTGCCTCTTTCACAATCTCACAAGGGCCAGTGCTGAATACAGTCCTCACTGAATGCAGCAGAAGGTCCCTTTGCTGAGTCAACCCATCCCTGGCACCTATCCCTGATCCCTCCCTCCTTCCCTGAAAACCAGGTGGACCACTGCAGCCCCAGGACAGGAAGCCCTATGCAGACCTCCTCCCTAGCTCCACCTGCCTCACAGCCTTCCCTCTGGTTGTCTGGGGACTCAGGCAGAGCACCAACTGCTCTAGGAGAGGGAAACAATTAGGGAGAGGGGCCCCCTCCCTCTCAGCCTCAGGCTGCCCAGCCAGCACAATTAGCATAATTACAATATGTTCATCCAGCACCAGGATGAAAACTTATGCAAAAGGGGGATGTGTTAACACACTCAAGCCAGCCAAACAACAGTCGGGCTTTGTAATTAGCTAACAGTTCCTCTTTTAGAGCTTTCTTGGGGTACTCCCAGGAAGCCCCAGGCTCCAGGCAAGGACTCAGAACTGAAGGCAGCAGTAGGAACACTGAGTCCCTCCTTTCAGGGGCTGAGTCCCACCCCCCACCTCCTCACCCCCACCCCAGAGGTAGCATGTGCCATTATGATATGAAAGGTCTCCAGATCTTTCCAGTGCACATTAAGGAAACACCTCTTCACCCTTCAACTGCCTCTTATTAACTGGCCTTAAGGGAGTCCCAACTTTCTGGGCTTCAAAATCCTTATCTCCAAAAAGGGAAGATAATCTGTCTTACTGTAGGAAACAATAGGATAACAGCTAGGAAACCTCTAAATAGAAAGAATGCAATGATGGTCTTGAAAGTATTTGTCTGGATTTGAACTACAGAAGTCATCAGTATCTTAAAGCATATTCCTGCCCTGTCTGCCTGGGAGTCAGTGATTTTTAGTATCTCCCTCCTGCAACCCTCCCTCGTACCCCATCACCATAGTTGCACATTAACTCAGGAATAATGGACTCAGCTTCTCCACTGCATGTTTCCTAACCTTCTTCCTGTCAATGCATCCACAGATAATGATACTTGTGATAGCCCCCAGGGGTAAACGGTTGTGCATGGCAACCCAGGTCCCATCCTGCCACCCCCAAGACCCGACAGGATCAATAATTCCACATCTACCCAACACACCCATGAGGCACTGATGTGTCCCTCCATATTGCTAGGGAACTCTGCTCCATATCAGCGGGTTTGTTCTGGTTGTTTTGTTGGAGGGCGGTTTTGTTTTTTAACAGACATAACTCCCTGTGATTCGGGAGTCTATGGTGGTCCAAAGTAATTGCTTGCAACCTTGACTATATACTACAATCACTAGGGAAACTTTTAATAAACACCAACACCTGGGCATCACCCCAAGAAATTCTGATTTAATTGGTTTGGGGTGGGGCCTGGGCACTGGGTGGCTAGACATGCAGCTAAGGTTGAGAACCACTGCTTCTCAAGCTTTAAAGTGCAATCAAATCACCTGGGGACCTTGTTATAATGCAGATTCTGATTCAGCAGGTCTGAGAAGTGGCTGGAGATACTGCATTTCTAGTAATCTCCCAGGAAAACAACTAATGCCGTTTTCCAGAGGCCACACTTGGAGAGGCCTGGGTCTACAGAAGTAAACTCAGAGTTAAACATGCCCCCTCATCACCTCCTAGGCATCCCTGAAACCGACTGCCCGGCTCCAGCCCCAGAGTTTCTGATTCAGGGACGTGGGGTGGGGCCTAATCATCTGCATTTCTCACTTCCAGACGATGTTGCTGGTCTAAAGACCACATTTTTTAAACCACTGGACTCAAGTATTAGTGACAAAGATCTTAACCTTTAGGAAGAAATGAGACCTACCTAGTAGATCAGAGAAATTCTGGTGGTGCAAAGCCTAGGACTCCTCAGAAAGAAGGTCGGAATAAAGCATACCCCAAAATAATGAGCACAGGTTACCTCCCGGGTGTGCCAACCAGAGCACCTCTGACTGCATGGAAAGGCCTGAACACAGCCCTCCTGTAGAAGCTAACTACCTCTTTGCCCTATGTTAAGAAGGTTCGCAGGAATTCTGCAGGCACTGTTTCCAGGCACACTCTGACCTCTCGGATGATTCAGTTCACTGGCTCTCAACAAAGTCCACATCCTCTCCCTAAGAAGTGAAAGAAGCTCAGCCCACCTTCCAAGCACAGAACCTCCTATCCCACCACCCAGGAGTCGCTCTCCTGGGAATCAGAAACCCTGGATTCCACCTCATTCCATATTCCCATAAGTCTCAACATGAAAGAAGAGCAGGGAGCCAAGGCAGGTTAAGAGAACAGAGGCTGGAAAAACACTGTACCCAAAGTGCCTCGGAAATGGCGCTCAGGGGCTCCTGGGTTTGCCAACCCTCATTTAATGGGCTGCCGGTAATTGACCGTAACAACTACACCCTAGCCAGTTTTCATCATTGGATCTGGACAGCTCCCAGGTAACAAGCTCCAACTGGGAGGGCTTGATTGCTATCAAACCAGAGTGAGGGAGGCCTTCAGCTAGGTAAAGCTGCTGGGCTGGCACCAGCGTGCGTGTGATCCATGAGAGCGATTTCCAGCTCCCGGATGCCCCAAAAGAAAAGTCTGTTAACACTGCAGCCAGAAAGCCAGGACAGGCCAGGGAGCACTGGGGCTTCATCACATGATAATCATTCGATAGGACATCCTGCCCAGCCCCAGGGCAAGCTCACCAGGATTAGCACCGCTCTGTGTATGTTGGCAGGCTCGATGTGCATCACAGGACCCACTGACAGCAGGAATTCGGTTGTGTGAATAACTAGAGTAATTAACCAGGGTCAAGGCAGGGTCTGGTTTCAGAGAAGCCTGCCTGGGGACCCACATCACATTCCAGACCCCCAGGATCTGGGCCCAGTTGCCTTATTCCTTTTGGTCCTGGCACTCAGATGGTCCTCCCAATGGAGCACTGTTTAGCCACGGGTGCCAGGCTACCTTTCAGCCCTCATATTTCCCTTCAGTGGACCCCTGAGTCTGAAATCACAAAGCAAAAAGTCCCCAACAACCAACAAGAAGAGGAATGTGAACTTAGAGTGGGTAAACCTGTGACTTCAGCCAGATGAACATTTATTCAAATACTGGTTCTAGTACTTAACTAGTTTTTAATCCAAGGGCAAACTGCTCAATCATTCTGGATCTCAGTTTTCTCATCTGTGAAATAGTAACAAAAACACATACTGGTGATGTTGTATGAATTAAAGAAAAATATGCATAAGCCACCTGAAACACTATTATCACTATTATTGTGATTATAGCTTTCAACTAATTTTATTAACAGTATTACCATCCTTGGTTCCAACTAATTTTATTAACAGTATTACCATCCTTGGTTCCAACCTCTCTTCCTCATTTCCAGCAATGCTCTATAATGTTTCCAAGTAGAGCAGCCAAGGAGGTTATTCTCTTGAACAAGACCTGCTAACACAAACAGTAAGTTCCAAAGAGAAATATATCATAGATTCCAACCCAGAAATCTAGAAGTAAGTGATTTAAAGAATGAACTTCTCAGTTGAGTTCCAACACCAAAATTTATTGAGTCCTTCTTGGTTTAAGCTGCTTTGAGAGTTTAAAGGACCATCTACCTCAACTGGGAGTTCAAATGAAGAGATCTCTTTTGAGCCCTAAACGAAGAACAGCAATAAGAGGGAAGCTCACTTTGGTAAGAGCAGGATGCAGTATCTTCAGATCTCTCTGAACTTCTCCAGCACAAGAACCTTGGGCTTAAAACAACTTGCCCATGCAATAAATTTGGCCAGTTCTGAAGGATTCCCTAGAGCCAACCAACTAACAGATGTCTCTTGAGTAAGGAGCTGTAAAGAGGTATGAAAAATCAACTCCCAAGAACTCAGGGCACAAGACTCACAGAGTGCCTGAGCTAGAAGAAATTATACTGCTGGAAATCCTGAGCCACAGACAGATGTGGTTCCAGTTCTACAGGTAGGCAGATTTGACTGGTAGCATATCACCGTACGACATGATGAAATGGAGTTTGGGAATCACTTTTCAGATCATTGCGCTCAGGGTAGAATGGTGTGGCAGGAAGGGAGTGGTAAGAAGGAGAAACCAAGCAGAGAGACAAATAGGAGTTTACAGCAAAGGGAGTAAATCACTGAGCCCGAGAACATTTTGGGTTAATGGTGTTAATAGTTGGAACTCCCTAGGCCATGATGGAATGGAGTGGACAAGATGGATGTGAGAGACTCAGTACAGTGCATAAAGACTAGCTAGAAATTGGAATCCAGCAGATGTCTAGGATATATAGCCCCAAATACTTCTTCCCAAATTGCCTTTAATCCATGGGATAAGCCAATGAAGTCCTGCTGAGCTTTGCATTTGAGAGGGACATTTCTACCTCAGGAAGACTTGCTGTTTAGTATTGCCAGCATTAACAGATAAAAATAGGAAGAATTTGGGGCGCCTGTGTGGCTCAGTGGGTTAAAGCCTCTGCCTTTGGCTCAGGTCATGATCTCAGGGTCCTGGGATCAAGCCCCGCATTGGGCTCTCTGCTCAGGGGGGAGCCTGCTTCCCCCTCTCTCTCTGCCTGCCTCTCTGCCTACTTGGGATCTCTCTGTCAAATAAATAAATAAAAATCTTTAAAAAAAAAAAAAAAAGGAAGAATTTAGGGGCACCTGGGTGGCTCAGTTGGTTAAGCATCTGCCTTCAGCTAAAGTCATGATCCTGGAGTCCTGGCATCAAGCCCCACATTGGGTTCCTTGCTCAGCAGGGAATCTGCTTCTTCCTCTGTCTCTCCCTGTAGTCCTATCCTCTCTCTTGCTTGCTCACACTCTCTTTCTCTCAAATACATAAATAAACTTTTTCTAAAAAAGAATAATTTTTATTCATTTTTATCTGAAATATAAATTTAATGGGAGTCCTGCATTTTATCTGGCAACCCCAGAAATTCTCCTCTAAAACTTGAGAGTCAATTTTATTCTACTAAAGAGCTTTTCTGACAAATCATGACTAAATTTCACTGTTATTCTACAGTCTTAAAGTTAAGTACCAAAGATTGGTCATTGGCATCCATTTTAAGGTTCCTCCTTTATTCTGAGCTGGATACCTTGAGCCCTATAACTAGAGAAATCAGCGATCTTGCAATTCATTGGCTCAGCCTCAGGGTCCAGTTAGTAGAAGGATGTTTTCAGAAGTAGAGTGATATTTACACTATATATCTTTACACTATTTTTTTTAAAGATTTTATTATTTATTTGACAGAGAGCGAGAGAGCAGGAGAGCACAAGCAGGGGGAGCAACAGGTGGCAGGAGAGGGAGAAGCAGGGAGCTTGATGTGGGGCTTGATCCCAGGACTCTGGGACCATGACCTGAGCTAAAGGCAGTAGCTTACCAACTGAGCCACCCAGGTGCCCCTCTTTACACTCTTCTCATACCACAGCCAATGAAAGTCCCCCTATTGCTAAAGCACAAGGCTGGACAAACAGAAAGCAACAGGGAGAAAGCAACGCCGTAAGCCAATCATGCAGCTCTTCTTCCTACCCCCTGCTTTACCAAAAGAACCTTTACAGCTGGCAGCAAGGCTGCTAAACCTGGGCAGGAATAACGAGGCTAGACTCCAGCCAAGTCAGGGATTTATGGCCATGTGGGGAACTCCAGTGCCATGTGAACAAATTTTCACTTGAAACAAATTTTTTTTTAAAATGTCTTGCTATTCATCTACTTCTCTCACTTCTTAGGAAAAGCAAATCCATGCCCTAGTTTTTACCCCTACTCTGTGGCATCCGGGAAAACTAACCTTTCCTCATTTGCCACACGTGCCAATTTCAGGTTCACAGCACAACACTCACTATAAATGAAACCATCAATAATCAGCTCCCATGTGAGCCCACAAATTATAAGACTGGTATGTTCCTTATCCAGCTGTATGCATATGGGCACACACACACACACAAACACAGAGAAAAATGCATATGACTCTAACCTTCTGGATTTTTCTATCACATGTGGAGGGCTCTCTGACTATAGCAATGAAGAGAACACAATAGACAAGAAGGAGTGGCATGTCCCTCTTTCTTGCATGATCCCTAACTATCCTCATGTTTACTGTATTCCTCTCTCTGCTGATTCCTGGTTCAGGCCCCAACCCTTCCTACTTGACTCTGACATCATTTGGTAGTGACCTTGATCAACATTTGATCTTTGAAATGCATCCTCCCCCACCTTCCACTACAGTCCCTTGATTCTTCCTTCCCTCACAGGTCTCTCCTTCTCTTCCACTAGATGTCTGTTATCATAGTTCTTCTTCCGGAATGTATAAAAGCCAAAAGTTTCCCTATATGAAAACAAGATGAGGGGCACTTGGGTGGCTTAGTAGATTAGGCCTCTGCCTTCAGCTCAGGTCATGATCTCAGGATCCTGGGATTGAGCCCGATGTCCTGGGATTGAGCCCCACATCGGGCTCTCTGCTCGGTGGCAGCCTGCTTCCCGCCCCCCTGCTGCCTCTCTGCCTACTTGTGATCTCTGTCTGTAAAATAAATAAAATCTTTTAAAAAAGAAAACAAGATGAAAAATAGGGTAGAAGAGAAATTCCTTTGTCCGATACCAAAAACAAATATAAAATATCTAACAACAGACTTAATGCATAAGACCTATATGAATAAAATTTGAAAACTATTGAATAACAAAAATATTAGATTTTTTTTTATTTTAAAATATTTTCCTTATTTATTTGATAGAGATTACAAGTAGGCAGAGAGGCAGGCAGAGAGAAAGGAGGCAGCAGGCTCCCTGCGGAGCAAAGAGCCCAATGTGGGTCTCAATCCCAGGACCCTGGAATCATGACCTGAGCTGAAGGCAGAGGCTTTAACCCACTGAGCCACCTAGGTGCCCCCATGTTAGATATTTGAAATAAAACTTATTTTTAAATAAGAAACCTCATTACAATAAAGATGTCAGTTCTGATTTATGTAGTAACTCAATTCAATTCCAATAAAATATTTTTGAACTTGGGGCACCTGGGTGGTTCAATTGGTTAAGCAACTGCCTTTGGCTCAGGTCATACATTGGGCACTCTGCTCAGCGGCAAGTCAGCTCCCTCACCCTCTGTGATCTCTCTTGCTTTTACTCTCTCTCAAATAAATAAATAAATGAAATCTTTAAAATATTTTCCAAAATATTTTTTGAATTTGATAATATAATATTAAAGTTCATCTGGAAAAATAAACATGGGAAGAAAATTCTAAATAGGAAAGGTAACTGAAGATGACTCAGTCTTACCAGATATTAAAGTGTATTATAAAGCTAGTTATTAAAACAGTGTAATATAATGCTTGGATAGGCAGGCAGATGATAAGAACAGAATTAGGAATCCAGAAACAAATCCAAACCTATGTGTGAATTTGGTGTATGATAAAGAGGACATTCCAAATTTTAAGAAATTATAAGAATAAAAAGTAAGAACAAATGACATAAACAGGCAGTTTCAACATAAAGGTCACAAATAGACTATAAACATATGAAAAGATAATTCCTCTTCTATTAAATAAATGCACCTTGAAACAACGAGATATCATTTTTCATCCCCCAAAATAAATGATTTAAAGCTTCTAAAATATACAGCATATATAAAGCAGTGAGAAAAAAGCACAGTCATACATTTGGTACTCAGACAATTTTATTAATACAGCAATTTTGGAGGACAATTTGGTAACGCCTATCAAAATTTTCAACATACTTAACCACAGACCTAGCAATTCAATGTCTAAGGGTTTGTCCTGTGAATGACAAGTACTTACCCCATTACACAAATGTATATACAAGAAAGTCCACTGTAGTGTATTATAATACAATGAACAACTAACACAGCCTATATCTATTAAAGGTTAGGGAAACTATGGTGTCATACCATGGAGTACCACACAACCAGCAATAAGAATTATATGAACATGGAAAGCTGCCAAAAATATACTGTAATGTGAAAAACATGAGTTACAGAATAATGTGCACAATATGGCCCCAGATGGGAATATTAAATGTGCACATGTATACCTTTACATATGTAGAGAAAAAGTGTTGAGGAACTATCCCAGAAGGTTTCTCTGGGAAAATGGGACACAGGATGCTAGAAGGGAAACTTGCTTTATACTCTTCTACACAGTTTTAGTTTTTGCATTTTTACTACAGGTATGTAGTAAAAAGAGTAAACTCTTTTGATTAAAAGGGAGGAAAAAACCAGCATTGTTCTATTTAAGTAGATATTCCCTAAGGTTCTGACCATTACTCTCCCAAGTACAATTCAACCCAACATTAGTAACATCAAATTGATGACAGAGATGTAGAATTTTTCAATTCCTGAACTGAAAGGAGCTTAGATGCCATCCAGTTTAATCCTTCACTTAACAGAAGGAAACTGAGGTCCCACAGAAAATTCAATATTTTCCAATATTCCTTGTCCTTATTTTAGGACCTTAGTGATAACCCATCTCCCAAATCTCCCAGAGTAGAACATGTGTAGCATGATCTCTACTTTGATACTGCCAGGAAAAGGCTCTCCATGGCAGCTACTAGCTTCAGTCAGACCAACCTCTCCTACCACCATTCCCCAACAGCACAATTGTAAAGTATAGTTGTCCCCCCTCCCCCTTATCCATGGAGGATATGTTCTAAGACCTCTAAAACCACAACTAGTACCAAACCCTATTTATACTGTTTTTTCCTATACATACTTACCTATGATAAAGTTTAATTTATAAATTAGGCCCAGTTAGAGATTAACACTAATAAAATAGAATAATAATAATAACATACAATAATAAAATTTATATGAATGTGGTCTCTCTCAAAATATCTTACTATACTGTACTCACCCTTCTTGTGAAGATATGAGATGTCAAAATGCCTACATGAAGAGATGAAGGACTTAAACGATATAGACACTATGACATAGTGTGAGCCTACTCTTGACCCTCTGATGATTCGTCCAAAGGTGGATCAGGATCATCTGCTTCCAACCATGGCTGACCACAGGTAACCAAAATCTAGAAAGTAAAATTCCAAATAATGGGGCAGGGGGCAGGGGGGACTACTATACTATGCTTTTTTCCCTAGCATATTCTAGACTGCTTTATACATAACTCCTTGCCTATAGTTTCTTCCTTCACAAGCTTTTTTTACTTTGCACTTTAGAATCATGTGGGGAGATTAAAAATCCCCACGACCAGGTCACACCAGGCCCATTAAATAGGAATGTCTGGGAGTGGGAGGCACGTTCAGGAATTCATTCCAATGTGCAACCAAGGCTTAAGTACCTTGCTCCAACTTCCTTCTTGGAGTAAGGCCTATTAGTCCTTAAAGACCCTCTCTGGGACTCCTCCCTGATCTGACCTTGATCCCATTCACCCTGTACATATCTGTACCATTGGCCTTTCCAAATGGAATTGAGAGTAATTTTTCATGTCTGTAAGTTCCTGGGGAATAATAGTAATATCTTACTCTTCTTTGAACAGCTGGTGTTTATCACAGGTGGCACATAGTAAATGCCTGATAAACATTCGTGAAACAGAACTCCCTCCCTCACAGCCCCCATGAAATCAATTCATCTTCACATGGTCCCTCATCTCAGATCCCTCCTTTCTAAGTCCACTGCCACTTCATAACCTCTATCTCAACTATTACCATAACCTTCTATCTAGACTTCCTTTCTCCACCATCTCTCCTCTTTTCCCAATCTTCCTATATGCTCGTACAGGTCATACTGTTCTGCTATAACTTATACAGAATCAAGACCAAGTTTATCACAAGGTCCTCCAAATCTGGCCAGAACAATTATCCTTTAGCCAAATTATCTGAACCTTGGAAATTAGAGAGGATCACTGCATGTTTTTTTGAAGTCATCATAGAGCATTGTGAAAAAAAACCTGCTATGGGGTTATCTGATGCTCTAGAAAATGCTAATTTTGTTTGACTTAACCATTTACCATTGATTCTACCTCAAATTCTACAAACTTGGGTGAATGTGTATAAAATTGGCAGACTACAAACTTTTTTTTTTTTATTCCAGCATAATTGCAAATAAATTCTGTGTGGTAGAGAAAACAGCTGCACAGGTTATGGCATTATTGCTCTGTAAGATGTTAACCAGACTCATATCTAACTGCTGTCTCAGCCACACTGTATCCTTGCCAGTGTAACTTCACACCTAGAAGCCTTTGCTCTTGTCCTTCACAGTAACTGAAACTCACAGTTCACCCCAATCACAGTAACTAAAACACCGCACCTTGCCCCAATCACATCTCCAAATCTTATCTTTCAAGGCTCTTTCCACCGTGTTCCTCTTTGTGAAGGCCTTCCTGACCTCTTAGTCTAACTTATCCCATTCTTTGCTTCCCCAGCAGTTGGCCAGTCTGTATCCCTGTTGTGGCAGCTTCCGCTATGAATTTTCCTACTCAGTTGCATATCTTCCGCCTACCACAGCATTCAGCTCAATGCCTGACCAATAAATGCCCACCGACTATTTGTCTAATTGGGAATAATCAGTCTTAAGTAACCCACTATTTCAACACTTGACTTCAGCCAAAATCTAAGCAATCCAATAGATGATGCTTGGGGTGTTTCCAGACTTTTTTAAAAACCACAAAAGATGATTGAAATTGAACAGGCATTTATTGAGCACCTTCTAGGTGCCAAAAGCAAAGATGAATAAGACTTGGAGCTAGGTTATCCTCTCAGGAGTCACTAAACTTGCTTTCCAAGCCTTCTGTGCTCTGTTTAAAAAGAAACATTAAATCCTAAATGAGTTACTGAGAGCTGCACAGGCTAAGTTTGCCAAGTGTTTTCCTTGGCCTGCAGTGTCTTCCTGAGGTGGAGGCACTAGCGGCCACAAGGGCTCTCAGCCAGCCATGGCCCCTAACCTCCCTGGGGTGGTTTGGCTCACAGAGGAAGGTAGCAGCCCCCCAGTGGGAGCTCCATCAGGACCCCAGGGACAGGATATGGGCTAAGCTTCAGTCTAGGGGTTCCTTCTGGGGGATTCTGCAGTAGCCAAGTATTCCCACAGTTCTCTTTACAGAACAAGCCTGCTTACGTTGTCTCCATGGGGCCGAAAGGTACAATTCTAGAATCGACACATTATCCAGCTGCATCAAAAGGATGAGTTGGAGACTACCCAGTGTCCCACCAACGTTGCAAAACAGCTCTCCACTTGCTGCTTTAGGCTTCAAAGGGATATTATGTTTTAATGAGCTGCTGTATAATTAATCAGCCTTCACCCCTCCCAGCTGAAATTACTGACGGAAACAAGCAAACACCCAAAATTTGCTATTTCCCTTTCCCAGTGCCAATAGGGAGGAAATGTTCCCATGTAAATCAAGGCTGGGTGTGGACGGGTTCTGGGCTCCAACAAGTCTGCTCTCCAACCTCATAATTCAGACTCACTGCTGAGATTTCAGCTCCTCCAGGGGATGTCAGAGGTCATGAACTCTACTGTCATCCATCCACACCCACTTTGCAGAGGGCATGGCTCTTGGTGTGGTCCACCTGTGCAAGCCATTTAATCCAACCAGATTCCTAGGACCCAGCCACGCAACCCACTGGGGCCACAGGAAACTAGTGGCTTTCAGTCTCGGCTCTGCCCACGGCTACATTGCCTTGGGCAAATTATTCACCTTTCCGGGACTCAGTTTCTTCAACTGCAGTCATAACAATAAACTCTTTTTTTGAATGACAAGTGTAGTGTAATAATTAAGAATGAGTACTCTACAGTCAAAAAGCCTGAGTTGTAACAAGACTCCATCATTTACTGGCCATGATTATAAGCAAGTGCCTTAGCCTCCAAGTCTTAGATTCCTTATCTTTAAAGTGGGGATAATAATACATGCACCTAATAGGGTTACTGGGAGCATTAGGTGAGATAATATAAGTACTTTAATTAATGCTTGGCACATAGCAAGCACTCTTTAATATTACTTGTCATTAATATTGTCATTATTATTATTATTACTATTTTTACTATGTATCAGGTAGTATGCTAAATGCCTCCAAGATATTATCTTGTTTAATCCTGATAATAACACTATGAAGTCCTACCTATTTTTACATCTCCATTTAATAGATGAAGAAACTGAGACGAAGAGGGGTGAAGTAACTCAGCCAAGGTTAGAACAACTAGTAATAGTAGTTCTAGGATATTAAAAATCTATACAACTGCAGAACCACCATAAGGATTTGAGATGACTTACCCAAAGTGCAAAGTCTGGCACAACAAATTCTCAAAAAATGTATGCTAATTATAGGGGGAAGAAAACACATGCTAAGATATGAGACAGAACCCATCTAAGCCCTATTTCTGATTCATCTCTGCAGCTCAGACTCGGTCAGAAAACAGACATTCTTCCCTCAATAAGGATAAAGAGCCCCACATGTAATGAACAAGAGACTTACAGCAAAATGTAGGCAAAGGTCTTTCCATTTGAAACTATAGTGGAACCTAAGGGTCCCGGATCCTCCAAACTTTGTGGCCCCCTTTGCTCTTAATACCAAATAAGTACAAATCCATCCCATATAATATGGCAAATACAGAGCTGACCTCAGGCTGACACTTTCCTGGCCAGTGCTGGCTCTAAATTCCCCTGCTGTGTTAACTGTGATCTCCACTCACAACCATGGCCCTGGAGCTGCCTCCCTGCCCTCAACCCTTCCCCAGGTGTAGATATGGACCCTGTGTCAGTCCCCAAGTACCACCAACATGTAGGTGTGTAACAGACTTTGTTGAAGGTTTGGGAATTAGCGCCATCCAACAAAGGTAACAACTGAACACTGTCACTCTGCATTGTCACCAGCACATGGCATTTCTTAACTACTGTTCTTTTCTTTGTACTTTGGCCAGCTATCATTTTTCTTGGGCTTCTCTCTCCTTGTGTCCAAACAGTCCTCTCCTTCTTATCTTTTTTTCTTTGAGTTTTGCACCCATTTACCAGCTTGTCTAGCAAAAATTCAGAATTTTTTTACTGTACAATAGAAACCCAGCTAATTCTTTCTGTTTGAAGTCCCTTCCATCTACAACAGCATTCCTTAAAGTGGGATCTAGTATTGACCCATTAACTTTTGTTCCCAGCCCATAATGAGGAAGTACAGATATCAAGGATTTATAGCAATTTGACATATTAATTTTATGTCTGCTAAATCTAATAATAAAAGAAAAATAGGACTTATACTTTGTATAGCTTTTTTTCATTTTTTGATAATACATTTAATTATATTTTACCAAAGTGCCAGTCCATGTGGATCAGAATTTTAAAAGGTGGTTCTTCATGAAAGATTTGAGATGTGATCTTGACTGGCCTAAGAAGTTTGTATCATGGAAACAAAATACCCCATTTCTACATATTACCAAAGAAAAGGGCAGTTTTCCCACTCTAAGGAATTTGTGCTACTCCCCTGGGCAACTGGATTAACTCATAATTTTTTCCTCCTCATCAGACAAAGGAAAGAAGGAAGAAAGGGAGGAAGGAAAAGAGGGAAGGAAGGGGAAAGAGAGAAAGAGAAAGAAAGAAAGAGAGAAAGAAGGAAAGATTACTTGGCAAAACATGACTTGCCAGCCATTGCAGTTTATGGGGCAAGAGAAAGATGTAATGATAATAAAAACATCCAGTTTGTGTTTATAAAGCACATTCCCATGCATCATTCCATTTGATCTTCATGACATCTCAAACAAGCAGCATTGTTAGCACGTGCTCTACTTAATGGATGAGGAAACCAAGGTTTTGGGGAAAGTATCTTGCCCAAGATTCTTCACCTAAAATATGAAACAGGGATTCAAAACCAAGCGCTTTGATTCCAGACTCCATATCTAACCACAATATCACAATACGACAAAAATCACTGAACTAACTCATTTCAAATGATGGTCTATGCGGCAGCAATGTCCACAATAGCCAAACTATGGAAAGAACCTAGATGTCCATCAACAGATGAATGGATAAAGAAGAGGTGGTATATATATATATATATATATATATATATATATATATATATATATAATAAAAAACTAGGCAGCCATCAAAAGAAATGAAATCTTGCCATTTGCGACGACGTGGATGAAACTAGAGGGTATTATGCTTAGCAAAATAAGTCAATCAGAGAAAGACAACTATCATATGATCTCCCTGATATGAGGAAGTGGAGATGCAACATGGGGGGTTTGAGGGGTAGGAAAAGAATAAATGAAACAAGATGGGATTGGGAGGGAGACAAACCAAAAGAGACTCTTAATGTCACAAAACAAACTGAGGGGGGCAGGGGAGAGGGGTGTAGGGAGAGGGTGGTGGGGTTATGGACATTGGGGAGGGTATGTGCTATGGTAAGTGCTGTGAAGTATGTAAACCTGGCTATTCACAGACCTGTACCCCTGGGGCTAATAATACATTATATGTTTATTAAAAATTTTTAAAAAAATTTTTAAAAAGCAAAAAAAAAAAAAAAAAAAATGGATAGTCTATGGGGCTTGAGTAGATAACCAAATCCATTCTACCCTTATCAGACATCTCAAACTAAAACTGACCTCCATATCTCTAACAAGTTAATAAAAGTATCTGGTTTTCATTCTCTTTTCATAGTGCTACACCCACAGACACACATGTCCCTCTCACCTTTGCTCTTTCCCTGTACAGCTTTCCAGCCTACCCACCTAACTTCTACCTACTTGACTCAGATGAAAACTGAGGTCAGGAGTTGCCAGGGACCATTTTTAAGAACAAAAGGCAAAGCTCAGAAAGGACTCTTGAGCTTTCCCAATGGTGTCCCTGCCTGGAACCCAACCATCTGATATGTGCTATTTTCTAGTAAGGCAAATACTCTGGGTTGACTTAAGTGACTTCATGGGGCACAGCTACATGCTGATAGAAGAGATGGTCAGAACAACTGAGAGGCAGGAGTTGAAAAACTATTATGGTTTTAATCTGATTTAACTGGTGCCCAAAAGAAAACCAGAGGGGAGTTTTAGAACCCTATTTCTATCATTCCGATTTCTTCCATTTTTATAGCATATAAATAATTAGAATTATGCCCACAATACATTTGGCTTCATTTGGCAGGCATATTGAAGAATATCACATTTAGTAATTTACATACACCAGAAACATAATACATTAGATTATCCGGAAAGCTAAGAGCAGCAGGCCAACATGGACTAATCTCTTATATAACGTCTGCAATAGCCGATTGCAGTCACATAAAGAGAGCTTGGATTTTCCTAGGAACCATTTTCTTGCAAATGAAACATTTAATTATGGAGCTGAGTCCATAAATAGACCGTTAACACTGGGGAGGGGGAAATGGATGTGGCTATATTGCTGGATTAGCAGGGAAATATCTTACAAGAAATTCATCAATGCCATAGATAATTAATTACAGCTCACCTTCTCCCCACATAGCCATGCCTTTATCAGCCAGCACTGGGGAAACAGCAGATGGCCAGCCAAACACAGAATGCAATTTTCTGTCAACTCATTACTTACAAAATCACGGATTAGGTATGAGACCCTTTGAAGGTCACCTAGGCCATTCCCCTGTGTCCAGAACAATCTGCACCATAATTGTTTTGGTCACACGAGTACCTATCTCCAGTATTCAGAAAGCACCCCCAGAGAAAGGAATGTTGCTATCTGCAGAAGTCTTGAATTCTAGGGGACTTTGAGCCCTTCCACTGGGAAATTTTCCCTGAAGACTAAATTCCTCAAGGCCTTTTCCTCATCAATATTTGGACCAGTGTCCCCAAGTGGTGCCAAAGGTCCCAAATCTGCTTGGCCTGCTGGGTTCTGCTGGAACACTGTACTGTAGGTTCTCAGGGTCCCTTATTCTCTCCTTGTTGATGCCAGCTAGATAATATAACAAAGATTCTTGTTCCTGGGGTATTTTTACAAAAAATTCAAAAGGCAACTGAAAATTTTGTAAGGGGCGCCTTGGTGGCTCAGTTGGTTAAGCAGCTGCCTTCGGATCATGATCCTGGAGTTCCAGGATCGAGTCCCACATCTGGCTCCCTGCTCGGCAGGGAGTCTGCTTCTCCCGCTGACCTCTCTCCTCTCATGCTCTCTCTCTCTCTCATTCTCTCTCTCCTTCTCTCAAATAAATAAATCTTTTTTTTTAAAAAAGAAAGTTTTATAAGGTTTCATGACTTTTTTAAAGTTGTTTATTTAAGATGAAAATACTAGAAAGTTCATAACTCTATCTTTATCCATTTGCATCAAGGTTGCTCTGTTACACCACTCAACTGTACAGGGAAATGAAGTCTTTTTATCCCCCCCAAAAGTTCTGCTCTTCCTCCAGGCCCCTCCCTACCTGGGTAGCTGGGAAAACTTAGATTTGAGAAGTAATAGTATTTCAGTCCCATCTCTCAGAAAACTTCCCTTAGACACTCAGTCTTTTCAAATTCGATTTCCCCATCAGGGCACATTTAGTTGTTCCTTTTCAGATGAGTCGGTGTATTTAGATGAATTCTGATCTCTCAGATTCCATCCCCCTTCTTTTCCCTAAGATGTTGTTGTGTTGATACACAAAGGGATCATTCTTATCCTCTTACCAGTAGGTGAGAAGATTCTCTGGATACTCCCTAGCCCCAGCTACCTATCACCCATAGCAGATCTGCTTCCTTAGAGTAATGACAGCAGAGGTGGTGACTAATGATGTGCTTTTTTGTGCCCACAGTCATTTGTGCCCAACACAATGAAGGCATACACTGGAGTGTACGGTCCTTGCCTAGTGCAGCCTCTTCACTCTAACATCCAGCACATCAGGAGACGCTCTCAGCCCTCCTCCATGCTCTCACCAGGTACATGTGTCCTTCGGAGCTCCTTGCAAGCCACAGCCAGACCATGGAAAGCAGGACCATGGCCTCTGGTTTTTCAGTCCATCCTTCTGTTACCCACCTTCGTCCTCAGATAGAGGTCTACTAGAGACCTGGACCTCTCTTTCTCCCATAATCTCTCTCATTTATTCTCTCTCTCTTTCATACATACACACACACACACACACACCACTCAAGAACGCATACCACTAGCCCACTAGCCCAGTGCTCTTTTCCCTCATGTTTACCTGTGCACAGGAGATGGGGACCAAATGGGGTGAGAGAAACAAAGACCTTTAAGTCTGTTTTCCTCCTCTATGGATTCTCCTGATTCTCCTGCCCATATTAGCTCAGTGCAGAAAGGCAAGTTTCCCTTTTACTCCATCATGGCTTCCTCCTAATCCAAGGTTGAAGCTTTTTGGCTTAACCATCAGAAGGGGCATTCTTCTCTACATATGGGAGCACCCGAATGACCTAAATTTTACAAACATAATTAATCGCTCTTCAACTGCAAGTTCACCTGCAACTAGGAATTACTGAAGATAAAAATAGTTATTTGTTATCTTAAAATGTGCTCTCATTATACCACATTTTCTTCTGTAAATCCTGTAGCTCCTAGCTAACTACATTTACTCACACAAACACATCCAGCTGTGCACACATAAGACACACACACATCTGTATACTCCTTGTTGCCTCAGATAGCAGAAAATGGTGGCACCAAGATTCAGAGCAAGAGATTGTCCAGGTTTACCAACAGACTAAGAAGCAGGAGTGAGTCCTTGAATCCTTTTTCAGAAAATCTACCACCATGGTAGAACTATAATGATAATGGAGCTAGATGGTTCATTCCATTATTATTTATTTTAGAATAGTCCACTATACATGAAAAAAATGGATCAAGTACCTCCATGCAATGGTACCTTTAAATTCCAAAACACATGCAAACATACAAAGATAGAATTTTTTTATAAGTAGATCTCAAATTGATATGCTTCAGATTCTATTACCTTATCATTTGTTTCTGTGAACTCCCAGCTAAACTTACGTACCTCCTAGTACATAGCACATGGAAGGATTTTAAAAAAATGTGTGATGAATGAAACTGAACCTGGTGCAATGCCACAGTGAGGGGAGGAAGCAATATCAGTGACAAATCTTACCCCTTCCTATGGTTTCTAACAATATGAGATCAAACCTCTTAATCATAGGGCATTTTGTGAGGAATTTTTTTCTTTGGCTATTTATTTACCAGCTCACTTCTCATCATTATATGTGGAATATACAGCATTGTGGAGAGATTTATGGGACAGATTTTAATCTTAGCTGCAGGGCATGCATCAGTGCTTATCTCTAAATGGAGGTGTGTTTTATGTGGTCATTGTTTCATGTGATCACAGGGCTCAGCCAGCCAAATGACCGCATACCTGAAACCCAGGAGAAAGGGCAACCTTGGGCAAGCAGAAGGAGGTGAAACAGGTCAAAGTGCCTGAGAGAAAGGGGTTTGTTAGGGACTCTTAAGCCATGGCACATAAATTCAATCAACCTCAAAATCGGGTGGTGGGAATGAGGAATCTGGGCCTTCGATAGAACACTCTCATTAGGTAAGTAGATCCCCTCAAACCAGTGTTTCCGTAAGTGTGAGCCTGGCTAACATACATACATTCTGAAGCCAGATTCTTTCCTAGAAACCTGATCCCTCCACTCCCTTCCTCTGCATTCCAGGCTAAGAAAGGAGCTTCAGGAACAAAACTAAAGGGACCCACAAGATTTGGTTTAAAGTTGCCACCAGCAGCATCTTGGTGACCTCTTTCCGCCCTCTGAGGCCCAGCCAACCTGGCTTTCTCATCAGGACTGTGGGGAGGAGCCAAGCTTGCCTCCACTAGTAGCAGTTCCTATTACAGGGCCAAGGAAGGCCTACTTAACATCCCTGGAGCCTCTGACACTTGATCCCCAGTCACTGTCTTCCACTGACCTAATGGACAGGACTGTGTCTTTCAGATTGAAAAGTCATTCTTGAACTTGAGAACTCATTTGTTTTCCTCCAGAGCAGACACATTTTAAGTGGCCCTCAACTGTGTTCATTGGTTCTTTCATTCAGTACCTGTTAATGGCCTATCTTTCTAGGTAGGGTGTATGACACTGAAGAATAGAACTTTCTTAAGTTTTCTGTCTCTTTTTGTCAAAATAATCTTCAAAGAAGATGGAAGATGATGTAAGGGTACAACTGCCCCAACACAGTCTTGAAAGAACACTGAACCAGGGTCACTCCACTCCTCACCCACCTGGATTTAGAGGTGAGGAGCATGACTACAAGAAAAAGCAACCCAGCTGTCACAGACCACTTTCCCTGCTAACCTGTGGTCATAAATCAGGAAAAAGATCACAGGCTGAAGGAAGTTCTGGGAAGTCGGGGGAAATGTTAAGGCCAGGTGGCCATCTCTGGTTCTGACCATGCCCCTCTCTAATCCTTCCCCTACTATGTGCATATATATGTGTAGTGAGTTGAATAGTGCCCCCCCCCAGCCCACCCACAGTCTCAGAATAGGACCTTATTTAGAAATAGGGTCTTTGCAGATATAAAGAGGGGGCCCTAAATCCGATAACTAGTGATCTCAGAAAAAGAGGAGAGGCCACAGAGAGGACGGCAATGGAAAAATAGAGGCAGAGATTGGAGTATGTCTACAAGCCAAGAAATGCTAAGACTCACTGGCAGTCACCAAAGCTAGGAGAAAGGCAGGGTGATTTCTACCTTACAGACTCCAGAAGGAACCAACTTACCATCACCTTGATTTCAGAATTCTGGGCTCCAGAATTGTGACAGAATACATTTCTATTGTTTTAAGTTACCCAGTTTGTGGTCATTTGTAGTCACAGAGCTAGAAAATGAATACAGGATGAGAGTAACCAATATTCTTTAGCACTGGATCTGCCTCCCCCATGTCAATTCTCTTCCTCTAAACAGTTTCTGCCACCCAAGGTCCAAACATCATATTTTGGGACTAGCAGTAGGTAGAGGACAGGAGAAAAGCAATCATTTTCATTTCCCTGTTCTGTGATATGGAGGACCAAGGTGATATTGGCTTGCAAGAGCCAATCATATACATCTCTTCCCCAAAATCCATGTTCAATGACATCACGTTGGTGCCTTGAAATTCAGCCATGTTGGGGGTCTTTACACTACGGAAATTGGCAAACATGACAGATCAGGGCTTTTCCCCCCAGAGAGCCAATTGTTAAACACTTGCCATCAACCACTGCCTCTGTGTTTCAGCTACTTTCCCAACTGTCTTTAAGGCTCCACTCAGCCCTATTCCTGTCAAAGGATGAGGGTGTCAGGAAAATGACACTTGTGTTATTATAAGCAAAGCTGAAACCTTCTCCATACTTAGAAGGCAATCATTCAGCTCCATTTTTCCCCCTGAGCTCTGATCATTACTCTGTGTATTATTGTATATGAGGTCAACCCCCCACGGGCACTTGATTATTTATAACTTCAGAAAGTTCCTTGCACACAGTTATTTGCCAGGCTTTCATCTACAGCAGGCAGCTTTTGATAGAAATATGGAAAATGGCCTGGACCTTAAATGACAAACAGATGAGGAGGTCTGATGAAAATCACACATGTTTGAAGACCATATGTTTTCACGTGAAATATATATGGGATTTTTAATTGATGTTGACTTTAGCTCATGGTAACATTTTTAGCTATCTTAATTAGTGGGTTACAAGAAACAGTAAAGGAAGGAATGTGATCAAGGTGACCCTAGAGAAAACCTGGCTTTGAGTGACCTCTCCTTACCCCCATGTCCATTCCCAACCAAGTCTCCATTATCTCATTGAAAAGGAAGTGTTCTCTTGTCCAACCTGTCCCTCTAACTACAATACAATACTATTAGCCCTGCCTGACTTTCTTACCTTCCCCAGTTATGCAGGATCCTAAAGGGACATTGTAGCATACATATTTTAGGTGATCTTTAATGCTGTTCTCCAAATATCCCCAGTTGCCTGACCTTGGGGCAAATGGTAGGACTGTAACTCCTAGTACCCTCTGGTTAGATGAGCCTATGGGGCTAGTTCTGGTTAAAGAGTTAGGAGAGACTATGGCACCTTTTATGTTATGGGCCAGAGAATTTAACTTCCAGTGTAATACATTCCAGATCTTTCTCTCCCTTGGACAAAATGATTCATTAGAGATGGTAGGTGTCCCATCAACTGAGGTCTGAAGGACTAGAGTCCCATGGACATGTAAGCAAATGAGATGTAATGCTGTGTTGTTTAGGCCACTGAGATTTGAAAGCTATTTGTTACAACAGGAGAACTCAACCTATCCTATTAGTTCATCCTTCCTTGTGAGAACACCAGACCTCAAATAGTGCAGAGCTCAGCTCTAATCAGAGCTCAGGAAATGAATAGTGAGGGCCACAGACCCCGACAACTTTAAAAATCACAGAAAGTGAGACCTGAGTTGAACTTAAAAATTATTAAATGAAAGCCAATCCCTTCAGTTACCCATGAGGCATCTGGGGCCCATCATCCAGCTAGTTAGTGGACATACCACCTGTTCCACAAAGGAACTGTACTCCCTTCATCTGAACACAATTCCTCTGGATTTCAGTATCTTCATAGTATAAACACACCTAGAGGTTTCATGTTGGAGAAGGATTTGGACTCAGACTGGCTGACTGAGCCTTGCAATTCACCAGCTGTGAGCCTCACCCAAGTCCCCTAAAGCTCCACTGGCCGCCTATCCAACATCTGCTGAGTGGGGATATTAATAGGGCTATTGTGACGACATCTAAATGAAATCTATTTAAAACACTTAGTATTGTGCCTAGAACATACAAAAGTCTAATAAGCATTCACCATTGTTATTATGTTCATGAGGTTCCTTCTATGTGCTCCTCTCAGGAAGGCAAACTGGGACAACCAAAGAAGCTTATTTAGTCTGTTTAAAAAAGAAAAACAACAACAACAACAACAACAACAACAACAACAAACATAGACCCAAAATGGAGTCACTTATGCAAAGCCCTGCATCAGGAAACCGAGACTTAATACCTAAGCTAATTGCAGCTTTGACCTCTCCTAGGAATATAATCTTAAAGCAGTCAATCTAGAATTTCCTGGTCAGCATTAGTGAGGTAGTCCCCTTTTGTCCCCCAAAGAAAGATGAGATAACCCACTCTTTCCCTGTTCCTGCCCCTTCTGCCTATAAAAGTCTCCCATTTTGTACAGCTCTTCAGAGCTCCTATTTTGTAGATGAAATGAAACCTGATTCATGAATCACTTAATAAAGGCAATTTCATCTTTAAGTTTACTCAGATCAAGTTTCAACATGTTTCAACATGTTCGTTTGAAGTATCCCAGAAAGAGAAGATGCTTACCTCTCCTAGAAACTCAAAAGTACTAAGCAGTTTCCCTGCACTATTCTATTTGGATAACACCAAACTTTGCAATCCATTGAGGATAGTTGATTGTTTTGCCCAAATTGTTCAGACAATTACCTCAGCTCTCCCTTTGCTTTAGTTGTAAAGCCCAGGGCAATAACAACTAATTTATTAGACTTAATCATCCCAGGAGACCTTAACTTGTATTGTAGCATCAAAAGGAGGAAGACCTCCCTCAGAAAGCTGGCAAAAGCCTGGGAAAGAATGAAATTGTTCCTCTGAATGCTGTTTGATCCTAAGATGCCAACTCAAGGTAACAGTGTGTGGTTGTGAGTGCTGTTTGAATACCAGCAGAGAGGGAGTCCAAATTACAAAACATGATATGCATTTGCAAGGAATTTTTCTTATTTACTGTCTCTCTTGTCCCCAGAGAGCTAATGACCATCTCTAGAATGTTTCTAGCAAAAGAAAGGTGGCAACACTGGACTCCAGCCATAGGAATCTAGCCACACATTACCATTTCAAGAACACTGAAAAATACAAACTCATCCCCCTCAGAAGGATTTCCACCTTCTAGAGAAAAGCTTTTTCAAGTGGTAAGATTTCTCATCTCAATTAGAAACAAGACTTTAATTGCAAGATACATTAAGGGAAGTGACACTTAAATACCTCCTGGATTCCAGCAGAATCTTTCCTGAAATAAGACTGGCAGAAGGAGAGAGCTGGATGTAGCTTGAGTGTAGGGAAAGAAGGCAGGGCCCAAAGAAAAGAAGAGCCTAGGCTGGTGTGGAAGATGATATTTACCAACTTCACAATTCCTCTGCCTATAGCTCTACTGGCAAGCCCTAGGGCTTCCCTGGGCCAAGCCTTGAGCTCAGGATCCAGACAATTTCACCTGACATTCTGGAACTTCTCACTAACCCAAACACAGAGGTAACCACAGAGCCATAGGCCAGATGAGATCATCGTAAAGGAGAACCAGCAGCCAAAAGATGAAGCCTGTTGGTCCAGCAAGGCCCATCTGGCATTTGCTTTTCCTGACTTCTTCCCATAGCCTCCTACTTCTTCTTTGTCTTTCTCTGACTGGTTTATTTCACTTCATATTATACCCTCTAGATCTATCCACATCATTTCAAATGGCAAGATTTCATTCTTTTGATGGCTGAATAATATTCGGTTTTACATATATACCACATTTATCCATTTAACTCTCAGTGGACACTTGGGCTACTTCTATAATTTTACTATTATAAATGCTGCAATAAACATAGGGATGTATATATCCTTTCAAATCGGTGCTTTTTTTAATTCTTTGGTTAAATATCTAGTAGCAGAATTACAAGGATGACACAATAATTCTATTTTTAATTTTTTGAAGAAACTCCTCTGTCTTCCACAGTGTCTGTAATCAGACAGTAATCAGTCTGTAATCAATAATGCACAAAGGTTCCTCTTTCTCCACATCTTCACCAATACTTATTGTTTCTTCTGTTATTTATTTTAGCCTTCCTGACAGACGTAAGGGGATATCTCATTGTGGTTTTTTTTTTTTTAAAGATTTTATTTATCTATCAGAGAGAGAGAGGGAGCGCGAGCGAGCACAGGCAGACAGAGTGGCAGGCAGAGACAGAGGGAGAAGCAGGCTCCGCGCCGAGCAAGGAGCCCAATGTGGGACTCGATCCCAGGACGCTGGGATCATGACCTGAGCCAAAGGCAGCTGCTTAACCAACTAAGCCACCCAGGCATCCCTCTCATTGTGGTTTTGATCTACATTTCCCTGATTGTTTCTTTATTTCTCCATTACAGACCAAGACATGGTTCTACCTCAACTGACTGGTATACAGCTCACATCACATGCCATCGACCACCTACAAGTTCAGTAATACTCAGACTGGTCCATCCCCTATTTAGTGAAACAACCCACTGGTCCTACATTTGGATGCCACAGCAATGTCAAGTAGATTTAAATGTTTTAAATATTTCTCCACTTCTGTATTTCTCTTGTCATGGACCAATAAAAAGCTCACAGATAGGCACCAATGAGCTTAATTTTCTAGATCTAAAACAACTATCATTTTCCTTTGTCTTTTCTTTCATCTATTTTATACAGTTAGCTTCGTGTCAAAAGCCACACCCATAGCCTCTATGAGACATTCCTCTGCCTTAAAGAATCAATCCAAATGCCTTATTTTTCATATGAAGATTCTGAGAACCAAAGAGAGAACCAAAGACTTGCTAAAGTCCCACAGATGGTTTGTAGCAGATCTCTGGACCCAGCCTGGCGTTTTTACCCACAACTCCAATCTAACCAGAAACAGAAATGTGGATTCATATTAATCTATTTTACTAATATCTACCATGACCTTTGGTAATGCTAATATCCTAACCGCCCACCGGTCATGTAAAGTAGGAACAAGGCTGCCACGTTTACATTTGATGTGTGCAGTCCCGGAGTGCCTCAGTCTATTCAGGCTGCTCTAACATAAATACCATAGACCGAATGGCTCATAAAGAGTAGATATTTATTTCTCACAGATCTGGAGGCTGGAAGTCCAAGATTAAGGCGTCGGCAGGTTCAGGGTCTGATAAAAGCCCTCCTCAGTTCCAAAGATCATCTTCTCCCTGTGTCCTCACATGGTAGAAGGGGTTAGGGGTCTCCTATAAAGGCAGTAAGCCCATTCATGAGGGCTCCACCTCCTTGACCTAATCACCTCCCAAAAGCCTCACTTCCAAATATCATCATTTTGGGGATAAGTTTCAACATGGATTTTGGGGGGATGCAAACATTCAGTCTCTAACAAGGAAGGAGTATCTCCTCCATTTGCCCTTTAGTTCCCCTCTGACAAGTAGCAGCAGTATTGCTTCAGAAAAGGGTCCATGCGAAAGCTTGGTTCATGAGGCCAAAAGTTCCTGACATAGTAGACGTGCACTTTGAACAACTAGCACAAAGCCATGTCGATCAAAAACCGTAATTCGGGCCACCAGGTCCCACTTGATTATAAAAGCTCTAAACAAGCAAGACAGAGCATATTCATAGGCTGGTCTGCATGCCCGAAACTATTCCACTTGAGGAAAAACTGAAAGAGCAGGAGATATTCAGGCTGAAGAAGAAAAAAGTCAAGGGGATACAGAGCTGTCAACTAACATTTGGAGGGCTGTCACATGACAGGTGGATTAGGCATACTCCAAGGGCCCCAGAGGTATACATGAGGAGCAAATGTGTGACAATGTTACATTAATGTACCAATGAGCTCTCCAGCACTCACAGCTGTCCAATGATGCAATGATTATTTTGAAAGATAGTGAGTTCCCTGTCACCAGAGGTATTCAAGCAACATGCTTAGAAAGGAATTGTGTATTGCCAGATAAAATATGGGGAAATCAGTTAAATGTGAATTTCAAGTAAAATAACAAATACATTTTTAGTATAAGTTTTTCCCAAATATTGCATAGGACATACCTATACTAGAAAAGTATTTATAGTTTATCTGAAATTCAAACTTAACTAGGTATCCCCTATTTCTATTTGCTAATTCTGGCCACCCTAAGTATTAGGGGAACAATCTGGGCTAGATTTTACCACTTTTTTTAAGATTACAGTATGTTGAGACAGTCAGGCTGTTGTTGGTCTAAATGAAAAACATAATTTTTCTAAAGAAAAAGGGCCCTCTCGAGTCTCTTAGAGCTAATACAAACTACCCAGCTGTTCCAGCCGGGACTGTCATTACAGAGCTCAATAAAATGGATCCTCTTCAGCTCTGGGGTATTGAGAGCTACAGGGCTTCCTCACGCAACAATGAGAACTTGTCGGTTTTGTTTAGTAAACATAATGTTTGACACCAGGCTCTCCCTCAGCTTGTTTATATCTGGCTGCACTGCCAGCCAGGGGCAAGGCCTGTGGCTCCATGGTCAGGGATCTTGTTAGAAAGAAAGCAAAGACCATAGGTGTTCCCTAGAGAAAATACATAAGAGCCAATCAGAAAAGAATTCATGCAATTCTCACTTGCTTCCACCCCAGACCCACATCCCTGCCCGTGCCAGCTTTGGGGAGATGAGGCTTCATCACCTGGTCTGTCCCACTAACCCCATCCTGAACACCCTGCTCTCACCTCAAAAAGCACGTCTATTTCTTGGCCTGGCAGGCCCTCTGTCAGCTAGCCCACCACACTGCCACGCTGAAGAATCCTAAACTGAAACAGAAAGTATCGGGAAGTAATTCTGAATTTCCTGCCTTTCATCAGTTCAAGCCAGATGCTTGCCCCTCACCAGCTCAGCCCACTGAGGGAGGCAGACCACTGTACTCAGCCAAATCGTTAATGCTATAAAAGCCTTCCAAAGGCTCTTGGCCTTTAAAAAGGGAAACAGAAAATGAAACACATAAAAGCGCCTAGTCCATCTCACTTGGCTCTCTCCACAACTAAAGCTCTGTTTAAAACTGGTCCGCAGCACCTGAGTGTCATTCCTTAGAGAACTAGCGAGAGAAGGTGCCATCGCCGCCGCCAGTGCTGGGGTAAGCCGACACCACCCAGCTACTCACTGAGGTGGTCCGGCTCTGAACTGCTCCACCGTGTCCCAAAGAACAAAGACGGTGACAGTGGAGGACCACCTAGCTTTGGAAAGGGGCTGAAAAGAGGGGGAGGGAAAGGGGACCCAGTTCAGCCCACAAAGGGCCAAGTTCATTCTCTAACTGGCAGAATGGGAAGCAGGACAGGCTGGCTTGTTCGGGACCTGCATCCGCAATCGTGATTCCCTCCAAAGCAGACTGATGCTGAGCAGCCAGAGTCTAAACCCATTGACCTCATGGCTCTTAGACCACAGGGAGCAGAGCTGAAAACAGACCTGGTTCTCCTATCTGTTCAAGCTGTGATGGGGACAGCTTTCGGTAGCTGTCCCACAGAAAATAGTCTGTGGCTCCAGAAACGCCAGGGAGGCAAAATTCCGACTATGTTCCATCAAGCACCTGGAAATGGAAAGTGAATCAGAAAGAAGCTTGAGGCATATGCTTTTGTGTTTTGGGGGGACCTGCCCTGAGCAGGAGACTTGAAAACTCAATAGCAGCCCATGTGGGCTGGGTTTCCCAGAGGACAGCTCAATGAAACGCTTATTTAAAGACCAAGATAGTGCCTATGGTGACTATGTTTTACTCAGCTTCAGCCAAGTCCTTCCAGCTGACTTGCCAGGGAATTCCTATACCTGACAGAGAAAGACCCAGAAAGCTAATGCTCCTACTCCCCTGCTGTTTCTCTGGTGATGCTGAGGTTGGCTAGAAGTTCCTCATCCCACCCTGATTTAACCCGCTCTTCCCCTCCCCCACAGAAAACAAAAACAAAACAAACAAATAAACCAAAAAACAACTACAGCAAAGACACTTCCTTTACGTTTCACTTTCCCCTCCTAAATCATCTTAGTGAGACTATAATCCCATCATCACTAAATGGGAACTGGTATCCCCCAGCCTCATCTTATCACCATTTGTGCCGAAATTGAAATAAAGGGCTTAAAAAAGAAAATCAAGAGAGAAAGAAGGAAGTGACAACTGACAAGAGACCAGGGATCGAAAGGACATCAAGGAAGGAAACAACAGAAAGGGAGAGAAAGGACGGCGGAAAGAGGGAGAAAGTGGGAAGAAAGAGAAAAGCCGGACATGTGGCTGGCAAGGCACAGAGACACAATTGTTAACTGTTCTCCCTCTCAGCCTTCATGAGATAACATTTCACTTATGAAAGACAGAGACATCACTAACTCTGGGGCTGTCCAGGGCTGCAGGATTCCCACGTCCAAGCCCCTGGCAGGAACAAAAGGCAGGATCTGAGGAAGCACTTTCCACTGCAGCTCCAGGAGAGGGCCATGCAGAGACCAGTGCAGGCCACTGGGGAGGCATTCCTCCTTGCACCCATTCAGGTTGGGACTCCAATTAGGAAGGACAGACACCATTCCCTAGACTTCCTCCCTCCTGGGTCTCACATTGTTTGGAAGTCTGTTCTTGTTCTCTTCACTGATTTCCTACCATTAGGCTCTCCCCCTAGCTTATACCTCACTGGGACACTGCAGGAGACCCCGACTGGTAATCCCATCTCAAGAGTTACAGAAAACTGGAATAAAAAAAGATATCAAAGAAAGCTAGAATGGAGCATTCCTATGTTCTATGTCCTTCATCTGGAGAAAAGGATTTGAGAGTAGGGCTCCCAGAAACCTCACCAGTACCCCCACCCTTAGCAAACTACCACCCTGCCTGAAATTCCATTTCCACTTATCAGTTACTGACGCCTTACTGTGAAGTGACTTATCAAATTGCAATGAAGGGAAAATGCATGTGAGGCCCTTCTTATCCAGGAGGTCCTAGGGTCTTGGGCCATACTTTTGTGTATAAATTTGCTTATACACACACATTCCTACATATCATATATTTTTTTAAGATTCTATTTATTTATTTGATAGAGAGAAGGAGCACAAATAGGCAGAGCAGCAGGCCTAGGGAAAAGGAGAAGCAGGCTCTCCACTGAGCAGAGAGCCCAGTTAGGGGCTGGATCTCAGGATCCTGGGATTAAGACCTGAGCCAAAGGCAGACACTCAACCAACTGAGCTACCGGGTAGCCCACATTTTTTTTTTTTTAATGATTTTATTTATCCATTTGACATAGAGAGAGAAAGTAAGAGAGCACAAGCAGAGGGAGTGGCAGAGGGAGAGGGAGAAGCAGGCTCCCCACTGAGCAGGGAGCCTGACAAGGGACTCCATTCCAGGAACATGACCTGAGCCAAAGGTAGACGCTTAACTGACTGAGCCACCCAGTCCTCTGTATCATACCTCTTTACAAGTTTTCCAATTACTATGGACATTACCCCCAAACTGTGGTATGAAACCACCATTTATCATGCTCATAAACTCTGTGGGTCAGGAATTCTCAGTAGAGTGGGGACAACTTTGCTCTGCTCTATGATGATGAGCTCTCAACTAGAAGACCCAAAATCTGGGTGGTGGACTCACCAGGATCCTCATTCATTCATCCACATCCCTAGCAGCTGACGATGGCTGAAGCTAAGACCTTAGTTGAGTGTTAGCCACAACACTTACACATGGCCTCCACACGTGATCTGGGCTACAGCATGGTGGCGCAGCACGGTGGCTTATCACCAGGTGAACATCCCCCTGTAGAAAGCCACTCAAGGGCCATATCACCTTGTGACCTAGCTTAGAAGTCACACAAACCCTTTTTTGCCACATTCAATTCACAGAGGCCCACACAGTTGCAAAGGTGGGTAATGATTTCCAAATCAACATCTCCGGGACACTCCTCTCTCTTAGATTCTGGATCTGATCACCCAATTCCCAATTTAATGTGCCCATCAGACTGGTTTTCAAACTTCATCCAGGTAATACAGGCTCACTATGACCCACACTGAACTCTGTCTGCCCTATTCCTCCTCCTAAGAGAAAGCACTTTTTCCAAATTCCAGAGCTAATTTATTCTACTCTCCTGGACATGCATTTGCCTCTTTTTCTCCCCAAAATACATGCTTTCCCAACTATTTCATGTAGACTGTTCATTTCTGATGTCCATATTACATATAGAAATGAATCAAATATCATTAGGTAAGGATGATGATCATATTCCAAAATGCTAGGGAGGTTTTTCATTCTTTTTTTTTTTTTAAGATTTTATTTATTTATTTGACAGAGAGATCACAAGTAGGCAGAGAGGCAGGCAGAGAAAGAGAGGAGGAAGCAGGCTCCCCGCTGAGCAGAGAGCCCGATGCGGGGCTCGATCCCAGGACCCTGAGATCATGACCTGAGCCGAAGGCAGCGGCTTAACCCACTGAGCCACCCAGGTGCCCCACTAGGGAGGTTTTTGCAAGGAAAAAAATTATATAATTCTAAAGCCTGCATATATGCCGTAGGAAACATGATAAGGTGGAAAGGTGGAATCAGAAAGGTCATGGGAGATAAGATAAGGAATGAGAGAAGAAGGACCAGAGTGGGTTGGGAGTGGAGTGGGCAAAAGAGAATAATTGTCAAAGCCTCTCCATATCTTGAGACCTCACTCACATAAAGAAACAACATCTGGAAAACCAGCCATGCCTGTAAAATCACATCTCACTCTCAGCCTTGCACGTTTTTCTGAAACAGTCACTCTCTCATGAGTGCTACTGATAGTCCCCTTCTTGGAAACAGTATCTGTCTCAAGTCACCCAACCACAAAACTCTTGCTAGTGAAACGTTCAACTTGGACACCCAGGCCAAGGATCAGCAAACCACAGCTCAGACCAGATCCAGCCCACTGCCTGTTTAGAGCGATACTGAAGCTAAGAATGATTGGAAATACATATATGATACATGAAAATTACATGAAATTGAATGTTTAGTGTACCTGAAGTTTTGTTGGAATACCTCTAGCCAATTCATTACATCCAGTCCATGGTTGCTTTCACACTACAACAGCAGAGTTGAGTAGTTTCAACAGAGACCATATTATCCGTAAATCCTAAAATATTTACTGGAGAGTCCTTTACTGAAAAAGTATTCTGACCTCTGCCCTAAATCCATCCAAGTTATATCCCTCCCTCCCCCAACTTCCTTGGAAGAAACCACATGTACTCCTGTACCAACTACTATGTTACTACCTAGCCCCAGAATCCTCAGTTGAATCAAAAGGGTCCATGTATTGCCAATTTATTTTTTTTTAAGATTTTATTTATTTATTTGACAGAGGTAGAGAGATCACAAATAGGCAGAGAGCAGACAAAGGGAGAGGGAGAAGCAGGCTCCCTGCTGAGCAGAGAACCTGATGCGGGGCTGGATCCAAGGACCCTGAGATCATGACCTGAGCCGAAGGTAGAGGCTTAGCCCACTGAGCCACCCAGGTGCTCCTGTATTTCCAATTTAAATTTAAAAGTCTCCCCACATTTGCCCACAAAGCTCTTTGCAATTGCTACTAACTTAACTTTTCCTTTCTCTGAATCAATCTGTTGTGTAACTATTTTAAGTGTGGCAATTTACTATGTTGCAGTCTTTACATTTTGCTGTGTTGGTGCTATAAATTCATTGAAGTAGGTTGTGTGTGTTAATTTGACAGGCATGGTTTGAGTTTTTAGTATGTCCAAGGCCCTGTACGGAACTGGAAGAAGCTTAAGACACAATCCCAGCTTCCATGGATTTACGGGGGTGGGGGGAGGTAAATTAATTATGATGCACACACGCACACACACACAAACAAAAGGATTGAGAGTTCAAGAGAGGAAACAATCTCATTCAGTTGGGGTACAGAAAGTGGGAGCTAAACCAAGAACTAGCATGTAACCTTTAAGGGCCATAAGAAGTCAGTGGAAGTCAAGCAGAATGGTGAACCCCAAGGAGACAAAAGTTATCCCTGGATCCCTTCCCACCTAGGGAGTTTCCTTCAGGTTAGAAACTTGGAGAATGCAAGCTTCCTTTCCATAGGAGAACTGTTTCCTTGTCTTGTCATTCTTATGGTACAGGACCAAGGGCTAGAGACAAGGCCAGAGATTAACAAGTCCAAGGAGTAGAACTTTGGCTGCAATATGAAGAAAAACTAATATCCAGAATTGCTCAAAGATGGTACAGACTGCCTTAAGAGAATATGACTTGCGTCCTATTAAGAGAAATTTAAATACACACTAGAGGCTCACCTGAAGACAGTACAAGTAATGGCTGAACTAGACCCCACATGTATATCACGTGGGAGTTAGACGCTCTGCAGATTCTCAGCCCTCACACCAGAATTATTGGATTAGGATCCCCCAGACTGTACTTATTAGAATTAACTAGAACCCGGATGATTCACAGACGCATGCCTTAAAAAGCATGAACCGGACAACCTTAAAATTCTTTCCGGAGGACCCTGAGAACCTCACCTTCAAAATTAGGAGCTGAGACCCCCTTCGGAGAATAGACATTAATAATGTTATTATAGATAATATCCTTACTGGTTGTTTAAAAGAGATTCCCCAAAACTACGTGTGAGCTTTCAGATACTCAGGATCATTAGGCCTACGCTTTGTCAGGGACATCAAGTTTAAGGGTCAAGGCGATTCAGGAAATACTGCAAACAAGACCTTCTAAATGGCATACTGTGTGAATTTTCATACGTATTCAATGCCAACGTGTCATCATGCTATCAACATCAACCAGTGCTTTCTTGGTTCGTATCAGACCTATACCACTTGCTCAGCTGCAGACAAGAGGGGACCCAGCTTCAGGAGAAAGCCAAGTTCCTGGGAGCCTCTGCAATCCTAATAACTGACATCTTGGGGCCTACTACATGTCAAATGCTACTTTCACTCTCAATACCAAAAGAAAAAAGGAAGGCAAAGGACTTGTGCAATTCCCAGTCTCCCCACCCCCGCCCACATTGTATTCTGCACACACGCTGAAGCATTAGCATCGGCTGATTTGGAAGGAATATTGGAAATGAAGTGATAGCAGAGTAAATGTCAATGCATTCAGTGTGACACCGTGAGCACCAGATCTTAAACAGCTTCATCATTGTGGCATTTACTGTATCCTGAAATAATATTAATCCCACTGTTGTCCTTCTTGATGGAATCATCCATGAATATGGTTTATGGGCCTGGCCAAAGTGATAATAGGTTAAAAGAACAGCCTATCCAGTGTTCCACTAAATTAAGGTCGCTTCATGGAATTTAATGAAACAAGTGCTGCATGGGGTTTTCAAAGGACGTTCTTGTAATTCATGTCTATTTAGGGCTCCTGATAACCAGAAACCTAATTTCTTAGAGTAAAATAGCTTTTTGTAAAGCCTGGTCATATAGAAGAATAAAAAAGAAAAAACTTTAAAGGGCAATAATCAGACCTCAACTGTATTATTTTGTTATTTCAGAGTCAAAGTTTAAGCAAAAAAAGTTGGGAAGGAGCCAAGGAGACATTTTGAATAAAACCAAATATGAAAATTAATCAGATTCATATGTCAGTCTGCAGTTGAGTGCTGAAACAAGGATCCTGTCCTACCCACTCCTTTCAGCCACATACCTAGGGAAATATAGTCTTGGGGCACAGAAGGCTACAGCATGCAAAAAATGATGAGAACTGAAAGAACCATTCAGACTTGAGAATGGCTGAGGGAAGACAATAATGAATGTTCCTATTTCCATTTCACCTACCAAGGCTGAACAGGGCTCAGGGACTTAAACCTTCTCAGAGAAAGCCATAACCCCAGATTCATGTCCCTGGAAGTACAGGAACATTCCACTGCCCCTACCAAAGACTGAGCCAAAATATCAAACAATCACAGATATTTGTTTTGCATTCAATATGGGTGGCAGAACATTCCATCTATGTTTTAGAGTACAGGTAGGTCACAAAACAATACATCAAGTTCTTTCTGGACTTTGTTTTTTTCTTATGCCCTAGCACTAGTGACTTTAAATTTTGTTGTTCTTGTTGTTGTTGTTCTTAGGGCAAACCCAAACAGCTACAGAGGTCAGATAGGTAACTTAAATAGGTGAAGTGGGCTACATGAAATAGACAATAGTAACTCTTAGGCACTGTGTTCAACAGGAGAACATCCCATTGATAAGGAGAAGCCAGCATCAAGCTCTAGACAATTGCTTTCATGCAGGAGTCTACACTTAGTGTTGCTGTAGGAATCTACACTAGTAGTGTTTTCATGCAGGAGTCTACACTTAGTGTTGCTGTAGGAATCTACACTAGATAGTGTTGCTATCATTTCTGATTTTTCAAAAGATTCCAGGAACTTCATTTTCTTTTGAGGAATATTCCAGCTCTAAAATGCCAGACTTTAAGAAAATTAATTAAATAAACTGCCAGACTTCAAAAAAAATTTTTTTTAGTATTACAAGCCATCATGTCTATGCCCCTAACTCAGCAGACAAGTCAGGAGTCTGTCCACTGTGTGTCAGGACAGCAGTCAGAAATGTAATTTAAACTTTGAGACACTGGTTTAGAACAGGGAAGGCAGTGTTAAGTATAAACCCCAAAAAGTATGTATAGCAATGACACAAAAGACAATCAACTTATTTTAACACATTAAATAAAAAGATGACCCTCTTTCTCTATTCTGCTTGTTCTCTGCACTGGGATAATTCTCGGACAATTTTCAGTTCATTATTACTTTCTGGGCAAATCTTTGTCAAGTGCCTGACGTCAGGGTTAGTTTCTCTGACTTCAGGAAGGCAGAGTTTTCTGTAGCCTCCCATCCCCTTTTGAGTGACTCCTGCAGTGAGAGTCCATGAAAAATACCCTCCACCCCTCCACAGAATGGCCCGAGTCTATTCTGAGCAGTCCTTTTTCAGTAAAAATTTGTGGGAATGGCTCTCTCAGTCAATTTCAGCTATATCTCTCAAGACAAAACTGGGTTAATTACCCAGAAAGTTGGCTGCCTTTTAAGAGCCCAAATTACTCTGACCCAGAAGACACATATGTAATATATTCAGCACAAGCTCCCAGGGCAGCCTACCCAATCCCCAGCTCAAACATAGCAGGACAGCCCAGTCTTTCTGTTTCTAAAAATGCAAAGGGTATAATCTGCCCACAAATAAATGCCCACGTGCCTACCCTCTGGGAAGGCGTCCCCTAACTGCAAGTCAAGTAGAGGGTTGTAACAAGAGCAAGCACTAACCCAGCAGTGGCCAAGAAGGAAGAAAATGGCAAAAATTGCAGCAGCCATGCAAGCCTCATAGGTTGGAGCAGGACATCGCCAGATGATCAGATTTTCTACGAGAAAGCACAACGTCAAACTGTGAACCAAGAGCCTGCCATTCACACACATGGCCAGTAACCACTATGTGTTCCGTGACACAGTAGGTCTCCACGGTATCCTTCCACTACCTCGCCTATGAGTTCACAGCAAGCAGTCTGTACCTTGTGGCACCTTGTCTTGCTCTATCATTTAGCTCTTTCTGTATCCATGCCTGAGCTCAATTATGCGCTTTCTTAAAACAGGGTATGGTTGTGATATCCTTTATATTCAACCCAGAGCTAATGCTGAGCCTTGAGTATAATGGGGCTCAACTAATATTTATGGAAAGAAGGGAAGGAATTGTCTACCAATATATAAAAGTCAAACTCAGTCACAGAGGAGAAATCCATTGCATTAAGGACATAGTCAGAAGCAGGAAAATTGACACACCACAGTTAACAAATAGTTTCTAAAATGTGATTTTTCAGGCTGACATCCTCAGCTCCTGATCAAAATAAACTCAAATGAAATGCTGGTATGATTTCTACACAATCTTGTGGTTCCATCTCAGTGCATTCTTAAAACAGTCACTTGGGTCCAATCATACTAACAACAAACTATTAAGAAAGGAATATATCACCTGAAATATGTTCAAACAACTGCTGCTCAACAAAAACACACATTTACCTTATCCAGTAATTATCCATTGGTTTTTAGGGAATCTAAAAGAAGGTCATTAATTATGTGACTTTTTTGGCTTCCCAAAATCAAAACAATGGAGTTTTAATAGCAAATATGACTATTTATTTCAGTGCAACCCAGCTAAATCTCTGAATATCCAGCTTGACAGAAATCAATATAATCTCCAAAGACTGGGGTAGGTCAGCTGGGTCCTGCCCTCTCCTCTGCCGCCATGCTGGCTCAGGCTTGCTTCCCCATCTCCATCTCTGTACTAACCTCCATCCTTGCTCCAGACTGGACTATCCGTAGTTTCCCAGAAAGGCCCCACCCTTCTCTGGGTTAATGGCTGTGCTTAGTCTATTATTTCTTCTTAGGATGCTTTTTCCTCTTTTTCTCCTGACAGTGCTCTACTCCAGTCCCCATTTCCATCCCTTGAAGTCCAGCACAAAAGTCAGTTTCTCTGGGAAGTCATTCATACATCCCCCTCCCCACCAAATATTTCTTTTATCCATGGCATTTATCCCATTAGACCTGAATTCTAGACATTTGTGTTATGTTATTCTCTTTACACAAAAGGAATTTTTTAGATGATCCGAAGGGTGTTACTAAGCTTCAGAGATCGGTGCTGTTTTCCTTATCTTTATGGTTCCTGGGACCTAACACTATGGCTACTTAAAAAGCTAATCAATAAATATTTATCAACTTACATTGAATTCCATTATGGTATCCCTCTCCCTCTTAAAGCATGAGCAGGCTAAGAGACCTTGGAAATGGAAGAAATAAGAATGGAATTCCATCTTCTTCTGCCCAAGGGCCCACAATCTAAAAAAGCACATAGTCTCATTTCATCTCCTATTGACAATGGAGGACAGACAGAGTGAGTGACTTTCTGGGAAAGAGGGCACAGAGATTCTGGAAAGGGGAGAGGGAGCTTGTCCAGGAGACCATTGATAGCAACAGAGACCATCTCCAGGTACTAGAAAAATGTCCACATCATCTTACGGTAAAGAAGGGGATGGTCCCCTTCTTTTTGCTAGATCATATCTGCTTTCTCCCTTTTACTTTTCTCCTCACCACATGGTTCAAGTATAACCATTGCCTTCCGCCCCCCGCCACACACACACACCCACCTCCAGGCTCCAAGAGGGGCAAATGGGCCTGAGGCCAGATCCTGCCAAAGACAGTCAACCCTAGGACATGCTGAAACCAGCAGGAAAGAGCAGCTATCTATCTACTGGGGTTGTCAAGCTAGTGAAGGACATACCTGGGAATGCTGACAGTCACTTTTTACTACATCTTAGGAGAATCTGCTTTAGAATGAATGAAATACAAAGGACAGCACAATGAGAGGTGGAGAAAGAAACAATGTCTTTATAGCCCAAGTCCTTGGATCCTGCCATGCCTAACATCAGTGTACCTTGGGCTTCTCGCCATTAGGTCTCCATCACTCATAATCAAAAGTTCTTCCTGAAACAATGGGAAACACTCTTCACTAACAGGCAGGCTGCCTGGCTCTAGTTCTCTACTGACTGAGACTGTGTGACCAAAGGTAAAGTTCCTGAGACTCTTGCTTCATCTGATTACATGAAGCCATTGAAGTGGGTTGATTCTTGAAATTCTTTCAAGCCCTGACATTCTCTAAGTCATTTTCTGACTTGACATTCTAGACCACCATTCCCTAGCTGGAAAAAAGAACATCATTCTACAAAACCTGCCATCTTGTGATAATGCCAAATGTTTCTGTGTCATTTTCTTTGTCGTTGGTAGTAGTGGTGCTCTTGACAATACCAGAATAGTGGGAAAATCTCATTTCTTCACTGGAGGACTTTGGAACCCCAACACTGGCTGCAAAGTTATTTAAAACTACCTTGGTTCTAGCCAATGAAACAGTCCCAACCGTAGCAGCCCTATCTTGATCATCTAGAACCTGACAAGCAGTGTTAAATTAATTAAACAAGAAGGCCATTAGATGGAGGTGGCTCTAATGCTGTAGAGGCTGAAGGCTGTAAATGCCTCAAGGTTAAGAAATCAAACCCAAGGACTCCCGACCGTGGCCAAGTAGCCTTTACACGATAGCCAATCAGATAATTTCTTTCTTGGCTTTCATGTCTTTTCTACAAGTCTTTCCTCTAGCTGCTGTTGGTGGGACACTCCTAGTCACTACCAGTTTGGCATTGCAAGATGTGGATTGGTTTTTGCTCAAATAAACTCTTAAAATTTGTAATATGTCTTGGTTTATCTTTTAACAGCAGAAACCTGACTCTGCTGCCTAGGCAGACTTCATGATCAACCACAAGGGAGTTACTTAGTGCTTATTCTATCCAGAGATTGTTATCCCCTTCTTGGGGGAAACAAGAGGGTCCTCCTCTTCCAGTCACTTACAGTTCACCAGGAAGACAAGACACATAGAGGGCAGTGCAGTGCTAGTGTGGCCCCTGTAAGGAGCAGCTACCACTATGCAGAGACACCCTCTTTTCTTCTGAATCTGGAAAAAAAGTGGAAGGTGACCCTTTCTGGAACTGAAACCTAGAGGGACAGGGCCTGCCATCTGCAGAAATAATCCACTTTGCTCTGTCTCATTTGGCTGTTACATTTGTCTTTGAACCATAACCCCCTCCCAGCTACTCCTCACCCCTCACACACAAAGACACACTCACACATGCTTTCTTCTCCTTCCCTCTACTTTTTTCGGCTTGTCTTCTCATTTCTTCTCCTTTCTGAGCCTCTTTCCACCCTTTCTTTTTCTATAGAAACAGGCCTCTAATGTGACACCCTGGGGTCCTACAGAAAGTATGCATTGAGAGGTGGGCAGGGGGTTGGAGGCATCAAGATTGAGTTCTTTAAATAACACTTAATGAACAATAAACACAATCCAGCCCAGCCAAACTGGTACTTAGCTACTAAGTACCCAGTCAATGGTCCATCTGTCATATTGTTAAGACCTTTAGAAGTTGTTTAACAAAATGTTAAATGAGATGACATTCAGCAGGCAGCAAAATGCTTGACTGCCTAATGCAACCCCAAAGAGCTGGCCTGGTGGCGGTGTTTGATATAATGCTTTGTATTCCCCTCCCAAGAACCCAAGAGCAGAAGGTCTCCTTGCCTGTCACTTCCTATCTAGGTAAAGTGAGCCTGGGGTGGGAAGGACATGATTACCATTGGCAAGAAGGCCCCGACTGGCGGAGGAGGCGCTTTTCTGAAGAAGCATGACTGAGAGGGGGCACCTGGAAGTAAAGCCAGCAGAGAGAAAAAAATAATAATTCATCTGGAGTTTCATTCTCTCCCCTTCCTTGTCGCCAATGGACCCTACCTCTCTCTCTGCTGGCCTAGAGGGGAAAAGGCAGGGGTGGTAATGAGAGTCGACTTTTTCTAACGGCTGAAATATGAAGCCAATTACTAAGGGGAAGATTTCCAGCAAATTGGCTCCTGATAGCTCACATTTATCTGCTTTAGATTTGCATAGTCGGGGAGGAGAAGCTCTCTGCTTTGGTCCAGGTAACAAAGAATCTGTTCAGCAGGAGGTGAATAACTTATTCAACTTACTTTCAACCCTTGTACCTCCAGTTCAACAATTAAAGGCAATAGCAAACAAATCACAAATCTCACAAAGAATTATTTGAAGGGAAGAGGAGGGAAAAGTTAAAAAAAAAAAAAAAAAAAAGCCTTTTTTCCCCTTTGGCTGATGGTGTGAATACTTAAAGAGGCTCCTGGGTGGGATTACACAAAGAAGAGGAAGCCCGAAAACTTTTGCAATGAAAAAATTCTTTACTGGAGGGTAAGCTCCCAAATTCTTTTCATTTTCTTCCTCCTTCTCCACTTAGAATTCTCTGGCCTTTGTCCTATGCTCAAACACTTAATTTAAGGAAGAAACTAAATATCCAGCAAATTTAACCAGCCCTCAAAACCCTACAGGGAATAGAAATTGTATGCTCCCCTGCTGGTTAAAAAATAAAATCTGGTGTTACTGAAATGAATCCCCATATATAAAGTCACTTCACACAACTCAACAATAAGAAGAAAAATAACCAAATAACCCATCTGAAAACAGGCAAAGAATTTGAGGAGACATTTCTCCAAAGAAGATACATAAATGACCAATAAACACATGAAATGATGAAATGATGCTTGACATCATTAGCCATTAGGGAAATGCAAATCAAAGCCACAGTGAAATACCACTTCACACGCACTGGGATGGCTATAATCAAAAAGACAGACAAAAACAAGTCTTGGTGAGAATGTAGAGAAATTGGAAACTTCCCATTGCTGATAAGAATGTAAATGATAAAACCACTTTGGGCAACAATTCCTGAAAATACTAAACATGTATTTTACTCCACATGACTCCACATGACCCAGCAATTCTACTTCCAGGTGTATACTCAAAAGAAACAAAAACAACATGCAAACAAAGACGCACACAAGTGTTCACAATAGCATTATTCATAATAGCCGAAAAGTGGAAACAGCCCAAATATCTAATAAATGATGAAAGATAAACAAAATGTGTTATATCCATACAATGGAGTATTATTCATAGCCATAAAATCTAATGAAATATTGATACATGTTGCAGCATGAATGAACCTTGAAAACACTACCCTAGGGCTGTATAACAAAGTACCATAAACTATATGGCTTAAACAGCAGAAATGTATTGTCTCACAGTCCGGGAGACGAGAAGTCCAAATTCAAGGTGTTGGTAGGTTTAATTCTTTCTGAGGGCTATGAGGAAAAATCTATTCCACCCCCTTTTCCCTTTTCTCCTACCTCTGGCAATTTCCTATCAATCTTTGGCATTCCTTGGCTTGTAGAAGCATCACTCAGATTCCTGCCTGCATCTTCACGTGGCCTTCTCCATGTGTCTGTCACCACATTTTTCCTTTTTATAAAAACACTAGTCACATTGGATTAGGAATGACCTCTTTTAACTTGATTACCTCTGTGGAAGACCCTATTGCAAAGAAGGTGATACTCTGTGGCATCCCGGGTTAAGATTTCAACATATGAATTTAGGAAGGCCACAATTTAACCTGTAACAGTTCATTCAAAACATTTAAAGATGGCCAAGACATGGCCCCTACAGGCTTACAACTGATTGGGAGATTTAAAAAGCTAGCACCAGACCAAAAGCTAGTACAATTTGCTTTCTTATGTCTCCTGCTAGCCATTAGAGAATCATCTATGAGGGACGCCTGGGTGGCTCAGTCATTAAGCATCTGCCTTCAGCCCAGGTCATGATCCCAACATCCTGGGATTGAGCCCCATATGGGGCTCCCTGCTCAGTGGGGAGCCTATTTCTCCTTCTCCAGCTCCCCCCATGCTTGTGTTCTCTGCTATCACTTTGTCATAAACAAACAAAATCTTTAAAAAAAAAAAAAAAAAAGGAATCATCTATGAAAGAATATTGCAATCAGGATATCCTAAGTTCTATAGTCCTAAAATTCCAAAATCTCAGTAGTGTAGGATAATGAGGACCAGGTGGATCAGCAGAGACTCTTCATAGTCTTTCAGTGACTCCAGCTGATAAATGCTCTACCATTTGCCACAATCTCATGTTTCATGATCTCTAAGCGAAGAAGAAAAGAGCATGGTAACTCACACACTATCTCTAATACTTCAACATCTCACTTCCACTCAATGGCCAAAGTAAGTCATGTGGCTATCCCAAACTGCAAGGGACTTGGGGTATGCCATCTTCCAGTGAGCCTGGAAGGAAAGAACCAGGAGTACCAAGTAGCAGCACTGGTGTCTACCACAGAGAGGATGGGGAGGCCCGGGAAGGCTCTTTCTGCCAAAAATTGGCTTTTCTCCCAAACTAGAATAAATTCTAGCTTAGTCACATACTTATTTTTCTTAATCATAATTTTCTGGCATTATTTAGCAGAAAAGGCACTAGACCAATAAGCAAGCAACTCATCTCCTAGCTCTATTCATTACCAGAAAGTCACCTCTCAATTATTCACTCAGAAACCACTTATTAGGGGCACCCAGGGGGCTCAGTCAGTTAAGCACCTGCCTTTGGCTTGGGTCATGATCTCAGGGTCCTGGGATTGAGCCCTACATTGGGCTCCCTGCTCAATGGGGAACCTGTTTCTCCCTTTCTCTCTCTCCTTCCCACTGCCTGATCATATTCTCTCTCTTTCTTTCTAATAAATAATAAATAAATTCTTAAAAAACAACAACAACACTTATGAGAGGTCTTTAATGCCAGCCATTGTATTGTACCTTGGAGGAAAAAGAGTGAATAGACAATCCCAGTTTCTCTATCGGTAACATGGAGGGAGCTGGTTTAGATCACAGCCTCCTAGCTTTGTGCCATAAATGGGTTACACATTTGCCCATTCTTCTCAGCACTCAATGTGATCAGACACCCCCGCCCCTTCCAAGTGGTCAATCCCACCACAAGTAGCCTCACTCATTCACCCCAGTGTGCTAAACCACCAATATAATTTTCCATGTGTATCAGGAAGTTTTGAAAAAAGTCATAAAATAATGATCAAGACCAGGGATAAGCAAACTATGGCATATAGACCAAATCTAATCTACCACCTGTTTTTGCACAGCCTGCAAGCTAAGGATGACTGGGGGAAATAAATTTAAGGATTGAAAAAAGAATAGTTCATGAAACAGAAAAGCATATGAAATTCAAATTTTAGTGCCCATAAGTAAAGGTTTTTGTCTTTTTTTTTAATAAACATATAACGTATTTTTATCCCCAGGGGTACAGGTCTGTGAATCGCCAGATTTACACACTTCACAGCACTTACCATAGCTTATACCCTCCCCAGTGTCCATAACCCCTTCCCCCAGAAACCCTCAGTTTGTTTTGTGAGTTTAAGAGTCACTTATGGTTTGTCTCCCTCCCAATCCCATCTTGTTTCATTCATTCTTCCCTTACCCCCTTAACCCCCCATGTTGCATCTCTACTTCCTCATATCAGGGAGATCATATGATAGTTGTCTTTCTCCGATTGACTTATTTTGCTAAGCATGATACCCTCTAGTTCCATCATGTCGTCGCAAATGGAAAGATTTTATTTCTTTTGATGGCTGCATAGTATTCCATTGTGTATATATACCACCTCTTCTTTATCCATTCATCTGTTAATGGATATCTAGGTTCTTTCCATAGTTTGGCTTTTGTAGACATTGCTGCTATAAACATTCAAGTGCACATGCCCCTTCGGATCACTACGTTTGTATCTTTAGGGTAAATAAACAGTAGTGCAATTGCTGGGTCGTAGGGTAGTTCTATTTTCAATATTTTGAGGAACCTCCAAGCTGTTTTCCAGAGTGGTTGCACCAGCTTGCATTCCCACCAACAGTGCAGGAGGGTTCCCCTTTCTCCATATCCTCGCCAGCATCTGTCATTTCCTGACTTGTTAATTTTAGCCATTCTGACTGGTGTGAGGTGATATCTTATTTTGGTTTTGATTTGTATTTTTGCCCATAAGTAAATTTTTGTTGAAATACAACTGTATAATTTTCTCCAAAGAAACAGAACCAATAGTATATCTATAGGTAAAAGATTTATCATAAGGGAGTGGCTCATGTGATGAAGGCTGAGAAGTCTCATGATTTACTACCAGCAACTCTGGAGGCCCAGGAAAGCTAGTAGGATAGTTCCAGTCCATACTTGAGGCCTGAGAACCAGGGGAGTGATGGTCTAAGTTTCAGTCCAAGCCCAAAGGCCCAATAACCAGGAGTGCCAGTATCCAACAGCCCGAGAAGATGGGTGTCCCAGATCAGGCAGAGAGTAAATTTGCCCTTCCTCTACCTTTCTTCTATTCAGGTCCTCAACAGATTAGATGATGCCCCACCACATGGTGAGAGCAATCTTTACTTAGTCCATCAATTCCAGTGCCATCAATTCCAATCTCTTCTGGAAATACCCTCACAGGCACATCCAAAAATAATGTTTTATCAGCTATGTGGGCATCCCTTAGTCCAGTCAAGTTGACACATAAAATCAACCATCACAATAGACACATTTATTCATGTAAGTGTTGTCTATGACTGCTTTTGCACTACAGTGAAAAGACTTAAATCCACAGAGGCCACATGGTCCACAACGCCTAAAAAATTTACCGTCCAGTCTTTCGCAAAGAAAATTTATAACCCCTTTGCTCCACAAAATATAATTTACATACCGCTCACCAGGAAATTATGTTAAAATGGTGATTCTTATTCCATAGCTATGGGATGGAGCTTAAAAGTCTGCTTCCCTATTGTCAGGAAGAAAATATTTTCCTCTACTAGCTTAGGGGCTTATGAATTAACTGACAATAAAAAGATTAACAGGAGAAAACAAAGTTTACATACAAGTACACATGGGAATTACTCAAGTAATGAGTAACTTGGTGAATACCCAGAGGTAGAAATTTATATACCAGCATTTAAAAAAATAGAGAGGGGTAGGGAGAAGTTGGTCAGAGCTTCAGTGAAAGAATATAAAAGGTGCTATTGGGATTTTTTTATGTACTAATGGGAATGAGCAGTTAGTCTGTCACCCTCTTAGAATTTGAAGGAAACTCCCTCAGTCTGGAATTACTGACAGCTGTATATTTTCTACTTTAGTTAAATAAGAAAAGCTCAGATAAGATTTCAAGTGTTTTCACTTTAAAATAATCTTTATGTCAGAAATGTGATCCCATCACTGTCAAACCCCTAAATGAGGCTGATGCTCCTGGTGCATGGACCACAGTTAGAGTTGCAATCTACAGACCAATCTCAAAGTCACTTCCAGTTCCCTAACACTGGGATTGTACATTGCCCTGGGGGGATGGATGGATATATATATCTCAAATATCCTAAACACCTGAACAGGTCATTCTCTATAAGAAACAACAGATTAGGATAAAGGTGGTCAAAATATGATTCTATCATCCTAATTACTTGCAAAACAGTAATTCTTCCTGCCAGAGACTCCGGGCTGCTCACACCCAGCAGGCAGTAGCAAACCCTAACTGCCATGAGAACAGAGGACAGTCCTAATCACCAGGCCATCCTTCTGGGGAGTCTATTATATCCCTGAACTCGAGACTCCCTCAACCTGTCATATCCACCAACCCCTACCCCCACTTCGGCCCCACCCTCTGCTGAACTTGATATTGATAGCTCCACAGCCTGGGTTAGTCCTATCCCACTGCTGCCAAGACCATATTATTCTGTTGCTGATCTCAATAAGAAAAATCGATTTTAAATGGGATTCCTGGGTATAGGTACAAAGCTGACTCTTTATTAAATACTTTCTGATACCTGAATTTCTGCTCCTATACCTACCACTCCCCCTGCCAGTCAGGCAGCTGCCTGAAACACAGCCAGATGGGAGACATTCAATAAAGTTGCTAGCTCTTCCCCCACAATCCTGAGATTTACAGTGTTAATTTAAAGCCCTCAGACATCTGTGACACCATACAACCGTGGCCAATTTTTCCTCAAGGAGCTGTATAGGTTTTCTAAAGAATTCACTGTTAGATCAATATTAGCTTTAAAGAAAAAGTTGCACCCTAAAGTCAAAGCAACCACAGTGCTAAACCATGCTCTAATAATTCTGTGTGATAGGAAAAATGCTTACAGGTAAGTGCCAGTTCTAGAAAGGTTAGGAAGCTTAGGTTGTTCCTACTTTCAAAGGAGGGCAGAAATACAACACTCTGACTTTATTTCTAAATTGATGTCACAATATGCCTTTCCCACTGCATACAATAATTACAGAGACAGATTATATACATCAGGAGGGTGGAGAATCTTACTGTAGTAATAGAAAGAATTTGGACCAAGAATCTCTAGAATAGTACTAACAAGAATGTTCTACAGCAATGGAAATGTTCCACTTCTGTGCCATCCAATAAGGTAGCCATAACTACATGTGGCCAGTAAGCATTTGAAATGTGGCTAGTCCAAAAAAGTTTTAATTTTAGCTAACTTAAATATAAATGGTCACATGTGTCTAATGGCTACCATATTAGACACAACCTCATTCTAAAAGTGTAAACTTAAGCATTAAACCTCTCTGAATTTACATTTTCACTTAGAGAAGTTGAGAGGAAGAATAAGAAATCTCTGTGGTTCCTTAGAATTTTTTCACTCTCTATTCCATGAATAAATATGAGAGTTGATCCTCTCTTTGGGATTGTATTCAGATCTTTGGCCAAGCTGAGGAAACTTTCTCTCTGTCTTCCTCTTCCTCTCTCTTTCTCTCTCTCTGTTGGTGACCTGGCATGGACAGACGCCTCTTCTAGCATTTAACCTAAGTATATAACCCAACAACTGGTAACTAGCAACACTCCTACTTTTTTACTAACACAAGAAAAAACCAAACTTCTCTTGCTCCATTTTGGCAACAACCAACCCCGGCTGACCTGCACCATGAGCTCTGTTAACAATAAAAGCCATTTTACCTGCATACTGACCAGAATTGTCCAGTGTGGGGTCATAGGGCAGAGTCAGGTAAGAATCTGAGAGCTCCACAATGCCCATGTGACCCCGCCTCCAAATGGAGTGGCCCCATTCTGTGATCCTTAGTTAATTTAGAAGTGCCTCCTACAAGGTCTGAAGGGAGCTGGGTAGATCAATTAAAAAACTGATTAGCATACAAATAGCACCTGCAGGCTACGGGTTAAGAACTCACAGTAAGGACTGCAGAGGCCAACTGAGTTAGGAGAAGACCATCATGCTATAAACTGATGAAAAGTCTTTTGCCTTTTTATCAATGGAAAACACATTTCTCTCCCTATTTTATGTGTGTTATTATGAAACCTTTTACCCAAGTGGTAAGGACTGGAGACTTGACTGGGGACTGGGTATTCTTAAAAATAAGGAAACTGTAATCAATTATACATAAGGCTAAACTTATTTTAGTTAAAGGAGATTCCTATTGTTTGTCCTACTTTTTGGTATTAGAAGTCCTTTTAATGTGTTTTATGAAAATGATTATAATTCTAAATTGAAGTTTTATTTTTTCAGTTTGTTTTGCTTTTTTTGTCTTCCAGGCAAAACTAAAAGTTAGTAACTGCCAGCTTTGTGTAATGTCTGTTTTGCTGTTGACTAAATCCTGATGTCTGAAACCCCCTGGCTTGAATGTCAGGAGAGATAGTCCAGCTCTTGCCAGGGATTGAGGAAGCCATGGACCATATAAGAAAACAAAGCATGGAGCTCCTCAGACATTCTACTTCTCTATGTTCCCTGAGTGGAACAAATGGATCATCTGTCACTACCCAATGATAACTGATGGTACTAATCAGCTTCAGAAAAAAAAAAAAAAAAAAGTTTGTTGGCAAGACACCAAGATGAAAAAAAAATTTAAAAGATAGGACTAATGAACTTTCTATTCATCCATCCGTTCTTGACATAGATCTTATACCTCTGAACAAGAATATTCACAAATGAGAGTGAACCTCACATTACCTCCATCTTTCTAAAAGGAATAAAGCAAATCCCAACTGTGCAAACTGGAAGTGCCGGGAAGAGTGCAAGGTCACCAGGCAAGGGACTGGTAACCAATACTTAGGAGAAACGTGCCATCAGGATACTCAAGATAATTTTCCTACATCCAAGGAGCAACAGGAAGGTTCATGTGTAGCATGAGGAAAGTGTGAATATGTGTGGGTATGGAGACAGTCAATAATGCAAGGCAAAGGGGATGCTAAGGAATCTCCAGCAAAGAAATAAGTCTAAGAGGGCTCTTAGAATGACGACAGGGTGAGGTCTAACAGCTCCAGACAGGATCCAGTGTAGAAGCAGTCCCCTAAGCAAGACCCAAACCAAGATCAACAAAGGACAAACACATAAGAGGGTGAAGGCCGAGGTATTGTGGTCCCCAAACCAGGAAGATGGAACATCACCTCAGCTATCACTGTGTCAAGCACTCTGCTGTGCTCTTTTTTTTTTTTTTTTTTAAAGATTTTACTTATTTGCTTGACAGAGAGAGACACAGCAAGAGAGGGAACACAAGCAGGGGGAATGGGAGAGGGAGAAGCAGGCTCCCTGCTGAGCAGAGAGCCCGAAGTGGGGCTCCATCCCAGGACCCTGGGATCATGATTTGAACCGAAGGCAGACACTTAACAACTGAGCCACCCAGGTGCCCCTAAATTATCTCATGTAATCCTCAAAGCAATCCTCTGAGGTAAATGCCAGCACTATCCATTTCCTACGAAAAAGGAAACTGAGGATCTGAGAGGTTACATAAGTAACCTACCACAATTCACAAACTACTCAGCTGGAATATGGAATCCAAATGTAGCATGATCCAGGGCACCTGATAACAGGGACAGCTTCACTACAAAAAATAAAAGGGCAAAGCCATTTCCAATGGATGCTTAGGATAGAGAGATTAGACAAAAGGACCTTGAAATACCGATTTTTAAGGGAAGTTTTCATCATTTATGTCACCACATTAAGGCCAATTTCCTATCTGCTCTGTGGAGATGAAAACAAAGTAGTTTTGGTATTTCTCTCAGGTCACGCAATGTTTGAGATACAAGGAAACTCAGAGACGATCTGGCCCAAATCCTTTATGTGAAACCATGATATAATCTCACAAAGGTGAGTGACCGAGGCAAGGATCCATCCTGACAAGTCAGTGATTTCTACAGACCTCAAGCTGACAGTCTAGGTGAAATGAGTTAATATACTGTTTGGTGTATAACAGGAATTTGAAGGGATTTCTGACATGCCATTCCAAAATATGCCACTTTGGCATACTGATTACCTTGAGGCACTTGAGAAATAGCAGATGCAGGAAAGGCTCTCTGACCTCCCTTTTCTACCTAAAAGCAAGTCATAAAATTTCCCATGAGAAAGATGGTCTCTGCACCAGAATGAGAGAACCATTCTTACCACCAGAGATTGGGAGTCAATGTCAAAATGGTTCTACAAAAAAAAAGTACTAAAATAACCCATATCTCCCACTAGTTTCCCCCATTTATGTCTTAGTCACTGTCTCAAATTTAGTTCTCCTAGCCCATTTCCCTTTGTCCTGTCAGTCATATCCCCATAATTTATCATTCATTAGTAAGCTTTTGAGCCTAACAGCTCTTTCAGGTCTTTGTTTTCCTTCTGAAGTATACAAATAAGTTTGTATACTTTTCTCCCTTTTCTCTGTCTTGTGTCAGTTTAATTCTTGGGCTAGCCATAGAACCTAAGAGGGTAGAAGGGAAGTTTTCCTTCCCTACGGTTCCAAGAGTATTAAAAGTATTACACATTATCATTTCAGTGCCCAACATAAACCTGGGTTCAAAATATGCATTTGGGCAATGGACTTAAAGAATTCTGTTGAGCCAGAAAAACAACAAAAACAAAACCTCTCCAAGCAGCATAAGAGATGTGAATATAAAGTTGTGGGGTCGTGTGTGGTTAATAGAAAGTCTCCTTACAGTATGGCCACCGGTTTCACTTCTCAGTACATATAACCAAGTCAGTAATAAATGTAGCTTAAGAGTATGAACTGGTGATGGTGTGTGCTTAGGTAGATTTTATGCCTAAAATCAAACAGGCTTTTCTTTTCAAAAAGGGACTAGATATATAGCTCCACCATATTTTACCAGGAATTATGTGTGACTCAGAATTGGCTTGAGTCAAAATTAGTAAAAAAAAAAAAATTAGTAACCTAAGGCTTGGATAATTCCTTAATCTTTTCCTCCTTCTTGAGAATTCTTGTCCTAAAATTCATCATGAAAGGTAGCAAAGACAATGAGCCACTAGATATTTCTGTAAACCTTTGACTTCACATGGATCTCTATAGCTTTAGCTAATTTCTCACAAGATCAATGGTCTTTAACATGACTAATAGAATTTAACAGTTACACAGATTGCTGCCTCATTCTGGTCATTTACATTCAGTCTCCAAAAAGACATATTCCAGCCACAATCCTACAATATTACTTTGGAGTGAAACAATAAATTCCAAAATGACAAGTAGTAGCTAAAAGAAAAGAATTAGACCCTCTAAAGTCAATTATTGTGCTAACTTCTGCCAAGTACGTGGGTTCTTTGTGGAATGGTAGAGTTAGGTCAGTAGAGTCTTGAATTAAACCTTGAATTCACAGGATGAGGTCATCATTTAAAAGTCAGAACTTGAAAAAAAAATCAGAACTTGATCCACAAAATTCATGTTACTGATTTTTCAAATGGTCTTCATACCCAACTCTTAACAAATCAAAACACTCACCTCTCTAAATAGTATAAGGTAACACTGGCCAACATGCTATTCCACTACTACACAAAGACATGGATGGCAGGGGGACAGTAAACAGACTAGAGACATGGCTTAGCCAGAGGTCAGCAGGAAGGTTAGAGAAGAAGTTTGTGCAATCAGATGTGAGTATCGGTTCATAACCCAAAGGACTGTTTTGAGGGTGAAAGGCAGGAAAGTTGGTTATGAAGTGTATCAAGAGCCCACAAGAATATTTCTAGGGAGTAAACCGAAGGTTTTAATGAAGCTGAATCAGAAACCAGAAAAAGAGACAGATGTCAGAGTCAAGAACATATTCTGCTAGTTGCTCTAGATGTTTAATAAACAAAGGGCTCTGTAATCAAAAACGTTTGGGCATGTGTCAGGTTAAGCAGGTTTTTGTTGTCATTTGACCACAACATGTTCAATCTTTTAATACACTGGTGTCTCTCATGAATCTCGACAAAGCAAAGATAGTATATGGAGTTCCCAAATTCATTTGACTAGGAACTCCTTGTTTGCTAAAGCATCCATCAGGCAACTTGACCTACAGGACAGCTTTGGGGAATCCCAAATCTGGTAAATGACTTAAACATATGAACCCTGGGTCCTGGGGTGCCTGGGTGGCTCAGTGGGTTAATCCTCTGCCTTCAGCTCAGGTCATGATCCCGGGGTCCTGGGATCGAGCCCCGCGTCAGGCTCTCTGCTCAGCAGGGAGCCTGCTTCCCCCCACCCCTGCCTGCCTCTCTGCCTACTTGTGATCTCTCTCTATGTCAAATAAATAAATAAAATCTTAAAAAAAAAAAAAATGAACCCTGGGACCCAAGAAGTTAGGAGATTTGGCAGGCCTGACATGGTCACCTAAACACAGAGCCAGAACCAGAACCATCTGGAGTGCCCAGCATGTGGTTCATCACTGCACATTGCACGGCCCACATTTTTTTCCTCCCCTTGTTGAAGCCAACCTTCTTTAGACACTGATGGACTCAAGAAAATAACAGTTATACTTTTCTTACTTAATAGCAGCTGAAAAAACGCCAACATACCTCTGCCAGACCTTTCCAATAGCAGACCCAGGACCATCAGCCTCTGGCCCTTCCCTCCACCCAATTCAATAAACAACTACAATTTCAATTATAACAGGGACATTCTTTCCAAAAAAGCTACAGAGAAGCTCTGTGGTGATTAATAGCTGATTAATTTCTCCTGCCAGACATCTGTGAGCTTCGTTAATCAGACAAAATGCTAAGTAGTGATCAGATGAGCCCTGGAAACACCAATCCTAAGAGAATTTTTCCCTCTGCGGGATTCACTGCCATTACACAGAACCCCAAGTTATGACTGGGACTTAGAGCTGATCCTCCTGAAAGAGGGTACAGCAAGGAACAAGAGGAGTTAGAATCTGAGTGCTGACGTCTGTATTCTAGATCCTTTTCTTCTTAGGCCCTCTGAATGTAGCCAGAAAAAAGTGATTTACCTGTTTCAGCACCTTCTGATGTTATAAAAAAAGGAGTGATGTTAAAAAAAAAGGGGGGGGGGATTAACAAGCTATAATCTAGACTCAAACACTCGTAGCTCCCAAGCCATCAGTGGCTCCCTACTGCTCATTGAGCATGCTGTGGTCTGATGTTTAGGGTCTTCTATAATCTGTCTTTATCTTTGCCTTGACTGTCATTCTCCCACACAGAACCCCCTTTCTTACCCACACTGGACCTCTTGTTGCCCCACTCATGCCTCTTCCTTTCCTGCCCATCTAGAATGATTCTCCCAATCCCATCTTTCCCATATAGCCAACAAACACACAACCATATCTAAAGAGTCATATTCTACATTCTCTATGAAACTTCACTGATCACATGTCTAGAAATTGACCTTACCCTTCAGAATTTCTAACATTCAGAAATTTTAGAAAATTTCTATACTTCTTCTTGTCTGTACTTTTCACAGAATATTAGCAGGAACTAACTTAAAAGGCCACTAATTGTGCACATGTCTTATTTTCCAGACCAAATTGTAATCTTTGGGAGACCAAAGTCACTATCTCCAACATTTTCCACTTGACATACCCAATGGCACCTAGTGAGTGCTCAAAATCTTCTAGTTATCCCCCTCCCCAAACACTGTCCTTATAGTCCTTAGGATAAGGTCCCAACATCTGAACCTGGCATATGAGCTCCTTCATAATGTGACCCCTTCTTAATTCTCCTGTCAATATATACCCCCTCTTGCCTATACCCTATCTCTAGCCATACTTATTTATTGAGATTTCCTCAGAAGGCCACACTTCTCTGTTCTCCCCTCTCCCTGAAATGAATTTCATTTATCTACCCAGCAAGCTCAAGACTCAGCAACCCCTCATACAGAAGTCTTCATTCCTGGTCTAGGTTAGGTCCCCATGCCTCAGTGCTTGCACAGCCCCTGTAATTTTATCATGGTACATATGACACTTCCAGTTTACTTCTTTATATCCTCCACAACTTGAACTTCCTTAATAGTTTCTTGAAGACAGGGATTGCATCTCATTCATTATAGTATCTCTAGGAGATCACAGTACCTAAATGTAGCCAGTAGATGTGGTAGCCAAAATGGCCCCCAATAATCACAGCCTCTAGGTGTCTATGCCATTGTGTAATGTGTCTCATTGAGAGTGGGCTGATTTTTGTGACTCACTCCTAATGACTTGAATAAGGTGGAAGTGACACTGTGTGACCGGGAGTAGATTATAAAAGGCGGTATGGTGGGTCTCTCTTGTACGGTTGAATCACTTGCTCTAAGGAAAGGAACCGCCACGTCCTAAGAAAGGACCACAGAACGAGGAACTGAAGCCTCCAGCCAACAACCACATGTGTGAAACCAGAAGAGGATCCTCTAGCCCTAGTGCAGCTCTATTGCAGGTGGCTGCACTCTACTGACACCTTAATTTCAGGTTCATGAGTGACCAGAAGCCAGAGCTACCCAACTGAGCGGCTGCCAGACTCCTGACCCACACAAATTATGAGGTAATAAATGTTTACTATCTTAAACTGCTAAGTTCGAGGACTTGTTGTTCAGCATTAGGTAACTAATACCTCTTCTTAGAAAGTGGAGGAAAGGGGATTCTTGTTATGTTCAACAACACTGTCACTCACCTGCAGTAACGTGGAAAGGTCATCAATGAAATGGGTGACTTAACTAAGGAGACTTTCAGCCAGAATGCTGAAGGTGCCAAATAGTTTCTTTTTGCTGCTTACAGTAAAATGCAAGAGAAAAGAGAAATGCTAAAAGAACTGTTCAAACAAAAAGTACCAAGACTTGTTGGTTTTGAGTATTCCCAGCCTCTCCAGATGGCAAATGATACTATGATGAAGAAGTGGCTTCTCAGCAAAGATCAAATCAGGGCAGCCAGGAATGCATGGCCTAAAGATGAAGCCAACAGTATAGTTACAGACTCTCTTGTTAAGACCCCATATTCTAAAATATGAATCCTTCCTTAAGACGAAGAGAACCTAAAAGATGAAGCCCTGTAGGTAAAGAGTACAGATCAGAGACTCTTGCCCTGCCCTTTTTCAGTAACATTAACACCATAGCTCACATTGATAAAATACCATATTTTTTAAATATTTTTACCTATATTCCCCAAAATTATTTATCACAACTAAAGAAATTAGACAGGTCCGGTATGAATAAATAACCAATCCAGAGTGATGGGTGATTTGTCTAGTATCTCATAACTGAGTCATAAAAGATTCTAACTAACTCCTGGTCAAGCGTACCTTCCACATCATCAAACTACATTTAGTAAACAGAACCTTGAAAGTACGTCTGGAAGTGTGGACAGCAGAAAAATTCCAAAGGCCCTTATATACAGATATCTTAACATTTGGTTTTAAGCCATATTTTTCTTTTGAGCTGAAATCTGTAATATTTGTGTAACTTAGATCTGTCAGCTAATTTCTCATCACCCACCTCCTAGGTCCACATGTGCTCTGACTGTTTTCACTTTGCTCAGACCCTGATGCAGAACAGCATGTTCTTGATATTCTCAAAGATGAATCTACTCATATAAGCATTAGTGACCAATGCACATTTTACGGAAGTCTGTGCAAGAGGCAGAATATAACGCAGCAAGCATTGTAAAAATTCGCATGGAATATTTCTTTCTTTCCAAGTTTCCCTTAGATTTGCTTCAAAAATAAAGAGGAAGGAAGAAGTACATAGAAGATATAGATGTAGGGGTGCCTGGGTGGCTCAGTGGGTTAAAACCTCTGCCTTCGGCTCAGGTCATGATCTCAGGGTCCTGGGATCAAGCCCCGCATCGGGCTTTCTGCTTAGCAGGGCGCCTGCCTTCCCCTCTCTCTCTCTGCCTGCCTCTCTGCCTACTTGTGATTTCTGTCTGTCAAATAAATAAATAAAACCTTAAAAAAATAAATTTCTTTTAAGAAGATATAGGTGTAAAAGGAAACCGTCCGTGAGTGGTAATGGGTACACTGGGTTCATTATACTGTTCTGTCAATTTTTGAATACGTTTCAAATTTTTGTGATAAAAAATTAAACAATATAGTAACCCCACCCACCCCTTTGGGATTTTTCTTCTCCTTTCTCCTTTTCTCAGATTCTCTCCCCACAACATCCTGACACTTAAACTTCTTCCTCTCTCAGACATTCAGCTCTTTCCTTCTCCTCCTCCAGACTAGCCTACCAAACTAATCATTAAATTCAGCAAAACAAAAAACTCCCCACATTATAGGACCCACCCTCCTTCCAAGGCAGTTTAGTGACCATCTTTTGTTACTTGAGCATACTTTGGGGGCTTAATCCTCAGCCAGAGTGGTTTATTAAAGTAATTCTCCCAAACGCATACAGTGCTTTCCTCCAGAATACCAGTGAATAAAATTTTCTCCATCTTGTTACACTTATTATTCTGAATTCCTTTGCACTTTGTTCAAAAGAAGCCAGTCATTGAAACTTGATTTTGAAAGCCAAAGCTTGTATTCAACAAGTTCTGAAAAGAGTGGTTAATTCTATTTGAGTTTCTCTCCATAGTCCCATTCAAAACAGGTTGTGTGTATCTAAGAATAAATGGAGTCACCGCACAAGAGGTTTATTATCAGAGCTAAGCTTCGGGAAGCAACTCCCACTACTTAATGTTGAAAGGAAGGGAGAAAAAGGAGGAATACAGACTTCAGTGAATGGAAGGAGGGGACTAAAGAGGAAGAAGGGATGGATAAAAAGGAGGGAAGGGGGGCAGAAACATTTGCACTGTTATCTATCACATCATACAACTCTCTTTGCGATGCCAATTCACGGGAAGAAAAAATATTATCCGTACAAATCAGAAAGTCAGCTTTGATATTTTCCCCTTCCCAAAGCTTTTGCCCTTCATTTAGTATAGCTGTGTAGCCGGTATTTTGGTTTCTGCTTTTGGAGCGTTTGTCATATTTTCACTGCCTCTTTTGTTTAAAAAAGATAAACTTAGTCCCAAGGACCCTAAAGACCTGTGACTACTTACTTACTCTGCTTGTTAAATCAGCCTTTAACCCATTTGTTTTGTTGTTGTTGTTGTTGTTAGTTTTTATTTAGCTCACCAGTTTTCTTGCTGCTGCACCTGCTGAGCAAAAAAGCCTGAGAAACAGAGAGAGTGGTCCCTCCAAAAGGGACCAGGAGCCAGACTGTGTCAACAATTCCCCTGCCCTGAAAGGAGCTGGCCTGACGAGTCCCGTGTTGTCAAATGACAATTGTGACTCCTTGCATTTCAAGAGTCACGCACAAATGCTTCCATCCGAAGCCCTCTGGGTAATAGTAGCCTTTTGAGGTTATGATATCTCTGGATGGAATTCAATAAGAGAAATTCACTTTCAATTGAGCCCTTGGAACAGAGCCAGGCAAGCCTAACAATACAATATGCTTCCAAAGAAAATTGGACTTATGCTCGTTTTTTTTCTCCCTCCTTTTTCTTTCTGCCGCTAACCTTGTTCACACGTTACCTCTTCCGACTTCCACTCCCTTCTTCTATCAGGGGACAGCAGAGATTTTAAAAATAAAACCCAGCACTTAAATAGGAGCAGTTTGTATAGAACTACACAAGCTCCCACACACAGTCCTGAGAATTCACTCTTTCCTCGGATGACCTCTGCTACGTCTACCAGGAAAATGGCACCGAGCCACTGTGAAGGGGAGCCCAGGGATTATCACAACCAACAGTTTTCCATTACTTGTTCAAATAAAGAGTCTGACTTTTTTTTTCTTTCTATTTTTTCCCTTTTAAACTAAGAAGAGGTGAACTGTACAAAGCCTGCCCAACACCACAGTCTGACTGACTGTTGTTTTATTTTTCCCTCACTTTCTCTCTCTCCCTCCTTTCTCTCCCTCTCCCTCTTTCTATCTCTGCTTGGTTTATTCCTCATTTTGCCAAGATTTTTCTCTGAATAATTATTATTTCTTGGCCTGGAAAAGGTTGTAATTCTCTTTGTCTTTTGCATTTGATCATTCGAGTGGATTAATGTGGGTGTTAAATGGGTGGAAGAAGTCGTTTTCTTTGTCAAATTCTCTTAATCATCCTTTTGATTTCACACTTTCATTCTCCCCACCCACACACATCTCTCCCACCTCCAGGAGAGAAAGAGAGAGAGAGAGAGAGAGAGAGAGAGTGTGTTTGTGTGTGTGTGTTCGTGCGCGTGCGTGTGTGTATGTTTCTTCTCATACATTGATTTCTTTTTGGAGACATTTCATTTGAAAGCCTGGAGTAAGCACATGTTTAAAAGAATACTACACAAATATATGGCTTTGTATCAAGCAACTATGAGTGTGTGTAGGGGATGGGGAGGGATGTGTGTTTGCGCTTTTCTTTTGCTACAACTACAGCTTACTATTTGTTTCCCTGAAAATCTCCTGGTTCTAATATCACAGCTCAAGGGACTGACTTTGGGTTTTGTTTGGTTTTCTCTCAGACGAAGGATGGGGGAGGCAATAATTAAATAGTAATATTTAAATCATCAGTAAAGGCCAACACCCCAAGCCCAAAGTATGTGATCTCTTGTTCTCTTGTGAGGACAGGACAATGTCTTCTTCTGACCTCAGATAAATACCTTTGACTGGACTCTTAAAGAAGTCCTACCAACCCTCAATCTGTGGAGCCTCCCTCACCCACCACATCTACCCTGCATGGATTCTTATGGAACCATATTATAGTAATCAGTATTAAGACTTAGAGGCTCCAAAGCTATCATAGATGGGCAAATGGGAAGTGCTCTACAGACTTAAAAAGACATCATGGAGGGCTTGGTCCACTTTTTTTTTTTCTTAAGATTTTATTTATTTATTTGAGAGAGAGAGAAAGAGAGAGAGTGAGCAGTGGGGAGGAGCTCACGGAGGGGGACAAGCAGACCCCACCAAACAGAGAGCCTGATGTGGGGCTTGATCTCATAACTCTGAGATCATGACCTGAGCCAAAATCAAGAGCTGGACCCCCAATGAACTAAGCCCCCCAGGCAACCCACTGGTCCACCCTTTCAATAGAGAGTGGCCTCAAAAGAAGAGCACCTGGGAGGCAAGCAGCCTCATAGGGAAATTTAAAGACACTTGACCAACTAGTACCAACAGAACTAAGAATTCCGTTGGTGTCTGGAATTTGCAGTCATTGAAATCAAGTGCATTTGAGATTCTACCCTCTATTCACCCTCTTGTAACCCAAAGAGTTTCATGATGTTTCTAGAATCATCAAGTCTTTATTCTCATTCCCTAAAGATTCTAACCAACTAAAAATGACATACTCTTTGGAAGAGATGAGAGCTAGCATAGTCATTAGAGCCTTCCTAGACCAACCCCATCCGTGAAGCTCCAAAAACTACAACATTCCAGGCAACAATGGGGAAATCACTATGTATGGTATAAAACTATCAATGCACACTGTTACCCACATAAGACCATATGATCACTCAGCCATTAAGATAACTGACCATCACAATGGATCTCTTATCTGTCTAGCCAAAGATAAAAAATGGACTTTACCTCAATTACCAATTCTAATTGATTGGCAATGGCCATCTGAAAAGCTGACTGAAAAAGATCCTGAAGCCACATCCAAACCTAGCAGGCAAGAATGCTGAGATCAATTAGCCATTTCTGCCATGGATAAGAGTGGTAACATAGATGCTGCCTATGAGCTATTCCTGGCAAGTCGATTGCAAAGGCTAGAACAGAAGACAACAACATTTCAAATTCTACCAAGTAGAAAAGTCCTACATATTTCCAAATAGCAAGTGTTTCAGCAATTTAAAATGTTATGTTTGGGGGTACCTGGGTGGCTCAGTTGGTTAAGCCTTCTACCTTTGGCTCAGGTCATGATCCCAGGGTCCTGGGATTGAGTCCCACATCAGGCTCCCTTTCAGCGGCAGCGAGGAGCCTCCTTCTCCTCTCCTTCGGGCCCTCCGCCTCCCCCCTGCTTGTGCTCTCTCTCTCTCTAGCTCATGCTCTCTCTCTCTCTCAAATAAATAAATAAAATCTTTTTAAAAATAAAATGTTGTATTTGTCTCCAGTAGCTACCATTTTTTGAATATCTACAGTGTGCCTGACACTGTACTATGACCAGTACTTACACTGTTTCATTCCGTCTTTATGGTAACACTACAAAATAGGTATTACATCCATTTTGAGCTGACAAAATACAGGTTTAGAAAGGTTAAATAGGGGCGCCTGGGTGGCTCAGTGGGTTAAGCCGCTGCCTTCGGCTCAGGTCATGATCTCAGGGTCCTGGAATCGAGTCCGGCATCAGGCTCTCTGCTCAGTGGGGAGTCTGCTTCCTCCTCTCTCTCTCTCTCTGCCTGCCTCTCTGCCTACTTGTGGTCTCTCTCTGTCAAATAAATAAATAAAATCTTTAAAAAAAAAAAAAAAAAAGAAAGGTTAAATAACTTGCCCAAGGTCTCACAGACAATAAGTGGTAGAGCCAAGACTTGAACGAAGGTCTGCCGTGAAGTCCAAAGCCAAAGATTCTGCCATAAATTGTGCTGCCTCCTTGGGATTAGAAGACATGAAGGAAGAATCAGGTAGCGGGAATCCTTGGCAGTCTGCTGCCAAGTCTTAGAGCAAAGTCTTCAAACTGCCCATCATTCTTGCTGGCTCCTGACAGTTCCAGCTAATTGTCTGCCATTAGGCAGTTGAGATTTTTAATTACAGTTATATTCAGCTGAGCTGAAATTTCAGCTAATTATAATTGAAATTGAGTGCTAAAAGCAAGTTTCAAAGGTTATCCAGTAGCTTTCTTTGGGTATATGTATGTCTATTTTGTTATGTTAAGAAAGTAATACATATATATATGATTTTAAAAATAAAATATTATATAGAAATACTTAAACTGAAAATCCATACACTTCTACCCCATCCAGTTTTGCTTCCCCAGAGGCAAGTAATTTTAATCATTTCTATTTTTATTTCTCCTGGTGGTTCCAATCTCCACCTAATAGATGTATGGCTCTATTTCTTGATTTATTATCTTTAGACATTATATACTGACTTCTGCTACAATAGCAATGGATGAAAATTTAACTAACCTACACCACCTTTACTTTCGTTTTCTTCCTCTCTGTCATACCTTTAGTTAAATCCCCACTCTCAGTTCTTCCTCTTGACATCTGCAACTTCAAGTGGCATATAGAGCCTTATTTCTTGTCCTGTCAACTATTCACAACTATTTCCTTTTTCCTTGCTTCCACTCCCAACCCTGTCAGTTATTCCTCTTATGTTTATATCATCTAGACAAATTATGTCTATATATTCTCTTTGTAACCATAGTCAAGTTCTCCATTATTTATAGGAGAGAAATGTAAAAGCTGAAAACCAAAAAGTAACATTTCCTGCATACATTCAAATGGATTCTCCTTCTTCACATTCCATCAACTGGTCAAAATCATGCCACAGGTAAGTTTGCTCTATAGATGGACCATCACTTTCTTGTGCAGTTTTACTGTCGTTGCTCTTTTCCTGAAGTTCTTGATTCTCTTTTCCTCTTTTTTATGTTGTGTAACATTATAATAATCTCATAATTTTCAAAGTTCTCTGTATATGATTTCATTTATGAGATCCTCTTTCCCCCACATTGCTAATACCTCTTTTATAGCATTCTCTCTATCCTCTCCATTCAGGACTGGTTTCTCCCTAAACCTAAGACCCAGCTGCCAGGATGTGATTTCTGTTTGCTATTCTTCCAGGTTAGCGCCTTTGTCTCTTGTGGCTTCTCTTTCTTATTTCACTCCCTTGATTTTTTTTTTTTCCTGAAACCCATTCTCTAGTAGCTGCCTAAGACAGTGTTCATAGTCATTATCTTTTTGAGTGCTTTATTCTGACTTCAAACTTGATTGATAGATTAGCTATAGAATTTTAGGACAAAAATCACATTCGCTCAGAACTTTGAAAGCATTGCTCCATGTCTTCTAGCCTCCAGTGTTGTTAATGAGAAGGTTAAGGCCACATTGATTGCTATGGTCTGAATGTTTTTGTCCCCCCAGAATTCATATATTGAAATCCTAATGTCCAATGTGATATTAGGAGGTAGGGTCTTTAAGAGGTACTTATATCATAAGGGTGTAGCCCTCATGAATGGGATTAATGCCTTTAAAAAAGAGACCCCAAAGAGCTTGCCAGCACCTTCATCAGGATACAGTGACAAGGGCCAGTTATGAGCCAGGAAGAGGACCTCACCAGAATCTGACCATACAGTACCTTGATCTTGGACTTCCAGCCTCTAGAACTGTAAGAAATAAATGTGTGCCTGCTTTTCCTCTTTCTTTCAATTTCTTTCTTTCTCTCTTCCCTTCCTTTCTTTTCATTCTCTCTCTCATTCTTTTTATTCTAAGTTCTTAGAGGCTTCTTTCACTTTGTCTTCTAATTTTATCTCAATTAATTTTGTCAGCAATCTTCTTTTATGTTTCATAAGATCTTTGTTATTTTATCCTTTTTCCTTTTACAGAATTCTCTCATTTTATGAGTGCAATATTTTCTCAAATCCCTCAAACTAAAAATTTTTAGGGCTCCTCTGTCTCTTGAATCACTTCCATTTCCTCCAGGCTCATTTTCATTTGTTTATTGTTACCCATTCTCTTTCATATTACAGGCTTTGCTCAAAAGATCTGATAATCCTCAGATGTCTTTTCATAAAGAAAGCAATAGAACAACTGATCAGGAGCTCTGTGAATAAAGGTTTGGCTTATCAACTGACAGCCTTTGCTTCAAGCAAACAGGTGGAAAACCAGTCATTATATCTTAAGACTCCTCACTTCCAGAACAAAGAGAGCTTTTCTCTGAGGTAGTAACCCTCATACTAGTCCTCCCCCAAAGTTCAATCTCTTCAGAATATTCAGCTTGAGGACAAGGGCTGCTGAACAAGGGACAAGGGTTCCCCAGGGATGATAAAGGGTGTAGGGTCAACAGTTCCATGGATCTTTAATTTGTCTTGTGTTTTCAGCCCCACTTTCTACTCCCACCCTCTGACATGCATGCTGTCTCCAAGGACTGAGCCTCCCTACCATTCTGTTGGGCGATGAATGTTTTCACTCTTTTTTATTAACCAATTACTTCTCCACATGTTTTCTGCCTTCTAGAGATTTGTTGAAAGATCTGAACCATTGCTATTCTCATATACATTTAGTCCTTTTAGTTTTTATGTTTTTATTTTTATAAATTCTGTACTACAATGCCATTTGAAAGAGAGAGAGAGAATGCGTGTATTTATGTGTGTTCTTCTGCCATTCTGAACTAAAGTCCATACAGTGTTTTTCAAGCAGTGCTTTATAAAGCCAAGCTTGTAGGGAGAAAGGCAGTAAAAAAAGTAAAGACAGAATAACAAAATAAGAGATGAGATGAGGCCTTCCCACTTCAACCAGAGGTCTCTGCTTTTATTTATTGTCCTTCTACAGATTCCACTTGACTACATCCTCCTACAAGAAAGAATCAAAGAGTAATTCAAGACAAAATATAATCAAGTGCTAAACTAAGTTCTCCAGAAAAGTAGCTTTCAAATATAGGCTAGAATAATTAGAGACATATACACATAGGGATAGAATTTGTATAAAGCTCTGGGGCTAAAAAGGAACATTGGCACCAGATTCTACAAGACTTTTTAAGCTGTATTAGCAAGTCTGGGCCTTATTCTAAACATGAAGGAACAGTCAGAGGTCTTACAGCAAGGAAGTGAAAGGATTTGATATGTGCTTTTGAAAGGTCACCCTGACTTCAGATGCATACAGATAATCACCAGGAGGTGAGGGACTTTTCATATTTCCTCTCACATGATCCCTACCACACACTATGGAGGTGGGAAAGGCAGGCATTATTGCTATTCCTAATCCACAGGTGAGGAAACAGGCTCAAAAAGATAATGTGATTTGTTTCCATCTACATCACTACTAAATATCAAAGCCAAGTCAGGAATCTCAGGTGCTAAGGAACAACGGTGAACCAGTGGTGTTTGACCATAGCCACTGCCCAGCCTGGAGGACCATCCCACTCTCTTGGCCCCATTCCCTGCACACCCAGAAGCTCTTACCACTAATTAGTCTTCCAAGTCTTTAGACAACCTAGTCACTCCAGGCAATTTGGAGTTTGAAGGATAAAATGCAGAAAAAAGACAATAATGTGAACTCATCATCTACTATGTGCCCTTTCTTCTTCCAAAAATCCCTTTATGAATACCATATTGGGTTGAATAGTGTCCTCCCAAAATTATGTCCACCTGGAACTTTGGGATGTAGACTTCTTTAGAAATATGGTCTTTGCACATGAACAGACATGTCTGCAAAAAAGACATCCAAATGACCAACAGACACATGAAAAAGTGCTCAACATCACTTGGCATCAGGGAAATACAAATCAAAACCTCAATGAGATACCCACCTCACAGCAGTCAGAATGGCTAAAATTAATAACTCAGGAAATGACAGATTTTGGCAAAGATGTAGAGAAAGGGGAACCCTCCTACACTGTTGGTGAGAACGCAAGCTGGTACAGCACTCTGGAAAACAGTATGAAGGTTCCTCAAAAAGTTGAAAATAGAGCTACCCTATTACCCAGCAATTGCACTCTGGGTATTTACCCCAAAGATACAATTGTAGTGATCTGAAGGGGCACATGCACCACAATGTTTATAGCAGCAATAGCCAAACTATGGAAAGAGCCTAGATTTCCGTCAACAGATGAATGCATAAAGAAGAGGTGGTATAAATATATACAATGGAATATTATGCAGCTATCAAAAATGAAATCTTGCCATTTCTAGTGATATGGATGGAATTAGAGGGTATTATGCTAAGCAAAATAAGTCAATCAGAGAAAGACAATTATCATATGATCTCACTGATAGGAAGAATTTGAGAAACAAGACAGAGGATCACAGGGGAAGGGAGGGAAAAATGAAATAAACAAAACCAGAGAGCGAGACAAACCATAAGAAATTCTTAATCTCTAGCATCATCATGAGATTGGAATATTTTGAGTGAGTCAAAGATTATACCATCATGAGGCTCATGAGTCTTAAATCCAATATTTCATGCTTATCATAAAGCCATGAGAACACAGACACACAAGGAAAAAGGTCATGTGATAACAAAGAAAACAAATATCAGAGTGATGCATCTATAAGTGAAAGAATGTCAAAGATTTCAAAAAGCCACCAGAAGCTAGGACTAGGCAGGAAAGGATCCCTATACAGGCCTCAGTCGGAGCATAACCTTGCCAAACCCTTAATTTTAGACTTCAAGCCCCCAGAACTGTGAAGGAATAAATTTCTGTTGTTTTAAGCCACCCAGTGTGTAGTAATTTGTTATAGCTAGCCTATGAAACTAATGCAAATTAAAATCAAGGCAAAAATAAAATGAAGAGAAGAAAATAATTAAATTTAAAATTATAAAACATAGATTTAACAGAAAAATTAAAAACTGACGACTGATTTGGGTGCAAGTCCAGATGTTTTCCTGGATGCTAAGTTTGTAAACTAAGGATGATGCCAGCTGAAAACATGGCCTTTAAGAAAGAAGGGACTCTGCAAAGATGAAGTTCAGAAAAATTGACCATTGTTCCCATAAGGCTATTCTTATACACGGGTTTCTTGGTCTCCACAGCTCCCCACTATGGAAGCTACCATTTCCTAACTGTGTGCCCTAACTTGACTAGCTTTACCCCACTTTATCATTAGAACACCCCAACTGGCAAGTATTAAGCTCTTGATTATTATTTGTTGACCAACACACTAACCCTAAGAGGCATGTATGTATTTTGCCTGATTCAGGAAGCCATGGGCTGTCGTGAAAAGCTTTTTGGCAGGTGATCTCTAAGGTCCCTTTCAGTGTTCGAGTGCTACAAATTCTCTGCTTCTATCTCTTAGCTAAGCCAGCACACAGCCAACTTTTAGAAAGGGCTTTCCTAGTCAATGAAATACTCCCTCTTTCCTGAGCTCCAGCTAAGCCTAGGAGTAAACACACTCTAGGGCAAAGTAAAACTGTTCCTTGTGCTGGCTTTTTGCCCATGTCAAGCTGAGTGAACAAAGAGTCCAAAAGTGATTCATATTTGGCGTTGGTACAGGGACAGCAGGCATACATGCACGTACACACATCCTTCTCTCACACATGCATACCTCCAGCCACGTGCCTGTTACCAAGGACTTACTGGCTCAGACCTGGCCCAACTGGTATCCTAATTGGTGAGGGAGAATGGAAGGAAAGCAAGAGCAAACCTATTCACAGTTAACCACAAAGTTGGTAGATTCCCAAGATTAAACCCTTGGGACCACACTGCATTTAATCCCCCAAAATGGGCTGCTCAAGATATCTGTCACAGATGACCAAAAATACAGCAAAGTTAGAAGCCCCCTATAATCTAAAGGGAGAAAGAGGAGTACAAAACTCACTGGACTGAGAACCAGAATAGGGTCTAGAATCCACGCTATTGCTAATTGCTGGCCTTGTGACTTTAGACAACTCACAGTCTCAGAAGACAAAAGATTGAGTCATTCGTGGGGCAACTCCACAATTCCTTACCTAATGTGCATATCTCTCCATCATCTTCCCTCAATTCCCTGGACTCCCCACTGCTCTCACGCTCCCCATACTGCTGCCCACACAAACCGACATTAGGACACACTACCTTTGTCCAGGCTGTTCTCTCCCTCTGGAATGCCCTTTCCAGCCCAGCCTTTCAGTGTTCAAATCCAACCCTCCTTCAGGAGTAAATCCAAAGGATTCCACAAAGCTTTTCTGAATCCTTTCAGTCTGAAATAATCTCCTTCAGCTACTACAGCACTCTACTTATGAAATTTGACTCTATCTCACATTTTAATTATTTGGGATATTTTTTAATACCTCCCTCCATTGGTCTGTGAGCTTCTGGAAGGCACATTCTGCACCTAGTTTATTTTTGAATCTCCTGTCACTCTTAGCACATGCTCAGAAAGTCACGGAAGTTGCCCAAGGACACAGAGCTCATTAACTACAGGGGTCACTGTGGTTCTTATTTCATTTTCATTTGGGGCCAGAATCCCAGGAAGCTAATAAAATTGGTTCATGCAAATAATGCCATGTCATGTGACAAATAGAAGTTTACATACTTATTACAAACTCCGGGATGCATTAATGATGTTTTTAAAAAAACAACTGAAAGAAAACCCCATCCTTCACTTGCTTGGTTGACCCTGCTTCTGGAGAGCAAATATAATAGGTATGACGGCTACCATCAAAGGATCCTAAAATACTTCAACCCAAATACCCAGGTGTAGGGTAGGGTTTGGGGTCTAGATTCTGTGTATGCTCTTCAGAAAGACATTTATAGGTTGCTTTAGAAGCTGATTGTGGTGAGGAGAAGGAAATATTTGCTCAGCAGCAGTTTAAAACAAAATATGCTCCCTCTCCCAACGCACCCCTTATCCAGGAAGCCTGACCTCAGGCTAAAGGATTAGAACATTTCTTGAAGAATAATGGATCTGTTTGCCTTCAGAGACATGACCTGTTTCTTCTAATTAAGACAAACATACTAACAGGAGGAAGTAAGAAAAGTGAGAAGGTTTTGAAAAATGAAGCACTTTTGTAAATTACCTAATCCTATTTGTTTTGTTTCCCAGGTGTTAACAGCCATTCCTACTTGAAGCTGACATGGCAAACACCATCTATTTGTCCTCTAATGGCAGACTGAAATTATTATTAAGGCCATCTTTGTTATTAAAAGCCCAAGAAATAGCCATAAATTACCAGGCAGAGCCATCTATTTACAAATACCATAAATAATCATTAATTATGATTGATCATAATTAATCAATAATCAAGAACATATCATTGTGTAAGTATCAGTGTTCACCCTTTTCTAGTAATCAGACAAAGCCAGATAGGAGGCTGAGTGGCCCCCTTCTGCTGACCCTAACCTACCTAGCAAATAAGACCTCTACTCCTACTGGCAGAGCCTGGCTTCTCTCTCTGGGCTGCCTGAGAAAAATCGACTCAGCATGCAATCCCATCCTAATGCTTACACATTAAATGTTGGTAGTCAAACACCATCAACCATTCCCACAAGGCCTAATACTGATTTGCATCTTGGGATTTCTAGTATTTAAGAACTCTGCTCTGACATCAGACAGAGGAATCAGATGGCTTCCTACCTTCAGCATTCACCAGCCAAGCAACTTAAAGAATGTTACTAAAATTCTCTCAGGCTCAGTTTCTTTACGTGTAAATAGGAACAATAATAGTGACTCCCCATAGGATTAAGTTAAGGAATAAATTAGATTATAAATACATATAAAACTTAGAATAGTGATTGACAGATAAGGACCAATCAAAAAAAGTGTTCCTGTTTTTATTACTCAAAAATACTTCTTGCTCAAAATGAAACTTGACTGGCTTTGCCTTTTTGCCTTGTTTTATATAGCTTAAAAAACAAATGTGAGCAGAGGAGGATGTATACACACACACAAACACACACAAAATGGATATCATGTGCTAACAATGTAGTTCCTGGCTGGGAGCAACTACGACACCATTATGTTACAGTACATGGGCTGCATTCACCCCAAAAGTAGAACTGCAACAAGACTTGAGTGCAAGTTATTTATTTGGGAGCGTGAGCTCAGAAAGAAGTGGGAGGCAAGAAAAAAGAAATAGGAATGAGGAAAGAGCCACCATAAGGATGCATTTATTGAGCTGGCCACCATGATTTGAGATTGGGAACTGGATCCCATTGGACCATATGTGATGCTCATGTTGTTCATCAAGGAGGAAGAGATAATGCATTGATCCATCTGCTCTTATTGCCCATTTGTCAAGGGTTTCCCATGGGGCATACCTTCTGTACAATTTCAGGTTGCACATTTATGAGGCTCAAGCAATTCCTAAAGAAACCCCACTGTAGGTGCTTTGGGTAACAAGCTATCAGCTTGACCTCTAGAGGAGGTAGAGACTGAAGACAGCCAGGTAGACAATCAACCATGTCTACATATTGGAGCCCCAAATAAAGACTCTGGTGGACTGACCTGGTTGGCAACACTCCATTTGTTTTGTCACACATCATTGTTGGTGAAATCAGTACTGTGCACAATTACACTGAGAAAGGAGAAAAGGAAGCTCCACACATAAAAATCTTCCTGGACTCTACCCTGTTGATGTCTGTCCTTGGATGATTTTAATCTGTATCTTTTCACTGTAATAAACCATAACCATAAGCATAACAGTTTTTGGTGAGGTTTATGAGTCTTCTGGTGAATTATTAAACCTGAGGATGGTCTTGTAGACTCCCAAACTCTGCAATTGGTATCAAATGTGAGGATGGTCTGATGGAATTTTGCATATCCCTACTTTGATTAGTCATTGGGTATGCTCTGTGTTGTTCCTGGAAGGATGGCAACATAAATGTGGTTTTCTTCTATCAAGGCAAATCCAGTAGGTGCTGGAAACTGGGGCGTTTTCTGCTAGTAACATTTTCATAATCTGGAGAATGAAGTTCTTCATTCCTAAAGGCTCTGACAAGTGGGACAGGGTTTAGTCATCATATGTATAGGACTACATTAATATTTCTTTGAAAGAAAAGAAGAAGATTCACAGGGCCACCAAAGGCAGAGGGTGCCTCATGGAATGTGGGGAATGCCTTTTATGTGCCTTTTTATTTTTTTGATACTAGAAAATGACATGCTTGTTTCATAGAAAGAAATTACATCATTGTTTATCAATCTATGATTTTCTATGACTATTCTCACCTAGTGGAGTTAGTCACTCAAGATTGATCTCTTGTAACTATGGATGGGGCACCTGGGTGGCTCACTTGGTTAAGTGTCTGCCTTTAGCTCAGGTCATGATTTCAGGGTCCTGGGATCAAGCCCCATGTCAGGCTCCCTGCTCAGTGGGGAGTCTGCTTCTCCATCTGCCCTACACCCTGCTCACACGCTCTCTATAATAAATAAATAAAATCTTTGAATAAAAATGGCTTAAAGCATGATTATAATTAGCATCCAGAACCCCTTAGTGGAGACCCTCTCAGTAAGTATCCACATACTGACTTTAATAATTCTCCAAAAACCTGAAACCTAGTGTAAAAATCAGAAGCCAAAACCATACCATGCCTGTATGGCACTTTGTCTATGAGGTGGGAAATCCTTTTTGTAATCTACATCATGCTGAACAGGGCCAAAGAAATAATCTGAAGCCATAGATGGTTGTTCAAGATTGCATTAGCCTCACAAGAACACAATCCTGACAGTAAATGCCAATCAGCTGTAATAAGTAATGACCATCAAATACATACATCAAATGACATCAAATACATACATCAAATGACACCCAATTCCAAGCCAGTTTTGTTAAAGCCTCTGTTGTGGGTCTGTGGACACTGATCAAAGTACATAGCAGCTATGAAAGCTCTAATGGAGATTGCAAAACGTCATTAAGTTTTCACTGGCCTTTGCTATCTCTTATCACTGCCCCACTCCAAAGCTGGAATGACATCTCTGGAGGAAGAGGTTCTACAACTTTCTTTGGTAATAATTTCCTATGTTACTTAACCCCAAAATTTGAGTGGAAAAAATTTTTAAGAGATTCCTTTCTGCATACTGCCAATGAAAATAGATATGGGTTTTTCAGTTCTGGTCTGAATTTTAAGTTTTCAGTAAATATGAAATTTCTTCTTCTCTTTCTTTTTACCCCTTTAGACACTTGGCAAGCACTCATATTAATATTCTACTAACCCCAGCAAAGTAAATAGCAGCTACTTTCACTGATGGCTCTCCTAAATCAAATGATTTAGCATGGCTGCACAAAAGAGCTGGGTTTCAACTCGGGAACCACAACACAATGGATCTATGCCAAAACCTAAATTCTTTTCCAGAAAGGGCTCTGGTAAAAAAGGTCTTCCCCCAGAACAAATCCATTCATAACTCCTGAATAGAGTGAACACTAAGTCTACAATTGAAGTACAGCCTTCTTTTTCAAAACTGAGTGCAAGAGATTTTTTTCCCTAATTAAAGTTAATTGACTTCCCTTCCATCTTTCTTTATCATGACAGATAGATGCTTAAATACAAGATTTGGGATTTAATGCTTATCTTAAGCTGAACTATTTCATACCATTAAAAGGTATTCCAGTCATCACTATAATTACTATACATGCAAAATAGATTACAGTAATGCAAGCCGAACTTGAATTTTGGAAGATAAAAGCAAAAGAAACAATAATTCTTAAGCACCTTTGAATACTCAAAAACAGGCTATATGATCATCTATCTCTCCGGTCTACAAACATATCTGCCAACAGTAAGCAGGCAGAAGGTGGGGAGGGCCAATAAGCAATCAGGAGTGCTCTAACACTCTTAACACTGAAGAGCAAAGACCCATGTGAAGGAGACAGCTGCTATTCAGAAACATAGGACTGTTTTCTTACCTATTTTTTACAGATCTTCTGGTTTTCCCCCAGAAGCTGGAAATACAGTCCTCATGTAAAATTCAATCATTTTTAAAACCCAAATCTTAGCCAAACAAATCCCTTCTGAATGCCAGATCTAGCTCATTCACCACTGTGACCCCTCAATTAGAAATAGATGAGATTCTGGTTATTAGGTAGAAGGTACTTTAGTTAATACCCAAGATTCCTTCTAGCTCTGCAAGATATTACTGCACAATAAATCACTGCAAATTTACTGGTATAAAACAGTAAGGTTCTTATTATGCTCAGGATGCTGTGATCAGAAATTTAAGTGATAAACAATGAATATAGTCTGCCTGTATGCCATGGCATTTAGGCTTCAACTACAAAGATTCAAACATCGAGGGGTAATTGAATGATTACAGGCTAGAATAATCTAGAGGTTATTTAATTGCATGTCTAGCACCTGGACTGGGATGTCTCAAAGTCTGGGCTTAGCTGAAATTGTCAACTCTAGCTTCTATGCTTCAAATGTCAATACACAGACCACTCCATGTGTTTGGGGCTTCCACATACCATGGTGGCATCTGGGTAGTAGGCTTCTTACCTACTGGTTTAGGAGCAAACGTTCCAGCAAACAAGGCAAAAGTTCATGGCCTTCCACAATCCAACTTTAAAAGTCATCATATTCCTTTTGTTGAAGTGGTCACAAATTCACCCAGATTTAAAAGGGATAGGACATGAGGTACCTGGGTGGCTCAGTCAGTTAAGTGGCCAACTCTTTTTTTTTTTTTTAAAGATTTTATTTATTTATTTGACAGAGAGATCCCAAGTAGGCAAAGAGGCAGGCAGAGAGAGAGAGAGGGAAGCAGGCTCCCTGCCGAGCAGAGAGCCCAATGCGGGGCTCGATCCCAGGACCCGGGATCACGACCTGAGCCGAAGGCAGAGGCCCAACTAAGTGGCCAACTCTTGATTTTGACTCAGGTCATAATCTTGAGGCCCTGGAATCGAGTCCTGTATAGGGCTCAGTAGGGAGTCTGCTTCAGGACTCTCTCTCCCTCTGACCCTCCCCCTGCTTGTTCTCTCTCTCTCATAAATAAATAAATCTTTAAAAGGAAGGGAAGAAAAAAATAAAGGGAGAGGACATGACCCAGCCTCTCTATCCGAAAAGAGTCAAACATTTGCAGCCATTTCTTTTAAATCCCACAGAGATAGAAAAAGCTCATGTTCAGATGTCAGAAGTAGCTGGATTCAAATCCTAGCTCTATTCTTTACAGGGTGACATTGAAAAAATTACTTAACATCATTGATGCCCAATTTCCTTATCAAATTAGAAAAGCATGTGAAGCCCATGGCATATTGTGACTTCAATAAATGGTAACTATTGTTTCCATTTTTATCATATTGTGGAAGATGATAAGGAGCTCCTTGTAGCTATATGAACTTATTACAGGGTCAGTGACTGATCTCACAGGCATTTCACTTACTGAAAACACACCCTGGGTGTCTAAGTTGATAGAAGGAAGATAACCTGCAAACAAACCATGACCCAACCAGAACAAAAAATTCCCATACCAGCCTCATGATGGTATAAGCTCTGACTCACTCAAAATATTCCAATCTCATGATGATGCTAGTTTTTCCCTGCTCAAAATATTAAGCAAAGAAACACCCTTTGAAAATGGCTGCCTGCTCTGGAGTCTCAAAATAAAACAAAAACAGAACACAAAAACACCCACCAACTATAGGTTTTAGGAGAGAGAAGGAGCAGGAAATACTGTATGGGCCAGTAAGGAAGGAAATGATCCTGCAGGGCTCGTCTGCCTTGAGTTGAAGGAGCCTCTTACTACTGCACATATTATAAATAATATAATCGCCTCTGTGCAATCGGACAGTGCTAATGGAGCCAGTGAAGCCCACAGTATATAATATTTATTTGAAAGAGAAAATGATTTCATTTTCATTTTATTTCTGGTACAGCAAAGTATTCGAGTAGCACACGATGAGCCTTTCAATTACATGTTTAATTCATTCAAATGATTTGTGCACAGCAAGGAGATCTTAATCCCAGAGATTCTTAGTAAGAATGTCATTATGTTAATATAGCTCTCCTAGGCTTCTTGGATTGGATTCTACTTAACACCATTTCACAGACTGAGCTGTAGAGGCATAATGCCCACCAAATCCCCAGCAAGCAATAGTAAAGCTTTCCTCTACTATGTCAGTTCCTCAGACAGGGTTTCTCACGCCTCCCAGGCCAGACCAGCTCCCACACTGAACATAACTAGGATCTTGTATCTCCCACATATGCAATTAAATAGTCATTTGTATAATTATTTGTAATTGTCTAGGTCCCAGACCAGAATGAAAATTCCATGCAAAGACCACATCTTACTTATCTCCGTGCCCAAAACAATGTCCAGCCAAGATAAGTGTTTAATACAATATGGTAAGTAGTCTGCAATACAGGATTGTTTATTCTGCTAAGATAAATCAGAGTACATACATAAAATGTAATATTCTGAAGCAATTACCATTAATGTTGTAGTATGCATAGTTATGGACATGAAAAGGAATCTATGGATTTGTTTTCCAAATCAGGTTATAAAATCATAAATACAGTAGGCGGTAGAATGTGGTACTTACAAGTGTTAGATGAAGATGGGCAAGTAACTTACCCTCAGTGAGCATCAGTTTCTCATCTATAAAAGAAGGACTAATGACAATCCCAAGTATGAGGTCTAATAGAAATACTGAGTGAGGAGCACCTGGGTGGCTCAGCCATTAAGCCTCTGCCTTCTGCTTAGGTCATGATCCCAGAGTCCTGGGATTGAGCCCCCCGCATCAGACTCCCTGCTCAGCGGGAAGCCTGCTTCTCCCTCTCCCACTCTCCCAGCTTGTGTTCCCTCTCTCACTCTGTCTCTCTCTGTCAAATAAAGAAATAAAATCTTAAAAAAAAAATACTGAGTGAGAAAATTAATTCAATAAAATAATATAAAAATATAATAATTAATTTAAAATATCAGCAAAATGCCTGAAACCTAAGTGCATGATAAATATTAGCTATATTGAAGACAACAATCCCAGTTTACAGAGAAAAGTAGATTTCTGTGTATACATAAAAATTTCAATCTATTCACATCAAATTATTAACATGAATATATTGGAATTTTAGGGTTTTTAAAAATTTTCTTTTCATATTGTTCTCTATTTTCTAGACAATAAGGCCATTTTCATTGTGGGGGGGAATAATAACTCAGTTTTCTTCTAGAGCACTAGCTGCCTGACCTTTTATTATAAAGCAAAATATCTTGGAGATGGCTTGTCCAAAAATATGATCTCAGACTTATTTGAGGGAAGATGATCAAATGATGGTTTAAAATTACTACCTGGAAGAAAGTGTTTACCTGGTCTCATTCTCTAAATTCCACTGAAATGACAAAGAAAATGTACAAAAAATAAATAAATTTTAGTAAAGCTGAAAAACCAAGAGTTTCCACTAACATACCAGACTTTGAGAATTTCCTAGAAAAAGCAGGAGGAAACAGATCTAAAGATTCTCCAATTTCACAAAGACAAATGAGAAGCCGCTCAATAAAGAGCTCTAAAACAACCTTAGGAAAAGAGGCAGTAGGGAGAAGGAGGAATTGGTGGTAGGCTTGTCCCTGATTCAAAAGAATAGAAGAACTATGTCCATGACTTTGTAGAGTGCTCTGTAGAGTTTAACCTCAAATGCATCTCTGCGATATGGGAATTTAGATATAGGGGACTCTCGGAGTAGATACTGGGACTGAGACAAAGTAATCTCCCCAGTAACTTTGGGCAACCTCAAGGAAAGAAACAAAATTTAATCAGAAAACAAAATATTGGTCACTCTAAAGGGAAGTCTACCCTACCAGGACCTATAACTGCTCTTCACTCCAGAACAACCACCAACAGAACTATAGTTATTGCCAAGGGGAACAGGGATTTCTGTTTGCACTGGAAAAATGAGTTATCAGTTCTGTTCATTTATATACACTTGTTTAAAAATATGAACTGTCACAAAGTGTTGTCAGGCAATAGAAATGAATTGCAATAGAAATGAATTATTGGGGCACCTGGGCAGCTCAGTTTGTAAAATGTCCAACTCCTGATTTCAGCACAGGTCATGATTTCTGGCTCATGAGATCAAGCTCCATGTTGCATTCCATGGAGTCTGCTTGAGATTCTCTCTCTTCCTCTTCCTCTCTTCTACTCCTCTCTCCCCCGAATAAATAAATAAATAACTTTTTAAAAAAAAGAAATGGGTTACTAACAGAATGAAGGAAAGGAAGAAAAAAAGAGAGAGAAAGGAAGGGAAGCAGAATAAGGAAAACAAAAGGATGGTTTCAGCATGTCTGAAGAAATCTCTGAACTCTAGAGATTAATAAAATTCTTAACAATCACTAGAGAAGGGGGTAAAAAAAATAAAACCACAGGTTACATTCAAAAGAACAAGAATCCACCTGGCATAAGTCTTTTCTTCAATTGGAAACTAGAACACAATGAAGCAATGTCCTCAATGTTTTTATGAAATACCATTATGAACCCAAAACTCTAGATTCAGCTATCTTTTAAGTGTCAGGGCAAAATAAAGACATTTTCAGATACTATTTGAATATTCAAATGTTTTAAAACTTAGAAAACTTTCCTGAACAAATTATATGAATATATACAACATTAAAATGGAAAATGAATTGTTTTTAAAAAAGAGTTTGTGAGTAAAGATAAACTATAAATGTATAGTTAAGGCTAAATAAACTTAAATAGCATAGCTGTTAACCTCAAACAATTTTTTTAAAAGATTTTATTTATTTATTTGACAGACAGAGGATCACAGATAGGCAGAAAGGCAGGCAGAGAGAGAGGAAGGGAAACAGGCTCCCTGCTGAGCAGAGACCCCCAACGCAGGGCTTGATCCCAGGACACTGGGATCACGACCTGAGCCGAAGGCAGAGGTTTCAACCCACTGAGCCACCCAGACACCCCTCAAACAATTTTTAAGAGGGAAGTGGAAGTTGCACACCAGTTTTTAAATTCTTAGCTTGATAATGGCACTGCTAAGAGCCCACTGGTCAGAACTAGTTCACAGCCACGTCTGACTACAAGGGTCTGGGAAACCGGAGAGTGCATGAATATTAGATTAGATTAATATGGTCTGTAGTCACCATAGTTCATAATAATTTTTTTAGTTCATAATAATTATCTTCCCAGTGGACTGTATCTTTGAACAACATGCTATATCCCCCTTTGACTATAAAATGTTTTTCACATTGGAATCTATTTTCCTGGAAATTAATATTGTCTCATCTATCTTTTTTTTATTATTTATTTATTTGAAAGAGAGACAGTGAGAGAGAACATGAGTGAGGAGAAGGTCAGAGGGAGAAGCAGACTTCCCATGGAGCTGGGAGCCTGATGTGGGACTCAATCCTGGGACTCCAGGATCATGACCTGAGCCGAAGGCAGTCGTCCAACCAACTGAGCCACCCAGGTGCCCCATCTATCTTTTTTTATTATAAATTATCTGGTATAAGTTTAACCATTCCTTTATTTTCAATCTTTCTGTGTCATTTCATCTGCTGTCTCTTGTAAATATCAAACAAATGGAATTTATTCTCTAACTCAAAATAAGTTCTACCACTTTGTAAGTTATTTTAATCTACCATCTTTTTTTGTTTTTTTTTTTTTAATTGAAACATAACATACAGTGTTATATTAGTTTTAGGTGTACAATATAGTGATTCACCAATTCTATACATTATTCAGTGCTCACCTTGATAAATACAGTCACCTTCTGTCACTAAACAACACTACTACATTATTGACTATATTCCCTATGCTGTACTTTTCATCCATGTGACCTGTTTATATTAGAACTGGAAGTTTGTGCCTCTTAATCCCCTTTATCTATTTCACCCTCCTCACCTCTGGCAACCAGCAATTTGTTCTCTATGTTTAGGAGTCTGGTTTTTGTTTGTTTCTTGTTCTTTTGTTTTGTTTTTTAGATTTCACATATAACTGAAATCATATGATATTTGTCTTTGTCTAACTTACTACACTTAGTATAATACCCTCTAGTCTATCCATGTTGTTGCAAATAGCAAGATCTCATTCTTTTCTATGGCTGAATAATATTCCATTGTATAAATACACCAAATCTTCTTTTTTAAAAAAATATTTTATTTACTTATTTGACAGAGAGAGAGGCAGCAAGAGAGGGAATACAAGCAGCGGGGAGTGGGAGAGAGAGAAGCAGGCTTCCTGCTGAGCCTGGAGCCCAATGCAGGGCTGGATCCCAGGACCCCAGGACCATGACCTGAGCCAAAGGCCAATGCTTAACAACTGAGCCACCCAGGCACCCCCACACCTTCTTTCTTTCCTTCTTTCTTTCTTTCTTTCTTTCTTTCTTTCTTTCTTTCTTTCTTTCTTTCTTTCTTTCTTTCTTTCTTGGACAAGTAGGCAGAGGGGCAGGCAGAGATAAAGGAGGAAGCAGGCTCCCTGCCGAGCAGAGAGCCGGATGTGGGGCCGATCCCAGGACTCTGGGACCATGACCTGAGCCGAAGGCAGAGGCTTTAACCCACTGAGCCACCCAGGCGCCCCACCCCCACATCTTCTTTATGCATTCATTTATCAGTGGACACTTGAGTCACTTCCACATTTTTGCTATTGAAATTGCAATAAGCATGGGGTGCATATATCTTTTTGAATTAGTGTTTTGTTTTCCTTGGGTAAAGGGTAGAATTACTAGATCATATGGCATTTCTATATATAATTTTTTTGAGAAACCTCCATACTGTTTTCCATAGTAATTGAAACAATTTATATTCCCATCTATGGTGCACGGGGTTCCCTTTTTTCCACATCCTGGCCAACACTTACTTTTTGTCTTCTTGATTGATATTTAAAAACTGATAACTGTTTCTAGCAGTAGTCTGGAGGTTCTAATCAATGCAATTAGGTAAGAAAAGTGAATAAAATTCAATATTGGGGGAAAAGAGATGATACTTTCATTATTGTCAGATGACATGATTATCTATTTTTTAAAAAAACAAAGAAAATAAGCCAAAAAACAGAGACTCAAGAAGGTTCAGTAAAGTAGCCACTTACAAAATCAATATATAGAAAATCAATAGCTTGACACAGCCCCCCAAAAAAGCCTAATAGAAATTGCAATGAAATTTTTAAATCTCCAGAGGAAAAATAAACTATGAAATACTTAGAAATAATCAAATAAAGAGATACATAAATCTTATTTTTAAAAAATCTATTTTAGTGAAACACTAAAAAAAATTTCCCAAATGAATGAGATGACTAAATTTTATAAAATATCCACTCTCTCATAATTAATTTAAAACTCAGAGAAATGTCAGAGTATCAACAGGGTTTTTTATGGAACTTGAGAAGCGGAATCTAAAGTTCACATGTAAGAACAAGTACACAAAAAATACCCAGGGTAAATTATGACAATATTTTACAATGTGATCTTGGCAAGACACTACACAATGAAATAGAGTAGACAGTTTCAGAAATCAAATGCAAATTTAGTATATGACAAAGAAAGAATGAACCAGACAATAAATTATATCAGGACAAATGGCTATCCATTCAGAAAAAAAGGTATGAAATTAGATTCTTATACTGTGTGCAAGACAAATCCTGGTTATATTAAATATCTAAATATTAAAAAGTTATCAGAAGAAAGTTTAAGATAATAACTTTATAAGCTTAGAGAATGTTCTTCTAAAGAAAACACAAGATATATAAAACAAGAAAGGAAAGGTTACTGATTTGACAACTCACAAATTTAAAACATCTCTAAGGCAAATAGCACCATAAACAAACTTGAAAGAAAAGCAATAAACTAACATGAGTTATCTGCACCATCATAAAGTCACTACCCATTCAGAAACAGTGCCTACAAATCAGTAAGGACAATTTTTTTTTTTTTTTTTTCAAAACAGAAAGCAGACACAATTAGGCAATTTAACAGAAGAAGCAAATGGCAAATAACACAAGAAAGCATAGTCAACCTTCCTAGGAACCACGGAAAGAAATATTGAAGCAATATAATAATACCATTTTGTCACCTCTCAGACTGACAATATTTATTTATGGAAAGAATGTGGCAAAATGGACAAACATATCTTGGGGGGGAAATGGAACTCATTATGCCTTTTGGTGGCCACCTTGATAGTATGCAGTAAAACATGCAGACACTGAGCTCTTCCAGTTCAGAAAACAGGTCTTATAAAACCACTCATAGTATGGCCCAAGTCAAGCCACAAGGACTGGAATATCCACTGATCCTTGTTCATTTGGATTCACTCTAATGTCCATCACTTAGAGAACAACTATGCCCCTTGGCCTGTGGTGCAGCCACTAAGACAAGGGAAGCAGAGCCATGCTACTCGGGCAGAAAAGATTTCTAAGATACATTGTTCAGAAAAAAGGCAAATTATAGAATACAGATAGCTGGATTTGTCTTTTTTTCAAGCAACATGTATGTATTTTTATACCTGTATATAAATGCACAAAAAAGGTCTGAATGATACAAAGTAAGTTGTTAGCAGTGCTCCCCTAGAGAGAGGAGAGTAGCATCCATGAAGAAAGTCAATAGGTGCTTTGATTCTAAATACACCTGTACTGTTGGTATTTTTACAGGGAGCAAGTATTCACAAACTATTTCTACAGTTTTTTGAAGTAATTTAAGGGGTGCCTGGGTGGCTCAGTCAGTTAAGCATCTAAGTCTTGGTTTCAGCTCAGGTAATGATCTCAGGGTTCCGGGACTGAGCCCTGTGTTGGGGTCAGTCCACGCTCCGTGTGGAATCTGCTTAAGATTCTCTCCCTCTCCCTCTGCCCCTTCCACTTGTGCTCGCTTTCACTCTCTCTTGCTCTCTCTCTAAAGTAACTAAATAAATCTTGAAAAAATAAAATCAATAAAAAATAAAATAAAGTAAGTAATTTAGGATCAAATATCTCCAACTTTCTCCATTCTGTTGCTAGCTTTGAGAAGTCCTTTCCTTGGAGCTCACATACATTCAGGTAAGGCACTTAAAATCACATGGCATTGTGAAAAGAGCTTAAAAGATACACTTAATAAACAAAAACCTTACTCCAAAATTCATCTTGTTTTCCTAGTTTATTTTCCCATCACCCCATGTGTGTTTTTGTGTTTTGCATGTATCTCTGTGAGTACCTTAAACTCTTAAGAAGAATTCCAGTAAGTACTGTGAACAGTAGAAGGTCCCAAGGGTGCACCCCTAGGATGCAGTGCACTTGGGTTCTCCAAGTAGCTGCAGAATCTTGACCAATCCTAGATTCTCTGCACATGTCTTTCTTCATCTGTAAAATGGATAGGCTAGTTCAGTGTTCTCCAAGTCCCTTTCCAGTTCTTAACATTTATGTTTCATAGTCTGTGCTTTCATTTATCTCCCTGTCCTACAGGTGCTATAATAAAAAAGTGGGAATACTTGGCTCCCTTCATCAACACAGACAGTTGAGATTTGACTAGGTGTCAATGTGGGGACAGGAGCTGATGAAGAATTACTGAAACATCGGTCTGCTGTCAGAATTTACACACACAAAAAAAGCATTTTTATTTCCCACACAGAACTACTCATTTGGAAGACACATCTCTAATAGTTTGTGCTAAGGCCTCTATATGAGGGTCTGGCATTCCAGGCTAGCAGTCACAGTGACCCACGGATCTGAGCCAGGTGTCCCCAACCTGGGACAAAGTAGCTCTGGTTGGTCTGCCCTTGTCAATAAAACAACTCCCATCACACCAACAATTGCCCTTAGCTCTGTTTTGTTTTGTTTCCACACTTATATATTTTCTTCACCTGATGTACCATATATAAATGACAGCACTCATACACGAAAATATATAAAGAATATGTATAATTTTATTTTATTTTTTTAAAGATTTTATTTATTTATTTGAGAGAGAGACAGTGAGAGAGAGCATGAGCGAGGAGAAGGTCAGAGGGAGAAGCAGACTCCCCACGGAGCTGGGAGCCTGATGCGGGACTCGATCCCGGGACTCTGGGATCATGACCTGAGCCGAAGGGAGTCGTCCAACCAACTGAGCCACCCAGGCGTCCCATAAAGAATGTGTATAATTTTAAAAAGATGATGAAACAAATACCCATGTATGTTCACTGTTCATACCCCCAACCCTGTGACAGCATTGGCCTTCCTACCAACCAGTGTTAACTACTATCCTGTTATTTTTGTCATTAATAATTTCCTTGTTTCTCTTTATATTGCTACCAAATATGTAGAGTTATCTTTTAATGGAAAAAATTTTTTCATAAAATTCTTATTAAGATTAAATTAGATAATGCTTAAAATATTTCGCACAATGAGGAAGTGGAGATGCAACATGGGGGGTTAAGGGGGAAGGAGAAGAATAAATGAAACAAGATGGGATTGGGAGGGAGACAAACCATAAGTGACTCTTAATCTCACAAAACAAACTGAGGGTTGCTGGGGGGAGGAGGATTGGGAGAAGGGGGGTGGGGTTATGGACATTGGGGAGGGTATATGCTATGTTGAGTGCTGTGAAGTGTGTAAACCTGGCGATTCACACACCTGTACCCCTGGGGATAAAAATATATGTTTATAAAAAATAAAAAATTTAAAAAAAAAGAAGTGAGAATTTGAACTTTTCCCAGCCCTGTTAGTCCCTCAAACTCTCCATAGATGAGTGGGGCCACAAATTTGTAATGTGACTAATTAGTATTTCAGGTATTGATCATGATCCTTTACAGTGATAACACCAAAAACAGCCTGGGAAAATATAATCTTATGTAATGAAATCATTTGAAAAAAAAAAAATGTTTCGCACAACCCCTGATGCATGTTAAGTACTCAAAAACGTCATCTATTATCATTATCCTTTTAAACTTCCATTAATACAATGCAAAAAAAAAACTTCTGCTCATTTAGTAATTCATCTCATTTATGACTTGACCTACTATGGGTCATCCCATCTTTGCCATGCTAGATGCTATAAAGTCAGACAGTTTGGATGGAGTTTTTAGAATCTTTTTAACTTTTTAAATAATTATAGACTCACAGGATGTTGTAAAAATAATACAGGGAGGTTCTGTGTACCCACCATGACATCTTCTGTATTGATAGCACGTTAGCAAAACTAGGAAATCAACACTGGCACCATACGATGAACCGAATAACAGAACTTCCTTGAATTTCACTTACTTTTGCATGGACTCTTCTTTTAGTATATCCTTGAATAATCCTCTGACATTTTACCCCACGTGTAGACTTGTGTAACCACCACCACTATTAAGAAAGAACTGTTCCATCATCACAAAAAATTCTCTATGCTATTCTCTTATAGTCATGCCCTTCCTCCCTTACCTAATCCCTGGCAAACACTGATCTACTCCCCATCTCTATAATTTTGTCATTGAGAATGTTATACAAATGGAACCATATTGTATACAACCTTTAGAGATAAGCTATGCAGTTTTACACTCATGAGAAACAGGACTTACAGCCCAACCCTGGATTTTCTCACTAAGGAGAATGTCTTGACCAGATTTTTACGGAGGAGCATGAATTCCATCTTCAGGTCCCTTGGACTGTTTCATTACCGAGGAAATCTGAGAATCTAATGAAAGTCTAAAGATAAAAGGCTTCACCTCTAGAATTCCCCAGGACATTGGAAGGTACCCACGAGGCATCCTGAATGGCAGGAAGGCGGGAGAAGCAGGTAATGACCCTGAAATGAGACTCTTTAAGATGCTTAGGGGTCCATATGTGAACTCCGTAATTAATGGCAAGAATGTCCAGTTGTTACACATGCTGGAAATTAATAAACTTAGAAGAGATTTATCTGTAAATGTTAGAAATGAGTTTCAAATACTATTATCAATCCTTCTCACCCATAACTGACCTAAAAAAATAATTGTTTGCAAATTTTATAGCATGCCAGGAAAACAGTCTGAAAACCCTTTCAATCAGATATTTTGGAAGGCATTTCTCTAAAAACAACCTTTGCCAAGTTTCCAGGCTGTCCCTTTGTAAGCTCATTTTTTGAGGATTCATCAAAAGTAGGAACTGGAAGGAGAAACACGTTTTATTTTATGATACAATGAAGACCTTTGTCCAACAAATAGATGCGATAATATCACTGTGTTGGATACACTATCCCATTCTCCAAAGTGGTTGTGGCAGCTTTTTAAATTTTTGCACCTTCAGTCTGCTTGAGAGCACTAAAAGAATGGTGCTAAAAGCCTCTTTTCAGACACGTCAGGGGCATTCTTTTGTTTGAATTTACTTCCCCTTTCCCACTCCATCCCTGGCACCAAACGCAGCCTTACAAATCAGTTCAGACTGGCAGGAGGGATGAAGTCAGCAGGGGCTGTGCCAACTTCCTCTCTCAGCTCTGTCCACCCAGGCCTTGTGAACACTTCTCTCCACATACAAATGGCGTCTCAACCGCTCTCAGAAATAAAACTTTGTACATAAACCAAATGGCTTTTTGGGACAGTTACAACAGACATGCTCCCCACTTTCATTTTACCTAGACTGTGGCAGACAGAACTGAACACTTTCCAATGTAGTGACTTTTCTTTTTTTTTATTTAAATTTAATTAGCCAACATACAGTACATCATTAGTTTCCGATATAGTGTTCGAGAATCCATCAGTTGTGTATAACACCCAGTGCTCTTCTAATCGTGTGCCCTCCTTAGTACCACTTTTTCTTTTTCTTTTGTAACAGAAGCTCTATCTGATTTTGAGACTGATTCTTGGATGTGCATTCTAAATGAAAAAGCATTTCTGTGAACCAATGACACCAAAAATTACTCCATCTGGCAAATCACTATTGTCTCCCACTGGATTAGAGAAAATACGTGAGTGCCAAAGTTTTCTAAAACAAACAAAAGCACATGAAAATGTAAGTACATGACCTGCAGTGGTATTCCCCAATGGCAGGTACATTGATTTTTAGGCTCCACAACTTTGTATTAGCTCAACTGCCTGGTTTAGAGCACTGGTTCTCAACTGGGACCATTCCCCGCCTGCCCCCCAAGAGATATTTAGGAATGTTGGGGGACATTTTTGGTTGTCACAACTGGGTAGGGAATGCTACTGGCGTCTAAAGGGTGGAGGCCAGGGATGCTGCTAACCATCCTGCAATACACAAGACATCCACTCCCCCCAAAAAGATTTACCTGGTCCTAAATGACAATAATGCTGAGGTTGAATTAAAATTAAAGTTAAATCAAAGTTTAATTAAAGTTAAAGGAAAGCACAGGGCCTTTGAAGATAAATCTCCTGGATTTGAATCCTACCTTCATCATCAAGCTTTGATTTTTTTTTTTTTAACTTAAAATTATCCTAATTGCCTTACGGAATTCTTGGGGAATCAAATGAGATCAGAACCTGCAAAGAGCCTACTGCTTACAGCATACATTGAGAACTCGATAAAAGAAGAGATTCGTTGCCCTTCGTTCCTTGCCTTACACTTCCTCCTTTGAGACCCCTGAATCTCCGCAGCCACTCTCCCCTCCCTCACTGCTGAGACAGCTTGTAATAAATGCATGCTCTGCTCCCGTTGTGAGCACTGACCTGCTAGTCTGGTAGGGCTGGTTATCACGCAGCCCCGATTCTCTTATAACTGGTGTGAGGACAAGATTCAGAAAACCGCAAACCCTGGCCACAGATATTGTTTCAGAGGAAAGACCACAACCCAAAATCTGACCAATCATGGCCATCTGAGGACTGCAGCCAGAACTTTCAAGAAACATACTTTGTCTTTTTGCTCTGGGATTGATCAGAAACTGTGAGAAAATAAATCTGGAGCTTCCTATAACTATCTTTATACCACAGGAGAGTACTGAACCAAGAATGAATCAACATGCAGAAATGAGAGGCAAGAGAAAACAGGGAGAGAGAAAGATGTGGTGCTCCAGTGATCCCTTTTTCAATGACCGCATAGCTTACACTAGCTCAGGTGGGGTTTCTGTTACTTACAGCTTAAAGGTTCCTGACTCACAGAACTGTGTAGGAGTTAGAAAACACAGGATGTCAGGTTAATATCCAACTCACAGATCTCAACTGGGTGCCATACCTGGAACTGAGGGGAACAAAAGATACAGTTCCTGCCCTGAAGATGTTTCCAGTCTAGCTGGGTACAGAAACATGTAGCAAAAGTTCAGCATTACAGGGCTGTGTAAATGGGAAGAGAATCCCATGCCACATGGCTGATTGTTGGGGGCACAATCATCTCTATTAGGAGTAGAGACCACTTCTTAGAGGATTATCACTTAGCTGGCTCTATTCCCTAACTGCCTGAGCTAAGCAGCTGCCCCTTCACTACCCCAGTCCACATATGCTCAGAACTAGAAAGCACCCTTACAAATCAAAGAGCCTCAAATGTGGAGTCAAATTCTATTGCCCTTGGATGTGAGCCAGGTTAGTGACACACATCTAACAAAGAGAATGCAGTAGAAGTGATGTCTTCCAAGACTGGATTATAAATGTGATTATAAACAGTTATATCATATAACTGTTAAATATATATAATATTATATATAATATATGCCATATATATTATATGTTATATAATTATATAACATAATGTATATTATATATTATATAAACTGGATTATAAACAGTTTCTGCCTGGAATTCTCTCTTTTTTATTTTATTTTACTTTGTTACAGTAAGAACACTTAACATGAGATCTGCCCTCTCAAGAAAATTTGAAGTTTATAATATATGCCTTGCTCTCTCCTAGAATATGCTCCTTGGGAGTCTAAGTTGACATATTAAGAACTCAGGCTACCCTGAAGCTGCCACATTGGAGGGACCACATAGAAAAGCCACAGAGAAATAGAAAGATGCCCAAGGAACCCCAATTGTCTTAGCTCAGCTGTTTCAGTCTTCCCAGGATTAATCCCCAGATATGTGAGTAAATGAGTCTTCAGATGATTCCAACCCTTGCCTTCAAGCTATCCCAGCTGACTTCCCAACTGTCCCTACTAAGCCCTGCCCCAATTACACATCCATAAGCAAAATAAATGTTATTGTTTCAAGTCATTATAATTTGGATAGTTTGTTATAAAGCCTTAGGTAACAGAAAATGATTGGGTCCACTGAAATACCTAACGAAAAACATTAGTCATTTCAAATACATTCCAGAAGCTGAAAGGTGAATGCTTAAGGTCACTCTAATTGCACCATCTTACTTTGCTGGTTCCCTCTCTGAGCTTTAGAAAGAAGTAGTGTTACCTTGACGACAAATGCCATCCAGAAAATCTCTGGGTTGACATAATATTAACCCCATGTTCCAGCTTCCAGAGAATTTATATTTTACTTTCAAACCCACCTTTTCTTTTTTTCTTTTTCTTTTTTTTTTTTGGCTAGATGTTTGCAACAGTTTCAGTGGTATTAATGATGAAATGTGGCTTTTTTTGCTAGACAGAAGTGGATTTGTCCTTTACTCCTTACCAGTTGAACTGCAGAGATGATCTCATTAAAGTCATCTATGAAATTCAGCACAGCAACCAGACTAATTTTTGCTTAAAATTATAGGTGCCCAAATGTAGAGGCCATTCCAACTTAGAGTCCTGCTAGGATGAAAATGGCTTCTTGATGGGTAGGGGGTTGGGGAGAGGTGCAATCTCTCCCATCAACCCTGATGCTCCCAGGAGATCCCTTTGCCCTTTTCTGACTGCATTTTTTTACTAGTTTCTTGTTTGAAAATCAGACTTCTCTGGTGTTCACAAGCAATTTACAAGGAACTGAACCAAGACACCATAATAACATAAACTGATGTCAGATCTTAAAAAATCCAGGAAAATCAGACCATTGTATTTTAATCAGTTGGCAGGTGGTCTATGATCATGATGAATTTCTTACTCTGGTTGATACATTTTCAAATGTTAATGTCCTCTCAAGGAATAAACTGTGTCCTAATGATTGAAATAATGGCTTCAAAGGTGAGCATTCCGCTTATTATGGTTTCAAACCTTGGCACTGTACATGGAGAGGTGTTAGGTTATGCACTCGACAGAGAAATAATTATGACCATGTAATGAAAAGGAAGAGGTTTTTGGAGAGGGATTAGGAAGAAGCCCTGAGTCATGAGGGAAAGAGACAACTTCAGCAGGATGAAATAATCCTGAATCAAGTAGAGCACAAAGGGGAAGACACAAGACCCAGTTTCCTCCATCTGCACAATTCACCCCCACCAGGGTCCAGTTTATAGAAACATTTTCTTTCTCTAACCCTGAAGAGGGACAAGTCAAAGTTTTTTCTATCAAAAGCCAGCTTTCTTTCCTCCTAATCCTGAGTGAAGAAAACACAGAAACTGGAGTGTAACAGGGTAGGTTTCCAGCTTTTTCCATTCTCCAAGAAGAAAGCAAGGCAGACAAGCTCTTGAGAACAAAACACACTTTTGGCTGCCCACTGACTTTGTTTGAAAACAAAGAGTTAACTGTCAGTGATAGGAAAAAAGAACTGGAAACATCATCTGGAAAGAAATTATTGTTCTCTTATGGCACTGCTCCTTAATTTTAAGCCATAGCTGATAAAAGTTTCTTATCCCCTTTGCTCTGCAGTTCCTAAGGAATCCCATCCTGGGCGACCTTCATAGGAAAACATGCAAAGTGCTTCACCACAGAAATGCCACCACACACAAAGTACATGATTCACTGGACTTTTAATGAAAAAGCCGAGTCAGCTTTTCCTAAGATAAATATAATGTGAATCATATAGATGCAAAAGTTCAGTTGAGTAACACTAAGAAGAAAAGTGAGGGAAACTTCTTACCCATCCTGTAAATCTTGTCTTGTGCCAGAGCAAAGGCAGACTTCCAGGAGGCACTATATAATAGTTTTCTGTTATGCAACAAATTACCCCAAACTTAGCAGCTTAAAACAACACCTACTTATTACCTGACCGTTTCCAGGAGCCTGGGCATCGCTTAGCTGAGTTCTCTGCCTGGGGTCTCACAAGCCTGCATTTTCACCTGGAGCTTGAGGTTCTCTCCCAAGTTCACTGGTTATTGCCAGCATTCTTACCCCTGAAGCCATAGAACTGAGGCCCTCGGCTCCTGAAGGCCATCTGCTATTCCTGCTGCATGGCCCCTGACCACATGGCAGCTTGCTTGTTCGAGACTGTAGTAGTCTGTTGGCTGCCATAAAAACATACATAGATTGGATGCCTCAAACAACAGAAATTTATTTTTTCATAGTTCTGGAGGCTGGAAGTCTGAGATCAAGATGCCAGCATGGTCAAGTTCTGGTAAGAGGTCTCTTACTGGGTTGGAGACAACCATCTTCTATGTGTTCGCATGACCTTTTCTTCTTTTCATTTAGAGAGAGCCAGCTCTCTGATGTCTCTTATAAGAGCACTAATCCCATCATGAAGGTCCCATCCTCACTACCTAATTGAACCCTAATTACTTCCCCAAATCCCCATCTCCAAACACCATCACATGGGGGGGGGGGGTTAAGGCTTCAGCATATGAATTGGAGGGGAGTGTAGGAAGGCAACATTTAGTCCATAACAAAGACTAACAGGTGAGTGTCTGTAACTTCTTCCATCTCTGACCTCTAGACCTTTAAAGGACTCACCTGGTTAGGCCAGGCCCACCCAGGATAATCTCCCTTTTGATTAACTTAAAGTCAACTGACCGAGGACCTTAATTAAATCTGCAAAATCCCTTCCCCTTGCCATATAACATGATTCATCATGTTCACAGGTCCCCACATTTTGATGGAGGGCATTATACAGGGTGTGTTCACCATGGGTTGGGTATTTGGAGGGCCACCTTAGAAACCTATCTACCATAACCTACCATTGACCCTGCGGTTTCTTTTCTCTCATGTCCCTTTACCCCCAGACCCTAATCTGTTACTCACTACCACATATGCACATACACGCACATGCACAAATATCCTCACTACTCTTCACAAGCACCTGCAAGTTAGCTGCCACCATTTGGTCATTACTCATGGCTCCCCATGCCCTCCGTTCCTGAACTGAGATCCATCTTGACCTAATAGGGCTAGCCTATTAGGGAACAGAGGGAAGCTATGAGAAAGGAACTTTTCTCTTTTTACCAATTATTAACAGATCTTAATTTGACCTGATGTCTCTTCTCTAAAGATGTTTATCAGGCATTAATAGTTATAGGGACTAGGATCTATGAGATTTAAAGGGCATACCAAAAATGTTTGAGATTAAAAAAATATTTGAGACTTTGGGGGTGCCTGGGTGGCTCAGTGGGTTAAAGCCTCTGCCTTCGGCTCAGGGCATGTTTCTAGGGTCCTGGGATCGAGCCCCACATCGGGCTCTCTGCTCAGCATGGAGCCTGTTTCCTCCTCTCTCTGTGGCTGCCTCTCTGCCTACTTGTGATCTCTGTCAAATAAATAAATAAAATATTTAAAAAAAAAAAGTTTTGCTGTCTCTAAGATATAGAACTTAATATTACTAAATATTTAATTAAGTGCTTATAAAACATTTTATCAGAATAAAAACATGTTATTATATATACACTTTCTTTAATGGGGAATGTGAGACTATTTTAATAAGTCTGATATTATGGGGCACAGGGCTCCAAAAATAAGGGTATCTAGGACCTGTGAGGGCTTCAAGCAGCTTCCTGAGATTCATTCGCCCACCAGCACTAGAATTTGTAGGATGGTGTTAGAGAAGAAAAATCTCAAAATGGCACTTATGTTACTATACTTGTCACTTTTCAGGTAATTTAGCATTCAAATTTACTTTAGCCTACCTTTTTCCTTGTGAATGAGAAAAGGAAAATAGAGCTTATTTTTATTCCTATGTTGGGTAAGAATGATAAGTGAAGGCACTTATCTAAAGCCACAGCAGAGCTATATCAAGGAACATGGTATACTATCAAACAACAGAATCACAGATTCCAAGCAATGCACAGTTGAGCACCATCACCCGACAGAGGAAGAGAAAATATGATAAGCCCAGGGCCATGCTAGCCAGTGAGTTAGTAGTAGTTACAGGCAGTAGAGCTCGTTGACAACTAACCTATCGATCTTTCCAGTACGATGATGCACTTTCTCCTTCATACTTGATTCATGTTCTTTCCGCCCAACCTCTCTGTCTCTCCAACCAAACCTCACATATGTGCATGACTTCCAGTTTTAATTCCTTTGGCCTCCCTAACCTCACCTGGAATTCTGAAAATAAAGAGTAAGCAAAACCCTAAAATCCTGGTTTAAAAGGCCTCTCAGAGATCATCTAATCCATCCTCTCTTTCAGGCTGGGTATCCCTTTAACAATACCCCTTACATGTGGTTTCTGGCCTCTTCTTTAATATCTCTAGTGACAGAGATCTCACTACCAAAGACAAGGGCAACTCCATTCTGAACAGCCTTAACTGCTGAGATGCTCTGTCTTCCTCTAATTCCACATGTGGTTTTCTAGAGGTCCATGGAAAAGTAAAAGTCGTTTCAGAGGTCATTGTTCTCATATTTAAAGATGATTATCTTTCTCAAATCACTTCTCCCAGTTTCTCAATGTTGGTGTGATTAGCGTATAAAGTTAAGACTTCTTCCTCAAGTGGGACCATCATGGGCATTGTAGGACAGTTAACATCACTGAGCCCCCAGGAACTAAATTCCAGTAGCCCACATACACTCAGCTTGTGACAACCTATTCATTGAGACAATGAGCAATCTCCCCCCACCCCACCCCACCCCTCGCCATCCCATATTTCTAAAAACCCTTGGGGCGGGAAGGGATACTTTCCTTGACTGAGAACCACTGTGAGTCCAAGTCAAGATGCCCCAAGTGCCCTCAACCATTTACTGTACCAGACACGGTACAGTTGTATAGTGCTTTATGAGCACATGGAATTCTCAGGGCAAGCCATGATGGAGTTGTGCATCACTCTTCTCATGAACACAGGATTACAGAAAGGACAAATGTCATGACAAGAAGATAACATTGAATAGAAGGAAAACTTTTCCCTGTTCCATGTTTAGGAACCTGCCCTCTTGCTCCACTCCCATATGTCCCCCACTTCTAAGCCGCCCTCCCATTCTTCTCTAACGATCAGGAAGCATGTGTTGCCAATTAAGTAATTTTGCTGAAATAGAAATCCAAATTACATTGTTTCCCGCCCCAAAAGCCATCTCTCAATTATTCTGCCAACCGAAGTGCCTTGTAGTTCTTTAAAACTCTTTCACCTTTGGCCACTGTTTTCTTAGCTATTAACAAACTGCAGTTGGATCTTTTGATTTTGATTAAAATTGCTTAAGTCAGAATGATTGTCAAGACAGAAAATAACTAAAATCCAAACTGCCCTTGAAATTGCTTTGAAATCAGAGCACAACACTGGCAAGAGATTATGATGTCATCAAATGTTAGACCACCACACAGCACCTCCAATATCTTGTTCATTTATTCCCAAAAGTGTCTTGATTACACACATGATAGCTGTTGCATTTGGAGAAGCAGTGATGAGTTTGCAATATGGTGGTAAAAGTTTGCTTTGAATCGTGGCTCTGTTTACCAGCTCTGTAACCAGAGCCAAGTTTGTTAACTTCTCTGAGCCTCAGTTTCCCCAATGTAAAATGGAGCTAATAATATGTCCCTTCTAAGGCTGTTGTGAGGATTGAAAGAGCTAAGCCCTGTAGCAGGTACTGGTGGAGGTCCAAAGCTCCACTAGACCACCTTGGAGCACTTTCATGGTATCTGTGCCCCTGTCTCCTGGCCACTCCTGGTATGGAGTAGTTCAGGGTATGTTCTTGTTTTTCCTTTGTCTTCTAACTGCTGTAATTCTTGTCAGAGAACTATTTGAAAGCTACTTAAACTGCATTGTGGTAAGGCTCAAAAAGCCAGAAATGCCTGGGCGTTTATGTCCCTCAATATCACCTTCATCCTGCTGAGGGGGCCCTTAGCCAGCAACTGACCAGAGCAGAAGTATGAAAGCCCAGGTCCTTTGCCATGAGTAAGGTCAAACTCCATTACATCACTTATACACCAGAGCCCCTCATTTGATCAGGATGAGACTGACACTTCACCTGAAATTACACCCCTGCCTGGATTCTTCTCTCTTCTGCTTCTTCCAGTTCTCAAAGAAATGCTATATAAGTCCCCTGTACGTAAATCCTCTTCTCTAGATCTGGAAATCCAACCTGAGACAGGGACTTACTATAACTCACACTTAGCAAGCATTTAATAAACACTAGTCTTTACTATGTTTGTCATTAAGAGTCACTACAAACTCAGTAACACTTCAAAATGAACCTGCATTTTTTAAGTCATGACCACTTCTAAATACATTGGAAAAATTATTACATATATGTAAGACATTGCGTATTCAGTCAATAACCTACAAAACAGTCTGGACACATTACCGTGGTCTTATAGCTCTCAATGGTCCACATTCGGGAAACATGGCTTTAGAACAACTCCCTTATTTCACTGAAAATTAAACCAGGAACAAGAGAATCTATGTGAATGGTCCCAGGCCCAGAGCTAAGACATGGCAAGCAGAGTCAGAACTCGGGTCTCCTTTGCAGGTCAGAGACATTTTCATTGTACCCTTTATGTTGTTACTAGCCAGTTTTGGAAAGCACTAAACCGTGGGACAGCAGAAGCCTGTCAGAGCACTGCCACCAATGCTCCTTTGATAGTTACTGATGGTGTGTGTATACACCCATGCTGGATGTCTTAACAAAACTATATAGAAGCTCCTGCCTTCTAGAAGCTTGTCACTGAGAATGAACAAAAGGCCAAATGCATGAAAACACAAGAACATACCCAGAAAAAATCAGGAAGTTGAGATTACCTAGAAGTGTGGAATACATTTAGAGATGAGAGAAACCTTAGCAGGTATGTTGCCTGGTGATTTTCAGTGTATTTTTCAAGCAGTAGATTCTTTGGTTTGAACAAATCCTGTCCTGTCAGCTTTCTACCAACCCTCACTGTCCAAGAGAAATGCTACCTTCTCCAAGCAGCATCCTGTGATCTTCAAAGTGCTCCCTGCCTGTCTCCCCAGCTACAGCCATAGGCCAAGGCTCCCCTGGCTCCTGCTTCTTTCTTCCTACACTGGGGACACTTGAGAACAACACAACATTGGTGGCATCAACCAGATTGGGGACAGAGGGAATAAAATACCTGCTGTGGGTGGGGCACATTTGGAAGGACTTTGAAGAGAAATGGCCCACACACTTCTCTTGCGAGATTCATTACTATCTGTAGGAAAAACCATGAAATGAATCTGTTTAAACTTATTCAGGCATAGACTCTTAGGACAGATTTAGGAACCCACTAAGGGGTTGTGTGTATCACTTGATAGGAGATGTTTATGGGGTGCGGGGGGACAGAACCAGGGAATGGGCTTCAAAATTTCAGCTTCACTGAGGACAAAACCACCTCCTTGGTGTTTTCCCTCCAGATGGGGGATTTTCCTATCTGAGGATAGGCAATACAGAGTAAATCCCCAGGAGAATGGTTTCTGGAAAGGCCTGCCCATCTCAGAGGTTCCCAAGGCCAGCAAGTCAAAATTAATAAGGGGTGCACCTGATTACCTCAAAGACCACAGGCCAAGCTGGTGAGGTTCCAGACCCACAAACATAACAGGGTCTGGGAGAGAGAAATAAACCCCTTGCTGCCAAGCACCCCCTACAGTGTACCCACACCCTCCAGGGCAGATGATGTGCCTTTTCTGCCTAGCTCAGCTCTATAAAATCCATCCAGCAATGTGAAAAATGCAGATCTGCTGGCATTCTCCACAAGGAGCGGTTAGGAGGGGCCCTGAGCAAGCCAGGAAGATTACTGCTATTGGCTTTTTCTCCTGAGACTCACTGGCTTTCTTGTCAGGAACACAGCCCAGAAAGGAGAAGAGGACCTGGAAGTGGCCTCTGGCCAAGGGTCAGTCCCTGAGGGCTCCAGTCTCCCCTCTATTCTCCAGCCCTTTTGACACACAGGCTTCAGCTTCTCAGCACATCAAAGCCTGCTTTCCAGAGGGATCCCAAGAGCCATGTTTATGCCCTAAGGGTCATGGTTTCCCAAAGGGTATTCACATAAATAAAAAAATGAAAAGGGATCCCCCCCCCAGATGGGTTTAGGAAATCCAAAGTTAAAAGATGTGAATTCTCAGGGTGCCTGGCTGGCTCAGCCTGTAGAACACGCAACTCTTGATCTCAGGGTTGTCAGTTTGTGCCCCACATTGGGTGTAACAATTAATTAAAAATAAAATCTTTAAAAATATATATTTATTTTCTTGAGGACTTCTCAGAGCCTTTAAAGCTTAATGAGCACTGGGAAATTCCAACAATGTGATATAGTATATGACATTTTCCCAACATGCCTTAATCATAAAATCCTTTACCCCAGAAGCACTACTAGAACCAATGGAATTTAATTCAATTTGTTACCTTTCCACTTCAGCAGGTTCCCAAAGTGTAGTCCGTGGACACACTTTCAAAAATCTATGAAGTCAAAACTCTGTTCATAATCATAACAAGATGGTTATTTGTCTTCACTGTGCTGACATAGGCACTGATGGTACAAAAGTAATGAGGAGGAAAACAGATGGTGCCTTAGCATAGACCAAAGCAGTGGCTTCACGCCATGCTAATGGTCATCCTACTCCTTACGACCATATACTCCCAAGAAAGAAAACGCTTTTAAGTAATGTCCTTGATAAATAAAGCCTTAATCTTGTTAAATCACAGCCAGTGAGTATACCTATCTTAAACATGTTGTGTAAATAAATGAGAAATATATGTATAGCTGCACTTCTACTGCATACTGAGTACAATAGTTATCTCTAGGAAATTCCCACAGGCAACTATTTGAGTTGCAAGCTGAATTGGTCTTTTTTCTCTTTTTTTAATGGGACACCATTCCATGTGACTGACAGAAAAACCGTGGTTATACAGATTTGGCTATTTGGCAGACATTTTCTTGAAAGTGAATGAAATGAGTATATCTCGACAAGGAAAACAACTGACAGTGTTTGATGTCAATTATAAAATTTGAGCTTTCAAGCAAAATCAGAATTTTGGAAAATTTGTATGTACCACCATGAGTTTGACAGCTTAAAGACTCTTTTAATGAGCTTGATGGTGACATTAACAAATGTGATATTTTGATATGATACAAAATGAAATACGTCAACATTTAGGAGAACTGAATAACTCAGTGAATATTTTCAAAATAATTAATGCATGATGTTACAAAATCTTACATGGGTATAAGCTCGATTCAAAGTGCAATTTAGACCAGTGTACTGAAATGTAACAGAGTATGAAATTTTCATTGCTATGGTTTCAGATTCTATATAAAACCTCCTAGAAATTACCACTTGTCAAGATTTGTTGTAGTGTTAAACAAGAATATCCATAAATATCTGAAATGACTATTAAAATACTCCTCCCTTTTCTAACTACATACTTCTACAAGTTGGATTTTCTTCACCCATTTCAACGAAAGCAAAATACCACAACAGATTAAATGCAAAGGAAGATGAGAATCCAGCTGCTCCTATTAAGCCAGACATGAAAGAAATTTGCTAAAGTATAAAACAATGCCATTCTAAGTCTCACTAAGCAAGCATTTCCTTGTTTTGTTTGCTTTGGAAAATATAGACATTTTATTCAATTAAAAATGTAATCTGGGGCGCCTGGGTGGCTCAGTGGGTTAAGCCGCTGCCTTCGGCTCAGGTCATGATCTCAGGGTCCTGGGATCGAGTCCCGCATCAGGCTCTCTGCTCAGCAGGGAGCCTGCTTCCTCCTCTCTCTCTGCCTGCCTCTCTGCCTACTTGTGATCTCTCTCTGTCAAATAAATAAATAAATAAAAATCTTTATATAAAAAAAATGTAATCTGTTTTCTTGTAATGGTTTTATTATTGATATTTTTCAATGAATTAATAAATTAATATTTTAAACATTTCTCATTTTAATTTTTGTATCAGGGATTAGCAAACATTTCTGTAAAGATACAGATAGGGGCACCTGGCTGGATCAGTCATTAAGTGTCGACTTCAGTTCGGGTCATGATCCCAGGGCCCTGGGATCCAGCCCCACGTCAGGTTCCCTGCTCATTGGGGAGACTCCTTCTCCCTCTCCCACTCCCCCTGCTTGTGTTCCCTCTCTCACTGTTCCTTTCTCTGTCAAATAAATAAATAAAATCTTTAAAAAAGAAAAACAGATACAGATAATAAAAAATGTTGGGCTTCATGGTTCATACAGTCTCTGCTACAACTAAGCAGCTCTATTGTAGCACTGAAGCCGCCATAGCCAATGTATAAACAAATGGGCTCGGCTGTGTTCCAATAACATTTTATTTGCAAAATAAAACAAAACAAAACAAAACAAAAAAACAACAACATGGACTAGATGTGGCCCATGGGCCATAATTTGCTGACTCCTATCTTATATGGTAAATATCAATAATACAACCAACTTAAAAGCTCTTTATGGGGCGCCTGGGTGGCTCAGAGGGTAACTCTGCCTTCAGCTCAGGTCATGATCTCAGGGTCATGGAATCGAGCCCCGCATCAGGCTCTCTGCTCAGCAGGGAGCCTGCTTCCCCCTCTCTCTCTGCCTGCCTCTCTGCCTACTTGTGATCTCTGTGTGTCAAATTAATAAATAAAATCTTAAAAAAAAAAAAAGATCTTTGTAATTCTCACTAATACGTAAGTATAAAGGGACCCTGCAACCAAAAGATTGAAAAATGCTGTTCCGCCTGAAGTATGAATACTTCATCAACCTCAAAAGGAATTTTAGACATAGGGAAAGGCAGGGGAGATAAGTTGGGGTGGGAGCACTTCACCCTGGGGATAGGATCCCATATGAAGCAATGAATGGCTTGGGAAGGTGAGATTCTGAACACAACCACACTTCACACTGACACTTCCAGTCACCTCTAGATCCGCTTCATCTAGAAAAAGACTCCATTTTGGGGCACTGTGGGACCCCTGCCCATTCCACAAGCCCATCCAAATGGGTGAATAAACAAAATCAATAACATTCCCATCTTCACAAATGCAAAAGTCACCCAGCGCCAAAGCACATCTGTACAGTAACCTCCAACAAGTACTAGGAAACAACAAAAGGTTCTCTGGCACTCAGCCCCATGGCCAGAGGGGATTATGTGGGGGTGAGGGTATCAGGCCTGATCCTCACACAAAACATATCAAACCTAAATAGCACACAGAATATTCCAGACCGCTTGGATCATGCCACTTATGGAAGACTCAGTAGGCTTGGCAAAGGACTGGCTCCTCAGCCCTTGGTTTTTACTGTATATTTTAATACAGGAACTGAGTCACACCTGCAAATCCTATGACAAATGATATTTTATTAACTTTGAAGAGTGCCAGCTCATTTCCTGGGTTCCGAGCCAACCTGACATAATTGAGTGCTTTCAACAACCCACTAGAAAAAGTTGGTATAATGTCCAAATGTATTTCAAGGAATGAACACTTCTTAATTTGTTAATAAGTTCTGTGTCAGTCAACTCTAATAGGATAAAAGCCTATGATTAGAAAACCAAGGCAAACTCAGAGCACCTGCCATCAACTTATTGCCTGCTGGACCTTTTTTCCTTGACTATTTTTTGGTTGTTGTTGTTTTTTTCCTTCCAGCAACGTTTTGTGTGTCAAGAAGAGTTTTCTGGTGCCTTTCACACATTCGGCTCTCCTGTCCACTGATCTTCTGGGTGTTTTTCTTTCACTCCCTTGATGATTTTATTGGATCAACACATCAAGCTGTGAGGTTTTGCAAACATGAAATGTCAACACAAACACAGATACATTCAGAAGAGCAGTGTTCCCTCTCTACCAATAGTGAGCATCCCCATCCCCACCAACACACACACACATACTCACATGCACACACACACACACACACACACACATCTGCCTTTCCTCAGTCACAAAGCTACCCAGTTGGACCTTCTCTTCACAATTCTGTTTTAGTCTCACTGAGTGGCAATACACAGGGGTTCCAGTGTTGTCCTTGCTTTTTTTTTTTTTTTTAAAGATTTCTTATTTATTTATTTGACAGAGAGAAAGAGAGATCACAAGCAGGCAGAGAGGCAGGCAGAGAGAGAGAGGAGGAGGAGGAAGCAGGCTTACCGCTGAGCAGAGAGCCTGATGCGGGGCTCCATCCCAGAACCCTGAGATCATGACCCAAGCCAAAGGCAGAGGCTCAACCCACTGAGCCATACAGGTGCCCTTTGTCCTTGCTCTAAAAAGGGACAAGATTACTCGGGAAGTAAGGCAAACACAAACTACATGCATGCAAAGAAATAGCAGTCCACCTCTTAAAGAAGAGAAGAAGTGAACTGTCTGCTTAAAGTGAATAAAAGCAGCCTTGAGATGGGAGAGCAGCCTTGAAAGGTAGAGCAAAGTGCCTTCTTAGAACAGAGTCTGCAGTTTGGCACCTCAAGTCATGTGGAGAAAGTAGGTTCCTGGGGCTGGAGCAAGAAAGAAGGAGGGAACTGAGACCTGTAAAGGGGCCTCATAGTGCATTTGAACTTGAGCAAGGTAATATAGCTCCTCCCTACAGTGAAGGGGAGCTTTGTGGAGTCAGAAGGTGGTGTATAGGAAAACTGAGGCCTGGATCACTGAGGAAGGTCCAAAGTCCAGCATGTCTGCTAAGACAAGGAGGCCGTATCACTAAGGTTCCAGCCAAAAGCAGGAATTTGCACCCTCAGCTGACCAGGAAATCTAGGAACTTTGGGTTGACAAGGACAGAATCACACAGACCATAACCTAATCTACTCTGCTGCTCACCTGTTGGGTTAACCAGAACAGATTACTTAGCCTTTTTGAACCTCCTATTCATATATAAAATGGGGTTATAATAATACTGTATTAACTCTGGCCACCATAACAAAAATGCCATAGATCAGGTAGCCTAAACAGAAGTGTGTTTCTCACCATTCTGGTGGCTGAAAGTTCCAAGATCACCGTGCATGGTCAGGTTCTGTGGAAGGACCTCTCCCTGGCTTATAAATAGCCATTTTTGCACTGTGTCCTCACATGGTGGAAAGAGAGCATGTGAGCACAGGTCTTTTCGTCTTATAAGAGCACTAATCCCACCTCATGGCCTTTTTCATCTTACCTTCATCATATCCCGAAGGCCCACATCCAAAACCATCACATGGGGGTGTCAGGGATTTGTTAGCTGGGAGGGCACAAGAAGTTACTCAAATAAGAGGACTGAAAGCTACCAGCAGGAGGGGAAGGGACAAAAGTAGGCAAGGAATATGTTTCATTTTGCAGAACCAACAGTCGCAGCCAAGGAGATGCCCAAGTAGGTTTTTTACCGGAAAGCCCCTCGCTAGGCATCTCACCTGGTAGCCCCTTACATGAACCGGTTTGAGCGGAACTGGAGCTGAGGACCTGTGCAGAAGGCCCCCCGCAGTTGTCCTGAAGTTACCTTTAGCTTGTTAGAATACTAAGATCTCCTCTTATGGGTGGAGCTTTCCACCAGTTTTTGAACATATGATGTATGCACTAGCATGTTGACATGCTAGACATGCACAGTTGAACCAAAGTGCCTAAGCAGGCTGCCTGCTCCAGGCCTAATGCACTGAATACAAGCTGTCTGTACTGTCCTCTCAGGGAAACAGCGCTTTGAGAGCTATCTCTCTAGCTCTTTACTTGGGACAAGCAAAGTTGCTTTCAAACTTTGCCTTGGGTTGTATTCAGTCTGATGCGCACTACGTGGCAAGCCCCTTGAGTTTGGTTACAGATTCAGCCTACGAATTTGGAGGAGACACAACATTCAGATCGTAGCAAGTGCCTACCACAGAGGGCTGTGATGATTCTAGGCAGTTTACACACACAAGACAAATTTACCACAGTGCCACGATGTGACAGGAACTCATTAAAGATGACCGTTTTTCTTATTCTTATTTGTTTTAGGAAGTGAGCAGAGGAAGGATTTCTATAAGCCAGCACCACTATTCACCACTGTGTTTGGCACCCAGTTGCAATGGCATTTCCAACAAGGGAATTTGTTGTCTTTTACTGGAAGGTAGCCAAGCCTTGCTCCCTGGTCCCAGGAACCCACAATCCCTATATCCACATCACAGGTGCTACAGAGAGGTCAGAATTACTGGGAGGGACAGTCCTTCTCAGGGCCTCATGTCAAGTAAAGACAAGGACCCTCCTTGGGTGTGAGAATCTAGGTGGGAGCCTGTAACTAGATGTTGAGGCATCCTCATTTTGTATTTTCCCCCATAATATGGGCCAGTGGTTCTTAAAATTGACTGTAAACCAGAATCCCCTGGAGAGCTTGTTAAAACCAAAATTGCTGGGCCCCACTTTCCAGAGTTTATGATTCAGCAGCTCTGGGATGGACTTAAGGTGTGCATTTCTAACTGGTTTCCAGATGATGGTAATACTGCTGGTTTTGGAACTACACTTTGAGAATCATTAATGTAGCCCATGAAACAGAAACTGCAATAGCTTATTTCCCTTAACAGTCCAATAATTTTATAAAAGACTGACATTCCAGTAACACTTATACCTTCCCACAAGATTCCAAGTTGAGGATAAAATCAGCCATGGTAGCTTTCAACACAAGAAAAGGTGGAGTCATTATGAAAAGTAGAAGTGATATCTTGCTATATTTTAGGTAAGTAAAAGTACAGCTCAGACATGTTTAGAATATGTTCCCAAGGTATATGAAAGAAATTGTCAAGCTTTTGAGAACTAGAATTAGAATGGTGGGAGGGGTCGGAATTCTAAACGATCAACTAGATGATAATCTATCCCTTTTTCCCCAGTATTCTCTCTGACTTTGGACAGTCTTATCTTATCTCTGACACCTGGTGTGAAAACAAAGTATGTCAAACACTTGTTCAATTCCCACCCTTATGTTGCTCTAGGAAATAATTTGATTGACTCTTGTTTGTGCAAAGAATTCTTGGTTTCCTGTCTGCGTCTGGTTTTGAGTTTCCCACTGCACCAAACTGGAAGCATAGCAGGTAGAAACAGGTTTACTGTGCCCCTCCTCGGCAATACCATTTCTCTGAAGTATGCCAAGCCAAGAGGGAATGGACAACCCCACTCTCAAAGACTCAGTTTCTATGAACAGGAGGGTTAACAGGTTCTCCTACAAACAGGAGAATCTTTGGCTAAATTTTCACCCTAGCAACACTCAAAAAAGCCTCTAGAACAGCACTGATTCTTCATATCCACACAAAAAAGAATGAGAATTTGAAGTCATGGCATCATCCTTGGAAGATGGGTATCTTAAGTTAGGTCCTCCCAGAAAGAACGAGTACAAGTGGTTCATTTAGGAGGTAATCCCAGGAGAACTCAGTAGGGGAGTAGAGAAGATAGGAAGGGGAGGAAGCCAACAGAAGGTGATGTTATCAAGTAAGTTACCACTGTAGACAACAGAAGCTTAATCCCACCAGGGAACGCTGAGAGAAACCTAGAACTACCGTCTTCAGTTATCCCAACTGAGAGGCAAGAAAGCAGAGCTACTTACTCACACATCCTCTTAGTCACGGTTGACTCCCCAGCACTTGCAGTTGGCCCAGACACAGGTACAGTGAGCCCTCCAGCAATATCCTCATTCAGACTCTCAGGTGCTGACAGCTGAAAGGCAGGCTGGTGTGCTCGAAACTGAAAGACCTAAGCCACTAAGGATGCATCTACTACAGTAGGATTGCTGGGTGTGCCCGTTTTCTATGTTGTATTTCTCTCATGTTTGAATATTTACAGTGAGGATTTATTACATCAGAAGCAAGAATAAAACACTTAAAACCTACAATACCAGAAAGGAATGCAAGAAGTATAATTAAAAGATGGGATTAAATGTAGCTTTTGATTTCAGTTAAGCTATTCAATTTGAACAAGGCAATTCAAAATCATGTTTCACCCAACATAAGATGGAGGTGATCTACCTTGCAGTGTTGGTAGCACCATCGTGGCAGACCCATCCTCTCAAGTGCCACAAAGCTCTGAATCAGACGGTCTTCTTAGTCATATTCCTAGTGACTGCAGCAAGCTCCGGGACTCAACAGCATGAGGAAGCCAAAACAGAGGTGTTGGTTGCCTAAGCTTCGTGCCTGGCTTTGGATCACCTGGCTAAAATTTGAAAATTCAAACTTATAAAAAGCATTATCCAAGTTTCAACTTCTAAAAAATTTATTAGCAAAGTAACTCAAGCAGAGACAAGAATGTTACAGGGAAATTACTGATTGCAGTCATCATTGGAGCACTAAAGCTACCCAGTCCATTTGAGCAGATCCTTCTTTCCAAAGTCTGCTGTTTTATGGATTCAAATACAATGTATCTAGGAACCCTAAGCCTTATTACCAAATACTTTGTCTCCTTTTTTTTTTCCTCCGCATTACTTTTTAACACCCAATAGTCTGAACCCCCGCTAATACTCATAAAAGAAACTGAACTTGTTTCAATTGCATTAATTAACACAGGGTGAACTAATTTAAATTATAATACTATTCAGAAAAATTCAGTATCAGTCTAGGATTAATGGTAGCATCTTTCCTACCAAAAAACAGTTATCAGTTATTCCAAATTTAATTAAAAATAGTTTAAAGACATTTTTCAGATTTCAAAAGTACCTCAGAAAACAATAATTATTTATTTACGTATATATACATTTATTTTCTACTTAACCCCAATTGAAAAGGTCAATCATGAACATTTGGGAAAGAGAAAGGGCATAGATTTTTGTGATGCCAGATAAGGATGTATTAGTAAAACCCATAACAATACTTTACACACACACACACACACACACACACACACACACACATCTTTTTAAAAAATTAATAAACTTATTTCAGACACTACCATTCAGCATAAAATGTGTATCACTTTAACTAGAAACACCTATTTTCTTAAAATAATAGCTATTCAATAATTAATGAAAACTAAATAAAGAAGTTCTTAAAAAGTAGAACATGAGTAGATTATTTCTACAGTATCAACTCAAGAACTTAAAGTAACAACTATGTCACTGCATAGTAAAAAAGACATTCCAACAAAAATAAGCCTCAGAGGACAGTTCTGCTTTTGCTTATTCCTAACATCAGATATATGGGTTACCCCGCCCAAAAATCTATGGATAAAAATTACCAGAAATAGTCCTTTAAGCTAAAGCTTAATTAAAGAAAGCATAACAGAACTTGCTGAGAATGGCTAAACTCCCATTCGAGAATGAGAATAATAAACATTTTTCTATAGGTGACCTGGAGTGAAATGCACAGAGCAAACATGGAATTCTGATATCTGGTTCCTCCTCCTATCACTGTGGTCAAGACCCCAAGTCTTCAGCCTGACCCTTTCTGAACCTTTTATCTCCTTATGTGTATCTCATGATCATGAAACTTGTTCTATAACAATAATGCACTAAAGTTTTAGTTTATCTGTTTAAGACATCCTATAAATGGATGATCATTTCAAAACTTCTTTTAGACTTTTTACTCAAGGTAGTGCAGGGAGGTGATGCTTTGATCCACCCCCCTGCTCCATAAAGAAACCAATGATAAAGTGTAAAAACAGAAAAACACATAAACTTGGGCTGAAAAGTCAAAATAATAAATAAATAAATAAATAAATAAATAAATAAATAAAACTCTGTGGACCAGAAAAGAATATAAATGCTAAGCAGTGAAGTGGGCTGAAGCTGCAGACCTACTAGGGTCATGTCAAAAGTATGCAACAGAAGGGGAACCCTACTACACTGTTGGTGGGAATGCAAGCTGGTGCAGGCACTCTGGAAAACAGCATGGAGCTTCCTCAGAAAGTTGAAAATAGAGCTACCCTATGACTCAGCTATTGCACTACTCGGTATTTACCCCAAAGATACAAATGTAGTGATCCGAAGGGGCACATGCACTGCAATGTTTATAGCAGCAATGTCCACAATAGCCAAACTGTGGAAAGAGCCTAGATGCCCATCGACAGATGAATGGATAAAGATGTGGTATATACATACACACACACTCACACACACACACACAATGGGATATAATGCAGCCAGCAAAAATAAATCTTGCCATTCATAATGACATGGATGGAACTAGAGGGTATTATGCTGAGCGAAATAAGTCAATCAGAGAAACACAATTATTATATGATCTTACTGATACGTGGAATTTGAGAAACAAGGCAGCAGATCATAGGGGAAGAGAGGAAAAAAATGAAACAAGATGAAACCAGAGAGGGAGACAAACCATAAGAGACTCTTAATCTCAGGAAACAAACTGAGGACTGCTGGAGTGGAGGGGGGTGGGAGGGATGGGGTGGCTGGATGATGGACACTGGGGAGAGTATGTGCTATGGTGAGCACTGTAAATTGTGCAAGACTGATGAATCCTGTACCCCTGAAACAAATCATACATTATATGTTTACATGTTAAAAAAATAAATAAAATTTTTAAAACTTCAAACATATCACTTCATCCATAAAATCTTCAAGATGTATTTCTAAAAGACAATAATTCTATTTCAAAAAAGTATGCAACAGAAAGCCTTGAAAAGGCTCCCACTTGGCCAAAGATGGAACAACTGGAAATATCAAAAGATAATACTTAAAAAAAAAAAAACCTGAAACACAGTAAAAGTGAAAAACCCAGTTGATAATGATACTTTTTAAATAAATTAGTTGCCTCTTAAAACTGCTAGAGAATCAACCCATTATTCTAAAGGCAGACAAACAAAGGAAAGAAATTAAGTATTTCTTCTGCCTTTCTATACAAACTATACCTCAGGGTAACAATAGCTAATGAGAGAATATCCTCTTTAGGAGACGAGGAATTCCACCTAATAAATAAGAAATAATAAACTTAGAATATCACCCTTTTGCAACCCCTAATGAAATAATGTGTGTGGGCAGTTACCACCAATGGCCGCTAAACCAGTAGGTGAACAACTGATCAATCTTAATGTCATGAAAATAGAAATAGAAGTCATGTGTTTTCTGCTGGGTACCATAGGACAGATACACGACCACCTCTAAAGTGTTCCTGCAAAAATAAAGTTGAAGCCCAGCCCAATTTCAGCAAGCTTCATCTAAATCAATTACCATTTTACGGAGGAACATATTAACATCATGGAGGAAAAGAGAAACTGTATATCAGTTTCTTGATAAATTATGAGAAACAAGAGAGATTTGAAAACTTTCTATATATTTGATCTTTCTGAGAAGTAGTGTCAGTTTTTTTAGATATGATAACTACCTGGTAGTTATGCTTTAAAATGACTTCTACTGCATATTTACAGATGACATGATACAGTCTCTAATTTTACTTCAAATAATCCACTGCAGAAGGGAGAAGGGATAATTGAGGAAACAAAGTAGACCATATGCTGAGAACTGCAGAAGTTATTTCATCAGCTGATAGAACAGAGAAGGAAAGGGGGAAATTACGTGGCCACGAGTGGGACTTCAATGAATCTAGACATCTGTGGTAGTCAGTGTGGTTCAGTGACCAGCAGCCTCAGCATCACCTAAAAGCTTGTTAGAAATGCTGAATCTCAGCCACATGCTAGACTCCCTCAATCAGAAACCTCATTACATAAGGTGCCTTGATCATTTGTGTGCATAGTAAAGTCTCAGAAGTAGTTTAGCGGATCACTTTGAAGAGAATTATCCTTCAAACCGTGAACTGCTCTACTACTCCACCTATTTATGTCTCCACCCTAATGGCCCTCAATAATTTTTTATAGTTTCCAAAGAGAGGCTACACTGTGCAGCAGGGGCTCCCATAATAAAATTCCATAGACTGGATGCCTTCACAACAGAAATTTATGTTTTTACAGTTCTAGAGGTTAGAAGTCTAAGATCAAGGTGCAGTCCACTTGGTTCCTAGCGAGAATCTTTTCCTGGCCTGCAGACAACCAGTTTGTCCTCACACAGCCTCTCCTCTGAGAAAGAACAGAGAGAGCAAAGAGCAAGAGAGTTCCCTGATGTCTTTTCTTATAAGGACACTAATCCTATTGGATCAGGGCTCCATCCATATGACTTCATTTAACCTTAATTACTTCCTTAGTGGCCCTATCTCCAAATACAGCCACAGGGCTGGGGAGTGCTAGGATTTCAGCTTGAGTTTGGCAGGGGAGGGGGTGGATGGACACAAACCTTCAGTCCAGAACAGGACTTGCAATGAATTTTCTGCATTTATTCCTAGGTATTTTTAAGTAATTTATAAATATAGTTAGCTGAAGATACTTGTAAATTTTCCATATGCATAATCCTGCCATATTCAAATAAAGGTAGTTTTTTCTTATTTTTCAGCCCTTATACCTTTTGTTTTTTTCTTACCTTTTTTCCAAACTGTAAAGGAAAGAATAATGCTTGCAGCAGACTTTCAGTAATTACTCTTTTCAGACTGAGGATGCTCCCATCTATCCCTAGTATACCCATAGATTTTATCATGAATGGATTCTGAATTTCATCAAATGCTTATTCTGCATCTACTGAGACAATCTATGGTTATGTCCTCTTTTCCATTCCTGGCATTGGTTATCTGCAACTTACTTCTTTTTTCCTTGGTCTTTATTGCTAAAGATTTTATTAATTTTATTAATTCTTTTTATTGATTTTTCTCTACTATACATTCATTTCTTATTTCATAGATTTCTACTCTTTATTATCTCTTTTTTTCTTCTTCTTCTCTGGGTATAATTTGCTTTTCTCTTTTCCCCAGCTTCTTGAGATAATAGCTTAGATTACTGGCTCATATTTTCCTCATTTTTAATATAAACACATAAAACTATAAGTTTCCTTCTATGTATTATGTTAGTTGCATTCCATACATTATATCATATCTTTATTCAATTTGAAATACTTTCTGATTTTCACTAAGATTTTCTCTTTGGCTCATGGATTATCTAGAAGTGTAATTCTTAATTTCCAAATATTTGGGAATTTTCTACTAATCTTTCTCTAGTTAATTATCTACTTACCTTTCTAGTTAATTATATAGTTACCTACCTAAATTATCAAGTTTATGTTGAGATTAGAGAATGGATTCTGTTTAATTTCCAGTATTTGAAATTTGCATTATGACCTATAATCAGTTTTTAAAAATGTGCCATGTGGGTTTAAAAGAATTCTATGGATATTCAGTGCAGCATTCTATATGTCAATTAGGTCAAGTTTATTAATTACATTACTCAAAGTTTCTACACCTTCACAATTGTTTTTCTGCTTATTCTATCAATTACTGACAAAGGTATGTTAACCTCAGTAACTAAGAGTGTCAGTTTCTCTATTACGCCTAATCTGTCCATTTTTGCTTTAGATATTTGATACTATGTTATTACATACAAAATGAGAATTGTTACATCCTTCAGGTACATTATAGACTTTATCATCCTTTTACTTTTAACTTTTCTATATCCTTATGTTTTAGATGGATCTCTTGATATTTTTATACAATTGATGATTTTAGTCCATTTATATTTGATGTAATGACCAATTCTTTTACATTAAGTCTACTATTTTACAAACTACTCTTTCCTTGTCCTGTCTATTCTGTGGTTCTTTTTTTTTCTTCACTCCTACCTTACAGATTTGATTTTTTTAAATATTTTTTATTATTCCAACTCTCTTGCCTGTTAGTTCAGAAGTAACACACTCTTTCAGTGTGACTCTAGATGGCAACCTGCATCCTTTGATTTACCAAAATCAAATATTAATGGTTGCTTTTATCCTCTGTTGGACAAAATATCTTAGAATACTTTAATTCCATCTACCTTACCTTAACGTATGTGCCATTTTGTGATGTATTTTATATGGTTTATTTTATTTATTTATTTATTTCCCCACAAGACATTTTTATTATTGTCTTATAAGTTAATATTCATTTATATTTGCCAATATGCTTTCTTTTGGGAGGAACGGTCTTCATTCTTCCCAAACTTCCATCTGAATTAATTTTTTTCTTCGTAAAGGAAATCCTTTAGAATTTCTTTTTGCATGAATCTGCTAACAAATTCTCTAAACTTAGTTCTTGCCTAAAAATAAAATCTCTTTATTTTTATTCTTGGGTGATCTTTTCAAAAGGCTTAGGATTCTTGGGAAGCCTGGGTGGCTCAGCGGGTTAAAGCCTCTGCCTTCAGCTCAGGTCATGATCCCAGGGTCCTGGGATCGAGCCCCGAGTTGGGCTCTCTGCTCAGTGGAGAGCTTGCTTCCTCCTCTCTCTCTCTACCTGCCTCTCTGCCTACTTGTGATCTCTGTCTGTCAAATAAATAAATAAAATCTTTAAAAAAAAAAAAAGGGGGCTTAGGATTCTAGGTCAGTAATGGTCTTTTTTCCAGCACTTTAAAATATGATTCTATTGTCCTCTAGTTTCCATTATTTCTGCCAGCTTTCAGTTTAATTGTTGCTTCTTTGAAGGTGATCTAGATTTTTTAAATCTGGCTTTCTTTTTTTTAACATTCGGTTTCAGTAATATTACCACAATGTGCCTTTCTTTATATTATCTTTTTCAGATTTATAGGCGATCTTTGTGGGCTGAAGAATTTCATCATCTATGGAAAATTCTTACATTTAGTTTATTCAGATTGGCTTCTACTTCATTCCCTTTCTTCTCTCCTTATGGAACTACAATGACTCATAAGTTAGAGCTTTTCACTTCATCTTCCATGTCTTCTATCCTCTATTCTGATTTTCCGTTCTTTTTGTTTCTATAAATTTCACTCTAGAGATTGTCTTTAGCCCATCAGGCAGCTCACTAATTCCCTCATCAGCTGTATCAATCTGCTGTCACACACAACTACTGAGATCTTACAAATTCATCATTAATTTTCTGTTCCATATTTTCAATTTGGTCTTTTTTCTTATAGTTTCCACATCTGCCAAATTTCTCCATCTTGTCCTTTACCACTTTCACCAAAGTAGGTATGTTTATTTTGAATTCTATATTTGAAAATTCTAACATCTGGCACCCTTGTGAGTCTATTTCCATAGTGTTGTTTCTGTTGGCTTCCCTTCATGTCTCCTGTCTGTATATTTTTTACTATGCCCTAAATATTGTTTTTGCAAAATTCCTTTTAGAAGTAAGTTGAGGCATTAGATAATGATATTGATTCTCCAGGAAGGATTTATATTTTCTTCACTGGGTGCCTAGGAATACTAGCACCCTGGACCAACTTCCCATTCACCTTTTTCTGCTTCTAGAGTGTAACACTTTGTAGTCCCAAATCAGTATAGGACAAGGAGGCACTATAACTCTTTCTCAACCCTGAAGGGCCTTGGACACCAAACACTCACTGATGCATTAGCTTCACAGAGCATCAAAACTACTGTCTGACCACATGACTTCTCAGCCTCGCATCTCCAGGAAATAGGAGAAAAGCAGACTTGGCTCCAAGACCACCCTCTGCGTCTTGCCCTATCTCTATATTCTGGCACTGGAATTCTTTTCTATTTTGTTCACTTTCTGGGATATTAACTCAGTTTTTGTCTATTTGTTTGCTGGTTTGGGTCCAGCTGTTCAAGTTGCACTCAGCAGGAGGGTCAGTCCAAATGACTGTGTCCACCATTACTAAAACAGAAGACACTTAAACATAATTTCCCCTCTTTTTAATCTTAAATAAGAGGAGCTAGGAAAACAAAAAGCTTTTTAATTCATCCTATTCCCAAGTGGTTCCTTAATTTATAATTATTTAACCTAAAACAACATACTCACTTGACCAAAATAATGTCTTTTTAAAAGTATTAATTTAAACAAGGGGCGCCTGGGTGGCTCAGTCATTTAGTGTCTGCCTTCAGCTCAGGTCATGAACCCAGGTGCTGGGATCCTGCCCCACATCAGGCTCCCTGAAGAGCAGGGAGCCTGCTTTTCCCTCTCCCCTCTTCCCCTGCTTGTGTACCCTCTCACTGTCTCCCTCTCTCTCTGTCAAATAAATAAAATCTTTAAAAAATAAAAGTATTATTTTAAACAAATGGTAGTATCAGAATATTTATTCAGAATAATTAGAATTAATCAGAATAATTAATAATTAAATAATTTTAAAATTATTTATATTTTAAATATTTAAATTATTATATTTAAAATATTTAAAATTAATAAATTTAATAAATAAATTTAAATAAATAAATGGATAATAAATAAATTTGATAAATTTAAATTAATAAATTTATTTATTATTAAAATAATAATTTAAATAATTAATCCGAATAAAAAGACTTCCACTTTCTTCAAAATCTTAATAAAACTGTACTTCATAGCTACAAAGTTTATCATACTTGATATAACCATAGGAGTAACTAGATATATATCCCACAGGAAAAACAGACTTGGAGTTGTTCATTGAGATTACAGTTTTAATAAAATGGATTAAAGATATTCCAAAGCTTGTTGTAAGTTTTGTAAACTTTTCAAAATGATTATGTAAGTTATTAGCCCAAGCACTAATTAAAAATTGCCATTTCTTCCCCATGATGTTTGTCCATTTCGCTGAATGCAAATTTTAACAATTTAGGAAAATCCAAATCAGAAACATATTTTATAACCAAAAAAACACCAATATTTTAGAACCTCTTCAAATTAGCATTTGAGACTGCTCTTCAACCTTTCGAATTCACCCACATTTAACAAATATTTTTTGAGTATCAACTATATATTAAATATATGTTTATTGGTACATTCTTTTTTAAAGTATATCAGACTCTTGTTCATGTACTTAATGATTTATGTGTCATATTAAACATTACTGTCTATAATATAATCAATGAAAAGGATATTTCCCAGTTCTCTGTGTAATGTGTCTAAGATAGCCTTGAAATTTAATCCGTCTGCATTATCTTCCTCATAAAAAGGGACAAATACAATTGGTAGTAAATGACATCAACATTCTTTTCTACTCACCAAGCAAAAATTATTACCTGTGGTTGGAATTTTTCTAAAGCAAGTCTATAGTTAATTGGAACTTCAAATCTCTACAACATGGTTGATTTCAGAAGTAGATAAGGATTGTAGAAGTAGCAAATAAGATCTCTGGCTTGCCAGAATCATAGATGCAACTCCTTTTTATAAACAAAGAAACTGAAGTTAAGCGAGAACAAAAGAAATGTTTAAGGTCCCAGCTAGCCAGGGACAACTCAAGTTCAGAATTTCTATCTCCCAAGTCCACATAATGAAATAGAAAGACTAGATTCTACAACAGTTGCCTTGAGAATGTGTTTTTGTTTGTGTGCATATACAAATGATTTAATATCATTACTTGAATTTTTGAGTAATGTTTATTTTCCTCTTTTTTTTTTTTAATTTATTCAGGATAGAAAAACCACCAATTTGTTGAAACCTGTGGCAATTATTGAGTGGGTTCTGGTTCGAGTTGGATAAAATATTTCTTTCATTTTGTGTCAATAGCTAAGAAATTTAACAGTATCTGAGATGGCTCAGATGAATTTTATTTTTGAAGGAAACTTTTATTTATTTTATTAATTATGTTCAGTTAGCCACTGCATACTACATCATTAATTTTTGACACAGTGTTCAGTGATTCATTATAACACCCACTGTTGCATATAACACCCACTGTTCATCGTAACACATGCCCTCCTTAATACCTATCACTTGGTTACCTCATCCCCACACCCCTGCCCCGAAACCCTCAGATTATTTCCCAGATTCAGATGAATCTTATGTTCATTTTTAAGCTTTTTTTTTTTTTAAAGATTTTATTTATTTATTCGACAGAGAGAGATTACAAGTAGGCAGAGAGGCAGGCAGAGAGAGAGGAGGAAGCAGGCTCCCTGCTGAGCAGAGAGCCTGATGCGGGACTCGATCCCAGGACCCTGAGATCATGACCTGAGCCGAAGGCAGAGGCTTTAACCCACTGAGCCACCCAGGCGCCCCTAAGCTCTTTTTTTTTAAAGACTGTATTTATTTGACAGACAGAGATCACAAGTAGGTAGAGAGGCAGGTAGAGAGAGAGGAGGAAGCAGGCTCCCCGCTGAGCAGAGAGCCCGATGCAGGGTTTGATCCCAGGACCTTGGGATCATGACCTGAGCCGAAGGCAGAGGCTTTAACCCACCGAGCCACCCAGGCGCCCCTAAGCTCTTTTTAATGGCACAGTGAACAGACAGGTTGGAAGGAATCACCCCATCCCTCCCAGTGGCACAGCCAAATTAGAATTGTCCCAGGAAGGACCACAGTTAATTGAAAAGATGTGTCGTCTTTGAGCACATTTTTGTTATATATTTTTGTTTGTCTTCAAATTATAGGTTTGCTATGAAAAAGTGAGAATAAAACTAAGAACAAAGTAATGGATGTTGAAGACTGTCCTCTTGTTTAAGACTTTTGCAAAATTGCTACTTTTCACTACAGTCTCTAGATCAGTGCTTCTCAAGCTTGCATGGTCATGATACATCCTGAGGAGCTTCAAACAATACTAATGCCTGGGCCCCATGCCCAGAAAACCTGATTTGTTAGTCTATTGTGGGGCCTGAGTCTAGGGTGGGAATTTTTTTTTTTCTTTTTTTTTTTAGCTGCGAGAATGATGCCCCTGAGGAGCCAGAGCTCAGGGTACTGCTCCAGACATTGCTCTGAGGTCAAGAGCAACAATTTTCATTTTTAACAAATACAGAGAGAATCTATTCCTTGTGGTGTGGCCTTCTTTCTCCAAATGAATCAGAGAAGGACCAATACTTTCTCATATAATATAATGTCCTTTCCTTTGTTAGATTTTTCACTGCCTGACTCTAAGGATTGGCCCATATTCTCAAGCAACCTAGCAAAACCTTAGATCTCCAGAGTACATAAGACTCCAGGGTCAGGTTTCAAGCAAAGAACCTTGAAGCACAAAGTATGAGAGCCCTAACTTCCCTAAATGACCTCTTTAACTATTAATTTACCAACCTTATTTGGTACAAAGAAAATAGAGAACAGACTAGAAGAGAAACTTTTTATCAAATCTATCCAGTTTTGTTGTAAAATATAATTTTAGTACTAACCATATAACATTTTAAATAGCATTTTCTTCCAAAAGACTGAATCCTTTTCATTTAAATTTGTATAGCTGATGAGAAAAAATGGGCATGGTTGTGCCCACTTTATATATGGAGACTTATATGCATAATTTTAGTGATTTATTCAAAGTCAATTGTCACTGACAGAATCAAGAAACTGAAGCTGTGTTTTTCTTTTTGATGTTCTATAATTCATACTAAAAATATTCTATTGAGATATTTACCTCAAGATATATTTTAAGAGCCACTGATTTAACACTGGATTACCAAATTCCACAAAATGTAAAATAGCATAGAAAAATAAGTCTGAAACAAAACAAATCCTAAAACCTGAAAGATAGATCTCTATAGTCTGCAAACACAACTACAAATTACATTTAGCTTTAGCCTTTACTTTTTTTTTTTTTAAGATTTTATTTATTTGACAGACAGAGAACACAAGCAGGGAGAAGCAGGCTCCCCACTGAGCAGGGACATGATATGGGGCTTAATCCCAGGACCCTGAGATCATAACCTGAGCAGAAGGCAGACGCTTAACCGACTGAGCCACCCAGGCACCCTAGCCTTTTAGCCTTTACTTTTATCATCTTACTTTCAAAACAAACTTGGTTTCATTATATTCACAATTATCCTTAATATACGGACAGCCAATACAAATAAATGAAAATCATATGACCAAATGATAGCCATATGAAGAAACTTACGGGTGATTATTACTAAAGAAGTGTATAGAACTTTCTTTCCCAGAAATTTCCCAAGAGGATTTACAACCCTCTGGCCCCCCAGTACTGTGGACTACTAGAAATAGCAAATAACTCTCTCATCATAGTGACTCTGCATAGTTTCCAAAGAAGAAACAAAATACATCTCACACAAATCTATCTTGCATTGGAACAATGCAAATGCTTTCCCTTCCTCACCCCCACTCCCCAACCCCCTACCCCCAAAAAACCTGCTCCAAGAGGAGGAAGTAGTGAAAAGAATTATTTCTCTGCCCTTGTTCTGGGTTCACAGCAGACACTGATGGCCAGAGTCCAAGCCCAGGAGAGTTATCACCTATAGTCTCAGATTGGGGTTTCAGCACCTATAAATGCTGCTGGAACATCTCATTTGAGGAGTGTTAAAGAAAAGTGAACATTGAGACTCTGGTGGCGATATACTTATTACAGGGGAAAAACTTTCCTATTTTTCCTAAACTTCATTTCCACTAAGGGTCAAATAACATAAGGTTCACTGATCTATATCATAAATACATCAAAAGGCAATGGTAATGTTGCCAACAAGAAATAAAATCAAGAAGGGTTCAGGCTCCAAGCACAATTGGAAGGTCCGAAGCTCAATGGGAAGAAACATAAACACTGTTCAACGGGAAGAAACATAAACACTGTTCTTCCATAACTCTCTGGGAATAAGCCCCAGAATGATACCCTGTCTTGCTCAACACGTAACTCTCTAGACAAAAGCAAACTTTTCATTCTGCACTTAATGTTTTGTATAACTCATTTAGAAGTTTCCAGACAAGGGCGCCTGGGTGGCTCAGTGGGTTAAAGCCTCTGCCTTCGGCTCAGGTCATGATCCCAGGGTCCTGGGATTGAGCCCCGCATCGGGCTCTCTGCTCGGCAGAGAGCCTGCTTCTTCCTCTCTCTCTCTACCTGCCTCTCTGCCTACTTGTAATCTCTGCTTGTCAAATAAATAAATAAAAAATCTTTAAAAAAAAAAAAGTCTTAAAACTTTTGGGAGAAAACAGAAGCTATATTTTTACCTAAACAGATTTCAAATATTGCATAAAAAATAAAAACAAGACAAGTGTTTGTTACCTTGTCACTGCCTCATGACCATTTCACATTTTTAGTTGGAGCTGTCTATCATATGTAAGTTATACTCAGTTTGGAACTTAGCCATTTGTAACTTTATAGGAACGGACAAAATCTTCAAAGAGACTCACATTACTTAAAATCTGCTTGCTAAGCGATTTTTAAAAAGAAAAGGTAAAACAAATTCTTGCCTATGAACAAAAACTCCAAATTCAGTTAGTTTTTTTTCCAAGAATTCTTTAAAACAGACTGTCAAGAAAACGACTCCCTTCCATTGTTGTTTGACATTCGAAATCTCTGTTCACAAGTTTCTTACTAAACAAGCTTTATTTAGTATCTGGCGTGGATTGTCTCTTCACCTTTATAAATAGAAAAGTAATTGCATAGGAATCTTGAAAGATATGTTCATGACTAAACAACACTGAAAGGAGAATTTTACAATATGGCTTTGGTAACAATAAAGCACACATTTAATTTTTTACCTATAGTAACATACATTCAATGATGAGATGTTTTGGTGTCTAGTCTGCTTTAGTTACATGTCAAGCTTTAATCACTATATTTTTCTCCCCATCACCCATTAAATTCAAAAAATAGCTTTTACTTCCTTTTTGCATACACAAAAAGCAAAATAGAAAATCTTCTGTGTTCTTTTGCTGCCACCCAGTGGCTCTGAGCAGTAAAGGCAATGATGACAACTAGCGCGGAGACCTAAAGCACGCCTTTAAGAAAACCCAAAGCATGAAAACTCAAATTATTAAAAGAGATAAATTTTGAAGACGGTAGCTACATAATAAAGCATTCAATTATGTTGCATAAATATGGAGGGCAAACCTCACCTAGTTCGTAAATTCAAGCAAAAGTGGGGGTACTTAGTGTCAGGGTGGTCCGGCATCAGCCTATAGTAGGCACTCAGTTAACACCTATATATCTCAACCAAGTATCTCTTTATTTTTTTTAAACCAATTATATTTTTAAATTGTTTCACTAAAATTCTTATTAACCAAGTGATAAAATAAAAACATGATGCATAAACTATTTGCAGCTGAATGTAAATGGATAACAGGCTGGAAAAAATACTTTAAATGTTAGTAAATTATTTCTTGGTCAGAGAAGGGGTAAATTTCTCTTTAATTTCTATAAAGAGCATGTTTTACATGGTCGGGAGGAGGAATCAATAAATTAAATCAATTATCTTAAGGAAAGAATTCTTTTTGAGGAATATGCTAGTCTATCAGTAGTGGGCTTGACTAGTTTTACAAAGGTCTGAACTATAGGACAAACGGTCAGACCTGGTCAGAGATTCAGGGTGATGGGGGCACCTGTCTGGCTCAGTCAGAAGGACACGCAACTCTTGATCTCCACATCTCAAGCATAGAGCTTGTATTTAATTCATGCAACTGGCCACTCAGCACGGGTCAGAAATTTGTTATAGCTCCAAATCCTGCTTAAAAGTAGGTTTCCAAATTTAACAGGTACCACATACACCAAAACTGACACCAGCTACACAATATTTGAAAATTCAGAGCAAATCTGGCCACTCCAAAAACAGCACCCATGACTGAGCCAGATCCTCTCCCCAAAAAGCCATGAGGTCATGAGGTTTTCAGCGGGTAATAAAGCTGAGGGCCAACACAGCCGTGAAGGTGCAGTCTCCCAACCGACTCACATCCCAGCCTCGCCATGAGTCGGGCCCCTCAACCGTAGGGGGATACCTGTCAGGCCACCAGCGGACGCCCAGCCCTCCCAGAGTGAGGCCGGCTGCACAGAAACTCTGATAAAGTTCTGTGTACAAAGGAGGGGACGAGATCAACAACACTGATAACAAAACAACAATTGTAACAATTTAGTGTCATAAAAGTTGCATGAACGAGAGGAACGTGGTCCTCTCTTACACAACAGACTGTACTTACTCCTCCCCCCGCCGGAGAGAGTCAAAGGCGCGCGTGAGATGAAGGCACGTAGGGGCGCGGCGTTCCCACGCAGCGCGCACCCGCGGCTGCTACCGACCTGCTGTCCATTGGTCAGACGGAGCCTCGTCGGCTTCCCCGCCAGCCTGACCCCGGGAACTGAAAGTGCCGAATCCAAACTGCAGATGAGTGAGGACTACTCTACCTGTGTCATCTTGGACAAGGCCTAACCTCTCCGAGCCTCAGTAACCTTGGGAACAAAAAAATAATAATGACCCACCCCAGTGGGCTTGTATGGATCCCAAGTGCAGTAACACGAGGCCTGGATGATCCGTGGCGAGGACTTGGGTGTTAACTGCCGTAAATGCACACACTCACACGTGGACAGTGCGCGACAGTACACACGCACACAGAGAACAATTACTCCTCAGAAAGGAATAATTAGAGAATCCTTTTTTTTTTTTTTTTTTTTTTTTTTTATCTGTAGTCTTCTTTCAAATTGAATAACCTATGCTTTAATTACAGATCTTGGTACAAAAAAATAGTAAACACGGAGCCCGAGTTCCCTGGTGACAATGACAATCCCATATTCAGTTTAGCCTCATGAAAGCAGTAAGACTTAAAACAATTGGTAAAGATAGCATTAAAAACAAAGACCTAATAAATTGTGCTTCCCAACTTAAGAGTAGCAAGCATTTGTTATTTACTCTGATAAAAATATGTATTTATGGAAGAGGATTCTAATACTTTGTCTTGCAAAAATTTAAATATATTGAAAATGTTCTCCAATGAGTCAGGAAGCATTTTAAATTAAAGCTCAGGTCTCATCCTGAATGATATAGTTTAGTTGCTAGCTTTTCAGGAAACAGATCCTAGTTCCATTCCATTTTTATCATTAAGAAATTTAAGATTTTCTAAACCTCCTTTGAGCATTATTTTTTTTTCTTTGAACTGCTACAAAAATGTATGACAGAATCTGCAAATAAAAGCTTTAAAAATAAGTTACAACACCCCCAATTGTTGGCAAGGATGTGCAACAACAGAAATTCTTACTCATTGCTGGTGGTAATGCAAAATGGTACAGCTACTTTGGAAAAAAGTTGGTAGTTTCCCACAAAACTAACCATACTCTTACCATATGACCCAGCAATCACACATGTTGGTCTTTACTAAACCAAAGGAGTTGAAAACTTATATCCACATGAAAATCCGCACATGGATGCTTATAACAGCTTTACTCATAATTGCCAACTTACAAGCATCCATGATATCATTCAGCAGGTGAATAGAAAAATAACCTGTAGTACATTCAGACAATGGAATATTATTGGCACTAAAAACAGATGAGCTATCAAGCCATCAAGACATGGAGGAAACAATGCATATTACTAAGTGAAGGAAGCCAATCTGAAAAGGCTCCATACTACATTATTCCAACTATATGGCATTCTGGAAAGACAAAACTATGGAGGCAGCAAAAAGATCAGTGATCACCAGGGTTCTGGGGAGGGAGGGATGAATAGGTGCTGCACAGAGAATTTTTAGGGCAGTAGAACTATTTTGTATGATGCTATAATGATAGATATGTGCCATTACACATTTGTCCAAACCCACAGAATGTACAACATCCAGCACAAACCCTAATGTAAACTATGGATTCTGGGTGATACTGATGTGTCCATTTAAGTTCATCAGTTGTAACAAATGTACCATTCTTGCAGGGAATGTCATTAGTGTTATGCATGTTGGGGGGCAGTGGGTATGTAAGTAGGAACTCTCTGTACTTTCCACTGTGAACCTAAAACTGCTGTAGAAAATAAAGTGTATTAATTTTAATTAATTTAAGATCATATAAAAGGCGGAAGAGGAATACCAGCAATGAATGGATCATATACAATCATAGCTAAAGACATTATTTCAATGTCTCTATAAATTTCAAGGCAGTACATAAGAATTAAGCTTAACAAGTCATAGTCTAAGACATGTATTAAGCTGTACATAGTACTTCCCTTAAGAGGATTAAAATATGCATTAACCCCATTTCCAAAAGCTGTTTTTAACATTTATTTTCAATGCTATATATTTACATTATTTTAAGTTACCTTAAATGCCTAGATAAGTGAATGAAATTTAATTATAGGTTATTTCCAATGTTATGTATTTTAACAATATAATGTAGCTAGGTAACTTGGAATATCAACTTGTGCTAAGGTTTTAAGTAGCATCAATAATCAAGAAAACCACTAATAGGTTAGTCTTTTTGTTTTCTACAAATTTTAAAAGTGGTAGATAAAATCTAGCAACTCCAATTCCTTAAACCCTAATTTTAATTGTTGTTAGGATAAATCCTAAGGGTTTTACATTTTGTTACACTTCTGACATGTATCACTTCGGTTACTGAACAATGAATTTCCATGTATCTAGTTAAACTACAGTGTGGGAAAAGGTCTTGGAAAAAAATTATAAGAGCATTTCTCCTCAACTTTCATTTTTCCATGAAAATTAGGGACAAGAAAACCCCTCTTCCAATTCAGCATTACTAAAACATTCAAGCAAAGATCACACCATCACTTACATATAACCCTACTGTTGTGGTATCTAACTTTATCTTGAATAACATTTAGAAGTTTTGAGAGAACATGAAGGCACACTAGAAAAGGGAGCCACTTCAAAATTCTTATTTTCTATCTATAGCTGGAATGTAACTTGTCTAAAATGAAAATTAAAAATAAACTGGGTTCTGTAGTCGCTCTGGATAATAGCATGGTGTTTCCTCAAAAAGTTGAAAATAGAGCTACCCCACGACCCAGCAATCGTACTACTGGGTATTTACCCTAAAGATATAAATGTAGTGATCCGAAGGGGCACGTGTACCCAAATGTTTATAGCAGCAATGTCCACAATAGCCAAATTATGGAAAGAACCTAGATGTCCATCAACAGATGGATGGATAAAGAAGATGTGGAAGATTCTACGATGGAATACTATGCAGCCATCAAAAGAAATGAAATCTTCCCATTTTCAATGACATGGACGGAACTAGAGGGTATTATGCTGACTGAAATAACTCAGTCAGAGAAAGACAATTATCATATGATCTCCCTGATATGAGGAATTTGAGAGGCAGGGGATTGTGGGGGGTAGGGAAGGAAAATATGAAACAAGATGGGATCAGGAGGGAGACAAACCATAAGACTCCTAATCTCATGAAACAAACTGAGGGTTGCTGGGAAGTGGAGGGGGTACGGATGGGGTGGTTGGGTTATGGACATTGGGGAGGGTATGTGCTATAGTGAATGCTGTGAAATGTGTAAGCATGATGATTCACAGACGTGTACCCCTGGGGCAAACAATACATTGTATGTTAATAAAAATAATTTTAAAAAAATTAAAAAATAAACTGGGTTCAAATGTAGGAAAATTATTAACTACCTACTGACATTTTTATACATAGGTGCTTGAGGGGCTTTTTAAGACAATGAAATAAATGCATGCACATTAAAGCATTCTTGCATTATTCCACTGAGGTATTTACTTTTTGCCTAACATTTCAAAAACTAAACAACTAGCATTCACTGGATTATCCAGCTGTCATACTGCTTCTTTGAACAAATATTTTGCTCATTAGTACAACTTTCTCACATCTTTTCACCAAACCATGTTTAAAAAAAATAAAATAAAATAAAAGCTATGCTCCCACTTCATCTCCATTCCAAGTGAGGAATTACCACTTTCAAATCATTTGTCTTTAATTCTGGTGATTACCTTCATAATGTATAATACACTGCTAATTTTCATTGGACCTCATCTGACTCCCCACCCTAGAAATAAGGATTTAATTTATACTAGTCTCCCTTATTCCTTCCAGTTTTTCATGTAAGAATTAAAGAACAATAGAGCTATTACATTTACTACTGAAATAAACGTAAAACCATATTCATCTATCAGTGTTACGCAGCATCTGGACTTCTCCACATATTAGGATGTCCTCGTCCCTCACCCCCATTTCAAACTCATTTCTATATGCTTTTACTTTTACATTGTTAAGGTGGATTTTGTTTACATTCTTGTCTTCCATGTTTAATCTACTGATTGATTCTAAAAGCTGAACATCAATACACAGCAATGAAAATGCTAAAAAATATTAACCTAGGCCCAAACTAGTAAAACCCACTTCTGAGTTCTCTAACACCTAATTTTAAAGAAAGAAAACTAAAGACATTATACAGTTTAGAATTTGTGGGGGGAAATGACTTTTAAAAAAATCTATCAAGCTGAATTCAATAGGAGATTTCTTAAGTGGTTTGTGCTCTTAGATAAGCACAACTTGGGTAAGATGTGTTAAGTATTTATTTTCATTATTTGAACCTTACTGCTGCATTATATTAGGAAAAGACCACACAGCACCTAATAATAGGCTTGGTGAAAATATTCTCTCCATGGAAACCTGACATGGTTTTCTTTCCTTCAGGGAAATGAGTTTCTTCAAACCAAGTTTAAAAGATGGCACACTCAATCATAACTGACAATCTCAGCTAGAAAAGTCTGAACGTTTTGGCTTCAGAATGAGTATAACAGACCCTTGACATTTCAAAGTCTAAGTCCTGACATCTTTGCTCAAATTAAAAAATATTCGAGTAAATATATACAGGTTCCGGGTTTTCCTCAGAATCACACTTTCACCTTATGTCATAAAGTTTCTTATACTTAATTAAAATTTCCCATTATTAAAAGGGGATGTACTTTCACATGCAAAATAATCTTTTTAATTCCTCTCATAGAATAGCCACTGTATTCATTTGCTGGGCTGCCATAACAAAGTACCACAACATTAGGGTAGCTAATGCAACAGAAATGTATGCTCTCTCAGCTCTGGAGGCTACAAATCCAACATCACGGTATTGGCAAGGTTTGTTCCTTCCAAGGGCTGTGAAAATCTGCTCCGTGCCTCTCACGCAGCTTCTGGTGGTTTGCAGGCAATCTTTGGCATTCCTCGGCTTATACGATCATCACCCTGATCTTCATCTTCATCTGATGTTCTCCCTATGCAGGTCTATGTTCAAATTCCCCCTTTTAATAAGACCATCCATCACACTGGATTAGGGCCCATCCTAATGGCTTCATCTTTACTACCTCACCCACAATGACCCTATTTCTGAGTTAAGTTACAAGGTATTGAGAGTCAGGACTTCAGCATCTGCATTTTGGGGGAGCACAATTCAACCCACAGCAGCCATTTTCACATGATAAAGTTTGACATCTTTCAATCACTACATATTTTCTGGGTAACTGCTGAATTTCCCATGTCGGTCATAGGAACTGGCACACAGAAGAGGCTCAGTAAACATTTGTGGAATGAATGAGTGAATAAATGCATGAGACTGCAAGGGAAGAAAGTGTGGCTGCTGAGAGGTTTGCTAGTGCCACATCATTAGCTGAGTAATGCCATTCTGCATGGCATTTAGCAGGAATTAGGATTATGCCTTTACAAAATTGCAAAATATCGTATACCGCATGGACTCTAAGGTCACGTGTAAATAGTCAAAATCACAAATGTTAAAAATAAAAAATGTCAAAACTCATAAAACTCAGCAATTATTATACATATTTTTAATGATTTCCTTTCTTAAGGGAATGACAGTAGAAAAGAAAGTATCAGAAATAGAGTAGTAAATGATTTTGATTTAAATTAAGTCATGGAATGCATTATTAGAGAGCAAAGGTCACTAAATGAAACAGTATCAGCCAGATACATTACAGCACTGTTTATAGGTAATCCACTTCTGTAGCACTAAATCAGGTGATTCCTTGTTACAATAATTCTTCTGCTATTTTAATGACTAAACCTCTTTAGACAAGATCCAAGATGAATTGTACATACTACAATAAATTGTACATAACAAGCCTCTATTCTTTTTACACTAACATTTTCAATGTAGACTCTCAATAGATAATGCTCACATAACAAGGGATTGAAAGTATTCTTTTCTATTTCTCCTAATCATCTCATTCAAATCATATAATTTCCTGGGTACTTGGCTTTAAAAAACTCTATTGCTATAAACTTTAAATTCAAGCCCTGGATAGGTCTACATTCATTTCAGCAGAAGCATCTTGAAATGCTGAATTATCATCTTCAATTTCTTTCAGTCATTTATTGTAGCTGCCAAACTGAAATGGTGCACCTAAAAGGCAACACTAAACTGAAAGCAAATAATAAAAAAAGTCTCTTAAATGCTTCATTTATAAAAGCTTTTTTTCCCCCACCATCAAATTTTGTACACGGTCTGAAATAAATTGCTTTACAAAACTGACATCTTGCATGCAGTTATTCTGCCACAATACATTTGCTTAACTTCAAAGTTTATGGGGGCCAGGGGAGAGTGGGGAGCTAGCATCCTTTCTCAACCCTTTATGAACAGAAGAATTACACGGAGCTAGACTGGTTTTGGGTTTTGGTCTTTTGGGAGTGCGGAGGGGGCAGAATTAAAATTAAACCTCAATTGCCAATAGGGATCACTATAGCTATCCCTTTTCTAGATAACTTTACTAATCCTTCCTGGCTATATTAAAAAATTATGCCATAAAAATAAACACTTTTAAAAGGCACATCAAGTCAGAGGGTAGCTACTCCAAAGAGTACTCTATGACAGATAACTCTGACAGGAAAACATACCTGCTAACCAAAAACATTCAAAGCGTTTTCTTGAAACCCTGCTCAAAAGCAATATAATAGCAAATTAACAAAGTAGAACAAATCTACAGAATTCTACTATGAAGTCCTGTATACTTTTCCTCCTAACATAATTGTTAATGACAACTATAAAATGCTAATAGACAAAATAAACAAAATGTAGTTTGTATTTCCAAAGCTGGAGTTTTAGACCAGGATACAGGGAAAATGAAATTATTTTATTAGTAAAGTACATTCAGATCACCTTTATATAAAATAGGTTTCTACCAAGGTCATTTGGTAAGGGAACCATTGCATATATTTGGGCAAGGGCCAAAAATATAAGAAAAAAATGAGAAGCCAGTGCTTCTTTTTCTTCCCTTTATATACCAAACTTAGCTACTACAAGACAGTCAGAATCAGTTTGAATATTTCTGTTTATGTCACTTTGTAAAGCCAGAATTTCTGATAACTTACTGCATTAAATTATAGTTTAACTATATCATAAACAGAATGATTCCTAGAGCATCTTTTTCTCCAATGACCTACTTAAGAAATAAGTATCTATATTCAATACATTGTCCATTTTTGAAGCATTTTTTGTCAATTTTAAAAATCTTATTTAGAAATAATATCAATCCATTTCTAATAGCTAAGTAGAATAATTTTTTAATCTGCAGGGTATTTTAAAAACCAATCAACTTGACATAACCTCCTAATTCCAGGAATGTAAACCATAATTCAACCTTCAATTTTCCTCTTAACATATTCTACTTTACTAAAATGAATTCCCATCCTGCAACTATGAACAAGAAAATTGTACTTAAAATAATATTAAAAGACAAAACCTCATTATTTAGTATTAGATTAATAGTCTATAATTCTAATCTTAAAAATATCTATAGCTATAACCTCTCCAACTTGTTAATTCCCAAGGAGATTAATAAAAGATGTGATTAACATCTAAACTGAGAGCAGACTGTCATTTGGAAAAAACTATGTTAACAATAACTACACCATAGTCAAATAGATCAACCCATCACCCTTTATGGTTCTGACTAAGGTTAATGAGCACAATTTGTCATAAATTTCCTAGTAACTCTGAAAAACTGAATTGAACAAAAAGATTACTTTTTTCATAATGCTTAATAAAAATAGAATAAAGGCTGGAGCTGTCTTCCTTGGAACCCGCACAATATTCGGCAATGTGTATGTCATTAAATATTTGTGAAATGAATAAACAACAACAAATGAGCACTCATTGCACTACTACCATTTAGTTCCTTATTATGGCCGGATAATGAGTATTTCAAATTCTACATTATAAAGGACAATACACTCAACTAACATTTTAGTTGTACAACTTTTCCTAATAAAGCACTGAACAAATTATTTACTAAGAAACTCCAATTTAACAGAATTTAGAGTTGGATTTTCACAAACCAATAACTTGTCTAATGATTTTCTGCAACTGAATGACATTTTTCATTTTTTTCTTTATGAAATTAGAAATATACAGAAAATGCAAGTTGTAAGTTTCCTTGTAATAAATAACGCATGCACACTACACTTGCTCATAATAACATTTATTTCTCTTGTGAAGAAGTTACTTTTTCAAAAAGCTAGAAATTTGAGAGGATGAGGATGAAAAAAGGAATGAAGCAACTATACATGTACTTCCACTTCAAAAACTGTCTGACATCTGAGCCAAAAGACTCTCTGCATCTATCAGTGACTTCCTCTTCATGTGCCACAGAAAGAGTTCAACATGCTTTACAAAACCCATTACATTTTAAGACCATTTCCAATATCTTCTACCATAAATCAAGAAATCCATTTATTCAAGGTTACTTATGGAGAATTAATCACACAGAAAATTTTAACAACTTCTTTTTCAAAAATTAAAGTACTTTACTGTACTTGGCATTCCTTTACATAATGATGTGAATTCACAGACTGAAAGCATTAAAAGCATATAATTAAAACTCAAGGACTGAGAGATGAAAAAATTTTTTTAGCATGTAGAATTCTCTGTAACAAATATTCTGGAAAAATAAATCAGAATATAAACACAATATAATCTTCTTTGGACTTGTGCTCTCCTTAACTGTGGTATTATATAAACATAGAAAGTTGTTCCAAAATACTTGTATGTACTCAGTATCACCTCGAAAACATGTAATCAAAAAATTTGAAAAAGTGAGACCAAGAGATCTACGGGTACAATGCATAGGCAACAAAAACTCTTGAGTTTCTCTATTCTTAATTATTTCTAAAACCTATCTCCCTAAATTCAGGGGCAAATTATAGAAAAGAGAAAAATAAACAGTCAGCTATAAAACCTTTACAGCTTTTATTGGTAAGGTATACCCATTATGCCAAAATTGAGCCATCAATAGACAGCCTCATTTCCCATCTAAAGCTAATGAGAATATATTTTACCTTAAATGGAACAAAGAGGCAAATTGCCAAGAATTAAAATATAACCTCAAAGTCTTAATTTCACACTTCAAATATCAAAAAAACCAATAATTCCCAGAATCATGAAAACACGATGAAGTAGCTACATAGAAAAAAAAAAAGGACATTAAATCATTTCATTCTTTCTTAATATTAATATTCAGCCTTCAGATTGCATACTTCATAAAGTCATTATTCATTTAAAATAGACAAATGTTTACAAAGAACATTTAACTTAAATTTCAAAGTTACTTGTAAAACGGTACTTGAAAGATTGACCTATATAAGGAAATAAGAGTCTTTTCAAGAGAGATGATAAACTATAAATATAAAATATATCACAGTGTTAAAAACCTCATTGTGTTCTATAGGAAAATCAATAAAGATTAACTTAATCTTTCTAGGGAAAAGAATATTTAGCATTATAAATTTAAAATGTAAATTTTATATATGAATTCAATAACAAATACATTTAAACCTTGAATTGCCACATAATCATCTATTTTGTGGAAAACAATAAAAAATGATGTACTTTTTCAATATATGTACATCAAAACCAAAGGGTTAATTTTTACTTTTTCCTTTATTGGCAACTTTGGATGCATTTTTAGGTTTTGGTTCCCAAAGGGCATTTTTCACAAATCTTGAAGCTGCACCTCTGTCCAGCTTGGCAGCCTTTTTCTTGTCTGTTATTTCCTTGACTCTGTTCATGTATACTCTGATTCTTTCCTTAAAGATAAAAAAAAGGCAATAAATTTACTAAGCTGTTCACCACTGCTAAGCTTTATTATACTATCCCTCAGTTAAATTCAACATATATGTATTTATTGCCTATTGAGTGGTGCTAGTAAGTGCAAGTGAATAGGATAAACATGCTCCATGCTCTCCTGGAGTTCACAGTCTGCAGGGAATGGACATTAAGAAGTCATTTCAGAAGTATTTGGAGTGTTTCAAAAGAGGAAGAACTAGACTAAGACATCCTTGAATTGTTTACATGTGGTTATACATGTTTTAATTTAACATTAACCTAAATCCAAATAACTCTTATGTATCCGAAGTCTATAATCTAAAATAGAGTTCTCATATACTTGTACAAAACACACAAATTAAACTTCTTGAAACTTTTCTAAACCGAAAATAGAAGAAATACTATTTAACTATTTTTTTATTTTACCTTCTAGTATCACAATTAAAATAAGCAAAATTAAAATACAAGGTTTTGGGGGCGCCTGGGTGGCTCAGTGGGTTAAAGCCTCTGCCTTCAGCTCAGGTCATGATCTCAGGGTCCTGGGATTGAGCCCCGCATCGGGCTCTCTGCTCGGCAGGGAGCCTGCTTCCTCCTCTCTCTCTGCCTGCCTCTCTGCCTACTTGTGATCTCTCTCTGTCAAATAAATAAACTTTTTTAAAAGAAATTTTTAAAAAATTAAAAATACAAGGTTTTTTTGTTCAATTTTATAGCTTTGATCAATAAGCACACGATACTTTTAATCAAATACACAGTTCTAATCAGACTTTACAAGGTGAGAAACGTAATAGGTTGCCATACCACTTCGAATCTTCTGAGACCATTAATCAGAATAAAGGGCTATTCTCTACTTTCACTGGAGAAATAAAGGGGTGACAGCCGAAAACAGCATAGTAAATGATTAATCACTGACAAAAAGCAAGTTTCATTAAAGTAATAAAAATAGTTACAGAAATATAATCAGAAAAATTCAAAACCCCTAGAATTTTTTTAACTCTGCTCAAAATCCTCTCACAGCTCTCTACTTCCCTTAGAGTAAAAGCCCAAGTCAAGTCCTCCCAACATACACCCACCCCAGGCTTGCCTGGAATGATCTTCCTCAAATATCCACACATCCACCCCCTCTCTCCCTTCCAATTGGCTCAAATGTTAACCTTGTTAATAGGCCCTGCCATTTAAAATGGCAATCCTGGGGCGCCTGGGTGGCTCAGTGGTTAAGCCGCTGCCTTCGGCTCAGGTCATGATCTCAGGGTCCTGGGATCGAGTCCCGCATCGGGCTCTCTGCTCAGCAGGGAGCCTGCTTCCTCCTCTCTCTCTCTCTCTGTCTGCCTCTCTGCCTACTTGTGATTTCTCTCTGTCAAATAAATAAATAAAATCTAAAAAAAAAAAAAAAATGGCAATCCTACTCAAGCACTCCAATCCCCCTTGTCTTATACTATTTCTTTTCCCATAACATAGAACTTTTTAACATATTATATATCTATATATTTTACATATAACTTTCCAACATACTGTATATGTATATATACTATTTGTTTACATTAATTGCTTGTCTCCCTCCACTAGATAGTCTGGCATCAGCGACAAGGGCAATGGTATTCTACAGCTTTATTTCCAGAGGAATCTTCTCACTTGGATATAATGCCTGGCTTCCAGTAGGCACTCAATCATTTGTTGAACAAAAAAAAATGTCTATTTTCAGTGCCTTTCCCCACTCATGATATACATGACAAACAGATTTTCTCTCATACACTAACTCTGTGATCAATTAGTGATGTCTGTCACAAGGTCAGAAAAGGGGAATGGGTTTATGTATGCTTTTAATGTCCCAAGCATCATTCAGAATATGAATGTACTCTCCATAAAGTGGGTTATGACAGAGAAAAAAGACAGATGATGATTTTATCCATTTCCAATGACAGAATCAAGTATTAAGACACTACAAATAACTTTGTATTAAAGGAAAAACGAGAAACCTTATAAATGTAAAGTCTGTACTAGAAAGTTGAAAACAGATGATACAGAGCATACTTCTTAAGATTTTAAAATCAGTATCACTGGTCAAATAAAGATCTGTGCCTCATACCGTTTCACATTTTTGCTCTAAGTATTTTTCAAAATTTCTGTATTTAAAAATAAATTTGTTTTTTCCCCAAGAACTTTAAAAGAAGACAATGCCTTAGTCCATATATTTATAGAATTAAGACAAGATATCTGGTTTATTCATTTTTTTATAAATAAATGATCAAGTATTCTAAGTTGTAAATAACATACATATCAACCACCATAAGACTTGAGAATAATAATATAGTGTCAAATGTATTTCACATATTTACTTCATATCTTATAAACAAAGAATAAATTTATTAATATTCTTATTCATAAAGCCAAGTCAAGAAGGTAACCATAAGTTAGATTTCTAATTTTTTCTTTCATATAGAATGATTTAATTTTTGAAGTCAGCAAAAACTCCATGATACTAGACCTTATATACTGTACTTATACATCTAAATGGAATACAAAGACAAACCTAGAAGATTTATTACAGGTTGTAAATATGTCACTAATGCAGAATTACTGGACAGTACACATACAACTGGTGCCAAAAAAGCTTTTAGCTTTGTTGCTGAACTGGATTCTTTACTGCTGAGAAAATGAATTAATGGAAGAATTGAAAAGGTGGGGGAGAAACTTTCCCGTCTTTGCTAGTAAATCAACTAGAATATACTTTTAAGAATTGTGTAAGAGTTTTTTTTAAAAAAGGCAGTTGTAGAGATGAACAGGATTTCGAGAATTTATAGAAAAAATAATATGGAAGTTATAAATAATTACTTGAATTTTAACATTTTCCCATCCAGAGATTTATAAAATATATGGAACACTATTTCTCTAACAAAGGTAAGGAAAAGACAGGAGGAAATCTGGCTCACTTTCGTAATTTGGACTTTAAATAATTTTGTTCTCCATCACTAGCATGATAAAGGTACTGTGAGTTTGACTTTAGGAATACCACAACAAATAGCCAAATAAAAAGAAATCCACTGCAATCTTACCAATTCTTGCTTTACTGGATGTTCCTTAGGATTAACTCCCTGAGTCGCCAAATAAACTGTAAGACAAAGATTTCATGGAATAAAATGGCATATTAGTTAAGAGCATTAATTAAACTCTAGTTACTCACAAATAAGAAATGTCACAAAAAATTATTAATTAAATCTTAAATTATTCAACCTCTATTTAATACTAAATTTTATGTGCCTCATGGATATCTGGTATTCTGACTTGAAGGAAATAAATATTTGACTATTAAAAATTGCCATAAAGTGTAACTGTATATAAAGTGCTAGCATTTAAAAATAAATCACCTTTGAAATAATAAATAATTTGCTAATTAACTCCAAATTAATATACATACCCCAAAACATTGAATTTAATGTGTAAGCAGAAACTAAATCCACTTTGGCTTGTTCAAGGGGGTCCAACTATTAAAAAAAGAGAGAGAGAAAGAAAAAAGAAATACATACAAATTTTGAGCACCATCACATTATTTTAAACTTTCACCAAATACAATATATCAAAGAGATATTTCCTTTACTTACTATAATCCAATAACCAAATGATCTTGAAAATAGTTTACAAAAAAAAAAGTTTTGTTAACTGGTGATTTTGCCCACAAATTTTCACTTCAGTGTATCATCTTTACTTTAGACAAGGAATGTGTATAATCCAAGAAAAATTCTTTTCAATTATTTTAATTTCAGGAGTTATGATCTGGGTTTTGTATGTCAAAAGTAATTTATCAATATAAACACTGTACATGATGCATTTATGTATAAGAGGCAGGCTAAAATGCTTAGGCAATACCAAAGACAGAAGAAACATAATGAGATTTGTTTTAGACTGTCAGAGTCAATTTACTCTTTTTGTCCTATAGGGTTTCCAGAAACCCTGATAACATCATTGTAATATTTAAAAGGTCAAAGACACAGCCTGTCAAAAAGAATGTTGTGAGTGCTCCTTTTTCTCAAAACCAAGTCAAAATAAAAATATAGTTAGTATTTCCTAAGATAGGAGTTCTGTTTTGTTTTTTCCCCCCTAAAAATACCCAAATACTTATAAAATTGAAATTAAGGGAGAAAGGAGCATATGTCAGTCATCTTTGTCCTCTATATATTTTCATAACATAGCACTCTGTTTCAAGAATTATGTTTTTAGAAATTACATTTTTAAAATACCTTCTGTAACAACTCATTTCTAGAAACAGACATCATGGTCTTCAGCATCTCATCCACAGCACCAATGGAATTCTCAAATGTTGATAAATACTCATGAATTTCTACTGGATAGTCTTCATTAACTTCTTCACCTGCCATTATGACCAACTGGAAAAAAATTAAATTCTTAGAGTTCGTGGGAAAGAGACTGCTCTTTAGTTTACAAAAACAAAATCAATAGGTTATATCACGTATTTAAAAAGTACTGAAAGAGTTAAAACCTGAAGATAATTAAACAAATTTTCTTAAATTATAATTTTAGAGTAACTACATTCAAACTTTCCCTCCTCAAATTGTTTGAGTGGCAGGAAGAAAAGAGAACCCATCCAAGTCCACTAATGCTACATATATCAGGGCCTCAATACCTTTCAAGAACAAAAGATTATCAATAATCAAAATCCCACACTTTTTAAAAACTTTCAAAAAAAAAACCTGTTGAAATTAAAGATTAAGCAAAGCTATGAAAGTATGATGAGTATATCCTATCCCTTATGCTTGCTGAAAAAATAATAAGCTCTTTCTTTGAAAAACTTTGAAGAATTTTAGCCCTTCTAAATTTAGGTGTTGATCTAGTAGCATGGTATATTAAACTAAAAAATTAGAAATCCTAGGTCTGAAATAGCTTATGACTATTTATCACTAAAATCATTTTTAAGCCTATATTTACATTTATATATGTTCTTTAAGCCTCTTTAAAATATTAATAAAAATTTCAGAGAGTTCATAAATCACATAAAATTTACCAGCAGAAAAGAGGAAACCTGGGAGAAATAAACGATATGATTTTCATTTAGGCTAGAGTATATCTAGAGCCCATTCTTTTAAAATTCATTTATATCATAATACATAATATCTATGTGAGAAAAACCAAAATCCACACCAACATATTTAATATGATATCTAACACTAAATTTTCAGAAGCAATTCCAAGCCACACATACCATCTGTAGGTTTAAAAAATACATATTAGCTGAAAATACCTCTTTCATTACAAAACTAAGTAGAACAAACAATGTGTAAAATAGTAAAGCATAGTAGAATTGAAGTAAAGAGACTTGAGCTTTCTGTCCTGCTTGATCACTGAATTTGTCACCTTAGATAAATCACTAAAAGTCTCTGGCCTCAAATATTTCATCCATAAAATAAGGCAGTTGGCTTAATAATATGTAAAGTCCCTTATAATTCTAAATGTTATGACTATGTCACTTAACTTTAAAAAGTACTGTTGGAATATTCAGTGACAATGTATCAACATTTCTATTCAACAAGTACATTCTGCTGAGACATCTGGTTTCATTTAAAAAAAAAAAAAAGTGAAGTCCATCTGACTATCACTACTTGGGCTGTAAAGTTACTATCTAAACTACTGTGCAACCAGCAATTAAACAAAGGACATGATAAAAGAAAACCACACAGGAAAGAATTGTGTGTGTGTATATATATATTCATATTTTGAAATAGGAATTCCTATTTCAAAAGTCTAACAGAAAATATGTATTTGCCTCTCATCCCTCCCCAAATCTCTCCAATGACAGAAGAATCCAAAACTAAGTCCATAGTAATGCTGGAAACATCAGTAGACCTCAACAGCATAAATTTTTGCAAGCTAAAGAGCGAATGGGATCAGGGTGATAGGAAAGCGAGTCAAGGACTCCAATCCCCCACAAGCAAAAGAGAAGGTGAATGTATGAATAACTCCAAGTCAAGGGCACTAAGAACTGGGCCATGAGGGCTGAAAACAGCCAAACCAAAATCTCTAAATCTTGGAAGGCTCCAGCAGCTGCTGCCCAGATAAAGGTATAAGTACAAGGGATATACTGAAAATGTAGAGAAGACTTAAGAGTTTATTCTCCTTATGAAGAATTTTAAGCCAATAAATTTGAAAATCTGGATGAAAAGAATAAGGTGCTGGGGGACGGGTAATCAATTATCAAAATTAACTTAAAAAGAAGTATGTAAACCAAATAGATTAACCACAGAAAAAAAACTTTTAAGGTCAAAGAGCTACCCTCCAAAAAGGCTCCAAGTCTCTAAGATATAGGTAATTTCTTTCAAACCTTTAAGAAACAGTTAATTCTTATGGTACTTAACTGTTTAAGAACACAAAAAAAGATGAAAAACTGAGATACATGCAGAAAAATAAACTCCAGATGAATTAAAATGATAAATGTATGAATATATTAAGATTATTAAAATATTTATATGATCCAAATGAAACCTAAATGCTATAAAAGGAAATGAGTGACAGACTTAACTACATAAAAACTGGGGAAAAAAAAAACTACAATACAGTAAAAGTATACCATATGCAAAGTTAAAAGACAAGAAACAGCCTGGGAGAAAATATTTGCCAAAATATAATCAAGAATTAGTTAGATTATAAAAAGAACTCCTACAAATTAAAATAATACAGATATCTCCCATCAGAATGGCAATAACTTTAAAGATTAGCAAAGTTTAATGTTGGCAAGGGTATACAACGAACGAATATAAATTGGCATAAATTTTTTATATGTACATACCCTTTGGCTCATGAAGTCTTAAGAATGTAGCGTACAGAAATCCTTGTATACATACATACAAATTTATTAAAATGGACACCTTTAACTCTTCTCTCAGTCTCTCCCACTTTCTCTTGTATCAGTATTTCCCTCTGCTCTATCATTAAACATAGATTCCCACATTTTATTTCTCCATTTTTGAAAACAAAAGAAACATCTTGACTTCACATCCCCTCCAGCAAAAAAAACATTTTTCAACCTTGGAAAGGAGTGCTTATTCTAAGTCCCAATTCCTCTCCTTCTATTCTTTCTTGAATCGGCTACAGTCAGGTCCCCTCCTTCTCACTCAAAATTGCTCTTGTCAGGGTCACCCACATAGGCAACTTAAACTGTATGGTCAATTCTCAGTTCTCATGACTTGACATTGTTCACTCACTTCCTTTAGTTTCCAGGGCATCGCATTTTCTTGGTTTCCTTCCTACCTCATGGCTCCTTTCTTGGTCTCCTTTGCTGCATCCCATACATATCCTCAGCCTCTTATCCTTGATATGCCCACAGGCTGTCCTTAATTCTTTTTTTCTCTCTAATTTACTCCCCAGGCAGGACTTTAAATTGCATTAATATACTGATGACTCCCATGTCTTTACCTCCAACTCTGACCTCCTCACTGAACTCCAAATCACATTTCCAACTGCTTACTCAATAACTCTGGTTGAGTGTTAATAGATTTTCAAATATAATGTGCCTAAACCAAAATCTTGCCTGCTAGAGTCTTTCCAACTCCACCTTTCCATCTGTTCAAACATAAAATTACAGAATGGTCCTTGACTCTTCCCTCTCACCCCATATTTAAGACATATTTTGAATCCAACCATGTCCCAGACCACCTCTATTGCCACCATCCTGGTCCAAGTCAGTCCAAGCCATCGCTGTTGTTGCCCAGATTGTTACACAGACCTCCTAAATGACCTCCTTGTTTCCATTCTGACAGTTTACTATCAAGAAAGCAGATTGATCACTCCAAATCTAAGTCAGATTGTATCATGACCCCGCTTGGAAATTTCCAAAGGCTTACCACACTTTGTTCAATATAAGACAAAACTCTTACAATGGTCAGACACCTTGGTGGCTCAGTCAGTTAAGTATTTGCCTTTGGCTCAGGTCCTAATCCTAGGGTCCTGGGATGGAGCCCAGCATCAGACTCCCTGCAAAAAGCCTTCCCTCTGCTGACTCCTCTGTGACCTCATCTCCTCCCACTCCACCTCTTCTTGCTTATTCCACTCCATCCGAAAAGACCTCATTGCTCTTCCCCTTCACATGGGGCATGCCCCTACCTCAGGACCTTTGTACTTCTTCCCTTCCTAGAATGCTTCTCCTGCACCAAGAGCTTCAGAGCTCATTACTTCACCTTCACCAGATCTCTACTCAAATGTCACCTATAGGTAATCCTTTCCTGACCATCCTTTGTTAAAATGCAACACCCCTCTGACTTCCCATACTCCTATCTCCTTCTCTACCTCACAGTGCTCAGTAGCATGACAAATTTATTTTACTCATATACTGTATAGCTACCTCATAACCACATGAGAGCAGAAATCTTTGTGTTTTGTTCACTAGCACTACCTGACAATCAATAAACATTTGTTTAATGAAAAACCTCTAACAAAATATTGGAAAGACTAAGCTAAATATTCATCAATAGGGAAATAGTTAAATGAATTACAGCACATCCATCCAAAAGAGTATTAAAAACAAATAAGTAAATCTTTATATAGTAACACACAATGAGAAGTGATGAAAAATTCATAGAACATTGTATATAAAACAATATGGGGGGAGTTGTGGCGGAATGAGAGAATCTTAAGCAGGCTCCATGCCCAGCTTCAAGCCAAGGTGGCTCGAGCGGAAGGGGCTCGATCTCACACCCTGAGATCATGACCTCAGCCAAAATCAAGAGTGAAAGGCTTAACTGACAAAATGGCATCAGGCGAGCTGCTCCTGGTACCAGACAGGGCTCACCCAGAGCAGCTGAACCAATAGGAGATTTGAAGACATTTACTGCAAGAAACCAACAGGAGATATATGAAGAGATTTATTCCAAGAATCTGGTTTAAGCAACTGTGGGGGCTGGCTAAGTAATTCCAAAATCTACAGGGCAGGCCATCAAGGAAGAACATACTAGCAGTCTTGGCTACAAGCTGAAATTGCTGTCCACAGGTGGAATTTCTTTTTTGTCACAGAAGCTTCAGCTCTGCTTCTAAAGGCTTTCAACTGATTGAATAAAACCCATCAGATTATCTAGAATATTCTCCCGAACTTACAGTCAGATAATATGTAGATTTTAATGACATCTACAAATACTTTTACAGCAACACCTAGATTGGTTTTGGACTGAGTATCTGGGGCTGCAGCCTAAACAAGCTGTCACATCAAAAAAACCATCACACTCCATTAAGCCTCTGGAACTACAGCAAAAAAAGTACATTACTGGCATTACAAGTTGCTGTTCTGACAGAATTTCCCCTGCAATAACCTTGGTATTCCTAACTGTCAGGTTCCCAAGTAATAAAACTAGACTTCAAATTCCACCTAACGAATACGAAGGAATGAAAAATTGAAAAAAAAAAATCACCATTTTGCAACCCCTAATGAGTTTACAGATTCACACAACAATCACTGACAGATAAAGGTTTGATTGGGAAGTTGACAACACAGGAGTGAGACAGTTACTACTTAGGCCCAGGGATCAATCTCCACATCACTGAGAGTAGAACACAAACATTATGAATCTCCCGATGTGAAGCAACATGATATACACAGCACCATCTCTGTAACATTTCCAACTTCCCCCAAAAAGTTGAATCTGAATCTAATTGAGCCTTTAAAGCTAACTTCCATTTTACAGGAAATACAAAGGATAGAGAAACAAGTTACCACAAGAAAGCAAACAGACGAATCTAAAATGAGAAATACTCTAGGACAATTGACCTGGTTTCTGTAATAAAGTGTAATGAAGAAAAACTAAGAAAAGGAAAAAGTAGAGGAAGATGAGATCAAGGAGATCTGGGAGAGCTAACAGCCAAATGAAATATGTAGACTGTTTGGATCTTGATTCAAATCAAGTGTTAAAAAAATATTTTGAGACAAAAAAATCTGCATATGAATCAGATGTTATATGACACTAAGAGATTACTGATAATTTTGCTATGAAATTAGAATTCAGCTATGAAAATGGCACCATAGTTATATATAATGTTATCATTTTAGGATGCATACTGCAGTACATAGGGGCAAAATTACAGGAAATCTTGAGTTTACAATTTAAAAAAAGCTAGCCTACATGAGTTACTTATACTTGAGAAGAGAGGTAAGAACCTATGGCGGGGGGTGGCAGCTGGGTGACTCAGTCAGTTAAGTGTCTGCCTTCAGCTCAGGTTAAGATCCCATGATACTGGGATCAAGCCCCACATTGTGCTCCCTACTCAGCAGGGAGTCTGTTTCTCCCTCTCCACCCCCACCCTGCTTGTGCGCTCTCTCACTCTCTCTCTCAAGTAAATAAAATCTTAAAAAAAAAAAAAAAATATATATATATATATATATGTATGTATGTATAGGGGCACCTGGTTGGCTCAGTCTGTTGAGTGTCTAACTCTTGGTTTCAGCTTAGATCATGATGTCATGGGTTGTAGGATAGAGCCCCTACTCAGGCTCCTCACTCAGCAGGAAGTCTGCTTGAAAGATTCTCTCCCTCTGCCCTTCCCCCCACTTGTGCACTCATATGCTCTCTCTCTCTCTCAAAATAAATGAATCTTTCAAAAAAAAAAAGAACCTACGTACATTATTTCCATATTGAAATTAGATACTTAACTCAGAAATCTAACATTTAGGTTTGTGATACCTAACTCACAAACCTAGCATTTAGAATATAACTCAGTTCATAAATTGAGGAACACCTAAATAGTCTAGAATACTTAAGCAGCTCCATTATCTGCCATTTTGATTCCAAATATAATTGGGAGGAAAGGGAAGCTAAGTTACTGGGTGTGCTCACCAGATGTGTGATAGTTGTTGAACAAAGCTTATAAAAACAAAACAGAGGGGCGCCTGGGTGGCTCAGTGGGTTAAGCCTCTGCCTTTGGCTCAGGTCATGATCTCAGGGTCCTAGGACTGAGCCCTACATCTGCCTCTGTGCTCAGCAGGGAGCCTGTTTCCCCCACTCTCTCTGCCTGCCTCTCTGCCTGCTTGTGATCTCTGTCTGTCAAATAAATAAATAAAATCTTAAACAAAGAAACAAAAAAAACCCAGACCCTGTGGCCTCAAATGAGGTTTATATTACTAACATTTCCAACAAAAGCTGACATTCCAGAATATCTAATTATTTCAATAATGTCATAAATTTCCTTCTATAAAAATCCTGATGTCCTACACTTTATCTGGCCCTCCTAAAAATGTGTGCATGCAAAAATGAATAAACATATCAATACAAGTCAAAGTCATATGTAAAACTAGAGAAAATGTTTGCAACACAAAGACAAATAAAAAGAAACCTCTACTAATCAACTTAACAACAAAAATCTACAATTCAAAAGAAAAATGAACAAACAAAATCAGAAGCTCTCATACAAAACTAATCCAGATGACCAATAAACATAAAGCTATTCAATCTTATAATCAAAGAAACATAAGTCACTAAAACAAGATGCCACTTTTCATCTGCCAAACAAAAATTAAAAAGAGGTATAGTACATAATATGGGCAAAGGTGAGCAGAAACAGTCTCTCATGCACTATGAAGCAGAGTGTAAACTGAGTATGGGGGGGGTTGATGGGAATTTGGCACTGTGCTTCAAAATTATGTATGTTGAAGTTCTTTGAGCAATTTTACTTCCCAAAGAGTATATTTCCATACAAGATAATGTTCAAGGACATCTACTATAACCCTCTTTAAAACAGTGAAACTTTATTTTTTTTATTCAAAGATTTTTATTTATCTATTGACACAGAGAGAGAGATCACAAGTAGGCAGAGAGGTAGGCAGAGAGAGAGAGAGAAGGAAGCAGGCTCCCTGATGAGCAGAAAGCCCAAAGCCGGGCTTGATCCCAGAACCCTGGGATCATGACCTGAGCCGAAGACAGAGGCTTTAACCCACTGAGCCACCCAGGCACCCAGGTGCCCCAAAATAGTGAAACTTTAAAGCAGAGAACCATCTACATGCCCATTAACAAGAACTGGTTAAATAAATTATGACATAGTCATTCAATAAAATACTTTGAGGCAGTGAAAAAGTGTTATGTAGAACAAAAACTGAACAAGATATATAATACAACCCATTTGTCTTTAAGCAAAAAGATATATGAATGTGGAGGCATACTTGTATATGCGTGTAAACTTCTTTTAAAAAAAAAATTTTATTTATTTATTTGACAGAAAGAGAAACAGCAAGAGAGGGAACACAAGCAGGGGGAGTGGGAGAGAAGCAGGCTTCCCACTGAGTAGGGCAACTGACTCAGGGCTTGATCCCAGAACCCTGGGATCATGACCTGAGCCAAAAGCAGATGCTTAAGGACTGAGCCACCCAGGCACCCCTGCATGTAAATTTCTTAAAGGATACAAAAGAAGCTGCTAACTATGGCTACTTCCAGAAAACCAATAAACAGGGAGGTAAGGGAGCACATTTTACATTATACTCTCAGAAGGAAGACTTTAAAACAATAATAAATATAACATATTATAATATATATATTTTATACATAATATGTAAATTTTTCAATTATCTGAAATTTTGAAATTTATTCCCAAATATGCCCGATGTCATTTCCCCCAACTTAGCAGCTAAAAGTAAACCTGTATTCTTTAGCTCTTTTAAAGAACTATATGAATAAATTCCCTTCTCTACACATAAATTTTCTAGCCACCATGAGGCCATTTTTCTCCCTATTCTCACGTACAAAAGCCTCTCAGGCCTTATTCTCTCCTTAGAACTCCTAGAATTGTGAGGACTCCAGTCACCACCATTTTTTTTTTTTTTTAGTGGCAGAATCTGAAAATAAAATCTAATAATCAAAAAAAAACAAACAAATAAATAAATAAAATCTGATAATCTCTCTCTGGAAACATGGAAATATTCATGCAATCTAGCTGGGTATATATATATTTTTTAATTTTTAATTTTTTATAAACATATATTTTTATCCCCAGGGATACAGGTCTGTGAATCACCAGGTTTACACACTTCACAGCACTCACCAAAGCACATACCCTCCCCAATGTCCATAACCCCACCCCCCTTCTCCCAACCCCCCTCCCCCCAGCAACCCTCAGTTTGTTTTATGAGATTAAGAGTCACTTATGGTTTGTCTCCCTCCCAATTCCATCTTGTTTCATTGATTCTTCTCCTACCCACTTAAGCCCCCATGTTGCATCACCACTTCCTCATATCAGGGAGATCATATGATAGTTGTCTTTCTCTGCTTGACTTATTTCACTAAGCATGATACACTCTAGTTCCATCCATGTTGTCGCAAATGGCAAGATTTCATTTCTTTTGATGGCTGCATAGTATTCCATTGTGTATATATACCACATCTTCTTGATCCATTCATCCGTTGATGGACATCTAGGTTCTTTCCATAGTTTGGCTATTGTGGACATTGCTGCTATAAACATTCGGGTGCACGTGCCCCTTTGGATCTCTACGTTTGTATCTTTAGGGTAAATACCCAGTAGTGCAATTGCTGGGTCATAGGGCAGTTCTATTTTCAACATTTTGAGGAACCTCCATGCTGTTTTCCAGAGTGGCTGCACCAGCTTGCATTCCCACCACCAGTGTGGTAGGGTTCCCCTTTCTCCGCATCCTCGCCAGCATCTGTCATTTCCCAGTCACGACCATTTTTTGCCTGCTTACCCCAGCTCCCTCATCACTCAGATCAAGTCACATCCACTAGTCTCACAGCGCCCCTGGTTTCTCCCTGTCATTGTTGTAACTTTATACTTCTGTGATCATCTGAAGAATGCCCATCATCCACACTAGACTGTAAGCCTGGTACAGGGCAAGTCTTTGCTTGTTATTACATTCCAAGTACCATGGCAGCATGTCGTAGTTGCTAAATAAGTATCTATTAAATAAATAAATCCTTACTGCCTGGCATGTAGCAAATGCTCAGGAAGTGTTATTCATTTACGTGGCATTGTAGAGTGTGTGCTAGGAGGAGTAGGGATAAAGAAAAGAATTGTCGGGGAACTGAGCAAGTACCTGGTTGAGGATAACTAGCATTAATTTGTGTCCTTTGTGAATTTCTTCAGACTTAGAGCAAGAATAATTATCCAGAATGAGGAAATGGCTAGGAGAGGACTTGCAAAAGCAGCCTTAAAACAACTGACTGGGAGGTATTGCCTTGAAAGGAAAGAAGAAAGGCCTTTCCCTCTGCTTGGAATACCCCATCTTCACACCCCATCCCCTATATTCTGGGTCTAGTGAAACATTAATTCTTTAAACCAGCACCAAATGTCCCTCCTCTATAAAGGCTCCCATAGCATCCAAACAAAACTCTCTCTTCCTCTTTGTTCCCAAGGTTCTCCATAGACTTGGTTATTATATAACCATCAATCATACTACTTCTCATGTATCTTGATAAACCCAAAGGTGTCAAATCTTGTTTTACTTGATCCATTCATTCATTATATTTGACAAAAATGAACACACTACTCAGCCCTGAATTCCACACTAGTCCCTGTCCCTCACTAGCTATTTATTCTGTCTCCTCTGCTGGTTTTTCATTTCCCCAAACCTATGAAGGTTAAAATGCCTAAGGACTCAGATCTTATACCACTATTCTGTTTACATTCACTCCTTTGGTGATTATCTCCAGTCTCACAATTTTAAGTACCATCTGTTCACTGACAACTCCCAAATGTTCTTTTCCAGCAATGAACTCTGCCCCACTGAACTCCAAACTTGGTAGACTCAACATCTCCACTTGGATGACTAACAGACATCCCAAACCTAACATGTCATAACTGAACTCCTAATCTTCCCCCAAACACCTGCTTCTCCTTAAGTTTTTCACTTCTTAGTTAATGGCAATTCCACGCTTCAACTTGCTCAAGCTTTAGTTCACTCTTAAAATCCACAGTCAATCCATAAACAAATCTGTTAGCTTTACCTACAAAATAAATCCAAAATTGAACTCTCACCATATTCACTTCTTTTCACTCTATGAAGCCACTACATCTCATGTGAATTATTACAACACCTTCCTAATTAGTCAGGTTTTTGCCTACCATACTCTACAATAATCTGTTCTTAACATATCTGCCAGAGTGATCCTGTTAAAAAACTCAATCAGATCATGACACTCCTCTGCCCAGAACATCCCACTGGTTATTTATCCTTTATGCTATTCCTTCAAAGTGGGATTTATGTTGCATGACATTTGCATCTGCACATGACTAACACAATGTCTTGCCACATATTAGGTACTAAGTAACTGTTACCCCTTCAAAACCAGTGGAAGTAAACTCCGGACACATTTTGAGATTCTTAATATCAGATTAGAGTTTGTACTTGAAGATATTGGGAAGTCATACATGGATCTAAAAGAAAACTATACCATAAGGTACATACTAGCGCTATTTCCATTCCTATGCTAAGTAGAGTTACATACAATTATGAACTAAGCCAGAAAAAAATCCAATTTTATAAATTTTTTGTATGTTGCACCAGAATTCTATTACCTAACAACCTTTTTTTGCCCTGCATTTATCTTGGAAAATAATGCTGAAACACACATCAACAATCTATCAATTATATTATTCCTTTGGCAGACAGTCCACATTGATGCCACCTTTCATTGTCCTTCAAACTTACAGTAAAATCCCTGAGAAAAGATATTTTTTTCCTTTTAAAGGTCTTAACCTCTAAAAAACAAATTTATCCCAAAGTCTGAATAAAGATACAAATTACAAAAGATTACTCAGATTTGAGATGAATAATTACATTAGATTATAATGAATTTACTTCTATTATTTAATGCTAATGTATAACTCAAAGTATTTTCAAAATTAGATATGAAGCAGAAAATTATCTTCGAAACCACGGAATTTGCTTATTACAATATTCTTATCCCTAAAATAATAACCATATATAGGACTATTGTGAAAGTTAACTGAGTAACATTGGTAAAGCTATTAGAACAATGCTTGGCTCAGTTACTGCTCAATACATTAGCTTACAGTAATAGTTATTAATTTACTAAAGTGAAAATGACCAAATACCCTAATCCAATGTGGACTATTCAAAAACCATACTTGAAGGGTCAACTGGAATCAGTAGCTGAGATAACCACATATAAAGAACCATTTGAAAATTAAAATCAGTTTTATGAAAAACTGTATCACCTCTGACCTGTGATACAAACAACATTAACTATTTGAAGGCAGCTAGAACACCCTGTAACATTTTGGAAAACCACTGCTCACGGGGTCATTATTTTATCTTTCAATAAAACAAAGAGTTCTAGCATGTCCACAAATCACAAACGGTTCTCTGAATTTCAATAGGAATTGTCTTTATTTTCGGATCCATCATTTTCAGATCCAACGTCAAAATACAGCTAATTCTCCATTTAGTATATTATCATACAGTCCAAAGAGATTAATAAGCGGGGCATATACATCTTTATATCAAGCCAGAACTGAATTGCAGTCAACACACAGAAGGATATTATAGATAATTTAAACAGAAATTTGAATCGCACCCAGCTTTCCTGAGGCATAAAGAAAGACTTTGCAGAGATTGTCGACCACAGATTTCGACTTTAAATCGAAATTAGCCTACCATCTCAGGTGGGCTGATGGTAGGCCGTCTGTAAATGATAAACCTTGATAATATAGTAAAGTTACTTCCCTACACCGGACACTTTGGCCTCCGTCCCTAAACAAGATTTGACGGCAGCTGAAAATTGTGAAGTCATTTTATTTCTCCTTCACCTCCCAATATTTAAAAGGAGGAGCTGAGGAGGAAAATCTAAAGGCCAGACCGAGAGAGACTGGTGAGAGGCCAAGGTTAGCCAAAGGCGGCAAGCAGCCGCAGAACAAGCCGAAGTGGGGGTCCTGCCACAACGCAGCCCCCACCGTTAGGGTGGGAGGGAACGCATTCGCGACGGCTACGCAGCCCGACCCGCTTATGTCAGTCAGCCCGGGGATGAAAAAGGGCACTCCCAGAAGAAGCGAACTTTTGCAGAAACACGAGAAATACTCAAACCCCAGCTTTGAATAATACCTCACTGGCCTTCTACTCCTGTCTCCCGGAAAAGCAGTCGGGCGGTGGTGACGTCAAAGAGGCGCCAGCTCTGGCCGCAGCGCCGGCGTCGCTCTCTGATAACCTCACGCCGCTCGTCCAGCCCCCGTCTCCTTTTCCCTGTCCCCCCACTTGCCGAGGCCTTCCGTCCAATCTGTGGAAATATTTGGGCCAAGAAGGGGGTACCTTTTGCTAGATTTGTATTCTTGGGACACCCATTATAATACAAGTTGAGCATACTAATCAGAAAAAAAGAAAAAAAGTGAGTTATTAAAGCTTTGTTCAGGTTTTTATTTTTGCCTAAACTCATTCCAGGATCTTGGTTCTTAACTACACCCCCAAATATCTGCCTCAAAATTGACGGTCTAGGGCGGACTCCCAAATTAGCTCTGGTGAAACAACAAGTTCTTTAATTCATCACTGAAAGATTCCTTTGGGGTCGCCTGGGTAGCTCCAGGATGGAGTGGAGCCCTTCATCAGGCTCGCTGATCAGCGGGAAACCTGCTTCTCCCTCTCCCACTCCCACTGCTTGTATTCCTTCTGTGAAATAAATAAATAAAAGCTTTAAAAAAAAAAAAAAGTTACCTTTGTAAAGTACAGCAAAAATGAATTTATTGAAAAATGGGAAAAATAGGCAAAAGACAAGTACGGATTTTTCACTATTAGTTTCAGTTAGCATAAAATTATATTAATAAATACAGTCAGAATATAGAGGAAAAACTGCTAATTGGAAATGTAGTATAGTAGCCCCCGCTAACCGTGGTTTCACTTTCTTTGGTTTTAGTTATCTGAGGTCAACCGCAATCCAGAAGTGCTTGAGCCTTCCTCGGATGAATTATTAGGTCAAGAGTCGCCTAACACCATGTCAGGATGCCTGCACCTTTTAGGTCAGTTTATCTCATCACGTAGGCATTTTGCCATCTCATGTCATCACAAAAAGAAGGGTAAGTACAGTACAATAAGGTCTTTTGAGAGACCATATTCACATAGCTTTTATTACAATATAGTGTTATAATTGTGCTCTTTTATTAATTAATGTTGCTAATTTCTCAGTGTGCCTAATTGACAAATTAAACTTTGTCATAAGAATGTAGATATAGGAAAAAGACCGTATATACAGGGTTCAATACTGCCTGCAGTTTCAGGCATAGGAGCAGGTGTTGGGTCTTGGACTATAGTCTCTAATGACAAGGTGGGGACTACTGTAAGCGATTAAGAGCATCATTTTTACATTTGTAACTTTTTACATGCAATATATATATATGCATATATAATCTATAATCAGTATATTGTATGCCTTAAACTAATACAATATAATCAAATCACTATATTGTATGCCTTAACTAATATGTTATATTGTATCCCTTAAAGCTAATACAGTGTTGTAAGTCAGTTATACCTCATTAAAACTGGCAAGGATTGGGGAATAGAGAGGAGAAGAAAAAAAAGAAGTTATCTAAAACTCTGGCCACAGGGTGGGAAAAATACCTCCTGAATAGCATTTGAAAACCACTGCCTTATGCTGCATCACAGTTTCTGTTACTCTATTTCACATCAGGAGGCTGAATTCACCTTAGTGCTAGTGAATACCCCAGCTCTTAGCTACAATAAGAGACTCAAGATTTAACAAAATTAGGTGGCCTTGGCACTGGAAGATAAAGGAACTGACCGCATTCCCAGAGTACATCAACCAGTTCCATTCAATTACTTCACAGTACAAATGATGATGGACAATGCAAAAGTAGCTGTTCAGGACAAGCTAGCTATGTGACCCTAGGCAAATCATTTAATCTCTCTGATCCTTACTATTCTCATTGGGAAAATAGAGCTGATAATAACATGAGACAAATGAGGCACCCCAAGTGCTTTCCCTAGTGCCCAGCACAGAGTAAGCATTTAATAAATATTATTTATTAGTAACAGGAATTATCACTATACAATATTATCACTAAAATAAAGGAAATTAGAAAACTCTAATGTTGATAGAAAAAGAAAATCCTGATGTTAAATTTGGAAAGTTTCTTAGATATTAGTATTCAAATTGTGCATAATAAAATTAGGCTCCCAATTAATATCAGAGTAAAATAACAGAATTTTTTTTCTATCTTCTGGATAACAAAAGAAAATCACTATTTTACAGCCCGCGTAATAATAAACTCAGGTGAGAGTCATCAGTAGGTGCTGGAACTGTTAGGTGAAAGTTTGATGGAGAGCAGGACATTTACACCACCTTAAAACACTTCATCATAGGTTATTTTTGAATTATGAAAGTAAAAGCAGTAATTTTACAATAGCTAAATCTGATAGATATAAAACCAAGTGTTCTATTTCAGTGTCACTAATGGGACAAACTAACATCATATGCTTCCTTTTGTGATGCGTTAAGACCAAATCATCATTTAATGTTTTTCTGCTATAAAAACAATCATTCCATTCATTTATTCCTGCCATAAGGATATTATCTGAGTCTGATCCCCAGGAAATATCAAACACAGCCAAAGCGAGGGACATTCCTTTTTTTTTTTTGAATTTATTTATTTATTTGACAGAGAGAGATCACAAGTAGGCAGAGAGGCAGGCAGAGAGAGAGGAGGAAGCAGGCTCCCCGCTGAGCAGAGAGCCCGATTCGGGACTTGATCCCAGGACCCTGGGATCATGACCTGAGCCGAAGGCAGTGGCTTAACCCACTGAGCCACCCAGGTGCCCCAGGACATTCTTTAAAAACAAAAAAAAAAAGCTCTACTTTAAAAATGTTCATGTCATTAAAGATTAAAAAAAGAAGAAGAAAAGAACTGTCCTAGATTGAGAGACTAGAGGGACCAACAGCAAAACGCAATGCGTGATCCTGGATTAGATCCTGAATCAATGAAGAAGAAAAAAAAACTCTGCAAAGAATATTATCGGGGCAGTTGGTAAAATTGAATATAGATTTTATATTGTGTAATAGTTTAAATCTATGTTAAGTTTTTTGTATTTGATAATTGTACTGTGATTATGTTAGAAAATGTTCTTGCTCCCAGGAGATGCATGCTAAAATATTTAGATTAAGGATAAAGGGCCATGTTGTCTACAATTTACTCTCAAATAGTTCTGAAAAAATACTAATACTACTAATAATAGTAATTATATGTAAAGAGAGATATCAGATGTGGCAAAGTGTTTGGTTTTTTTTTTTTTTTTTTTTAAGATTTATCCATTTGGGGATGCCTGGGTGGCTCAGTTGGTTAAGCAGCTGCCTTCGGCTCAGGTCATGATCCCAGCAGTCCTGCATCAGGCTCCTTGCTCGGCAGAGATCCTGCTTCTTCCTCTGCCTCTGCCTGCCATTCTGTCTGCCTGTGCTTGCTCTCTCGCCCTCTCTCTCTCTGATAAATAAATAAAATTTAAAAAAAAAGATTTATCCATTTGCTTGAAAGAGAGAGTGGGGGAGGGGTTAGAGGGAGAGAATCTTCAAGTAGACTCCCCACTGAGCATAGAGCCCAACGTGGGGCTTGATCTCAAGATACATGAGGTGGTGACCTGAGCCGAAACCAAAAGTCAAGCGCTTAACTGACTGAGCCACTCAGGTACCCCAACTGTTTTGTTTATAATTGGTCAATCTAGGTGAATGATATGAGAGAGATCATTGTATTATTCTTGTAACCTGTCTATAAATTTAAAATACAGAAGAAAGAAAGAAGGAAGGAGATGGGGCGAGAAAGACAAGACAAGACGGAGGGGAAAAAAGCATGGTGGATGGGAGAAATTCAGTCCTCTAGCTTTATGGGTGGGTTTGTTTACAAGACTCCTTTCTTGTTTGTGACCTTTAAAGACCTGGGATGAAATAATCACCACAGATATTGGTCTATGTGTATGAAATATCACTGTGCAGAATATTGCCCATGGCTACCCCCATCCCCCTCCCTCAATTTTGAAAAGTCAAGTGCAGATCTTACTAATATTAACAATTCCAATAGCAAGCTTTGTTTCTATCTTTCTTTGTTTCATATATCATGGATTAAAAAACAACTGTGTGCTGGTTCACATCAGCATTTGGAAGTTTGTTCTCATTCATTGACCTCATTGTTTAATCATTGAGCCAAAAGTGGTTAAATCACTCTCCCTACTTCTCAGGCTGGATATTGAGAATAAATAAGCAAGTGAGTCTTCTTTACCACTCAGATTCCCTGCACTCCACTCCCTCTTCCAGTCTTTCAGGAGAGGGACTGATGGAGAGTAAGCTTTGTTCGGACAGATAGGTACAGAGGGATGGAAATCTCTGCATGTATGCCCAGCTCCTTGTGGGGCCCTGACTTGCTAGCTCAGAAGACAATCTGCAGTCTAACTCCAGCCAATTTCACTTCTGCTGTAAGAAACAGAAAAATTACAGATAATGAGAATTTAGGAGCATGTTAGGCTTGGTTCAGGGGAAGTCGTTAGCGTTTCATGGCACCCTGAGGAAGAATGCCCAGATGGTAAGAATATTCTATCTTGAAACCAAGTAGGAGATTCTAGGTGATGAACATTTAATCCCATCACTATCTGTACTGTTTGTCTAATTAACCTAAATAAATACACCTCTTCCTCCTCTATTTCTTTGATCTTTTATTTCTTTGTGCTTTTTTCTTCCTTCCATCCTTTTTTTTTTTTTTTTTTGGTTGTTGTTGCTGTTGTTTTGTTTTCTGAGTGTTGAGTACTTGATTCACTTGAACCATCTGGTTGGATGAGAGAAAATTTAAGCTAGGTTGTCAGCTCAGAAGTCATTCTAAATACAAAAAAGAGGTCTATTTTTCCCTTATTGTCATTGTCCTTTCCCATTGCAATAACAAAATGCCACAGACTGGGTACCTTATAAGCAATAGACAGCTACTTCCCACAATTGTAGAATCTGAAAGTTCTGAGATTAGGGTGCCAATAAGGTTAGGTGAAGGCTCTCTTCCAGCTGTGGACTATCAACCTCTTGTACTCTCTCTTGGGGAAGGCAGAAGGGAGTTCTCTCAGACCTTGTTTAAAAGGGCACTAATCCCATCATAAGGACTCCTCCCTCATGACCTAATCACCTCCCAAGGGCCCCAGCTTCTAGTACCATCACATTGGGCATTAGGATTTCAGCATATGAATTTGGGGGAGACGCAAATATTCAGACCATAACACTCATCTTCAATTCACTGTGCTTTATTGTTGTAAATTATTTACATCAAAAAATGGTATAAAGACAGGATTTTAAAACCTCCCTAGAATTAGCCATTTCAAAAAATAACTGTAGTAATTCAGTGCTTACTTAAGAAATTGATTCCTGTTGTACTCCTTAAAAATACCCTGAAACCTTGCCACATAATAACATCCTTCAAAAAAATCAATGTTTATAGATATAGTGAAAGTAAATATATTTATTACTCAGAGTGAATCCATCCTATGAATTGCATGTAGCTCTGTGCCTCCTGCCATTCCCACATGAAGAATAACCTAAATTTTCTGGAATGATGATCAAGAATGTAAGGGAAAGGGCATTCTTAGATGGTCCAAGACTCAGAAATCAGTCCTCATCAATGGTATGGGCATGTGTGATTCAGTTAAGTGCTCTGAATCTAGTCTATAAAACCTGTAAAATCATGATTTCCAACCACTATTGGTCTTCCTAAACTTTGTGACAGAAGTTAGGCACTATATTTTGCAATTTAAGGCTTTGAAAATGTTTCTATATATATTCCTTACAAATCCAGGCTGTACTGTTTTCAACATCGTAACATGGGCACCTGTTACAAGAAGGCTAAATCACTGAAGGAAATGGATAGTTGATCAATGCATTTTTCAGCCCTTTCTATGTCTGTGCCTTTTTCCAGGTGACTTTGTTATTTTTCCCATCAGGATGTAGAATATTATTTTCCCACCCCTTGATGATGAGTTTGGCTATTTGCTTTGTTTTGGTCCATGGAATAATAGTGGATGTGATGCAAGAGGAAGCATGAAAACCTGGGTTTGCTTTGTTGTGCTTTTGCCATCACAATGAGAAGGATAGAGCTAGCTCATTATCCCAGGAGGAAGGTGAGGGTCACGTGGAGCAGAACCTAGTCATCCCACTAAGCACAACCAAACCAGCTGACTCATAGCCCATGCCCAGACCCATAAGTAAGCCCAGGTCAAGATCAGAGGTAGGCCAACTTAGCTGAATTCTTCAGACACCAAAGAAATAAATGATAGAATTATATGCCACATAGCACACAGTTTTGTGGCACTAGCTAACTGCCACCGTTCAGTAAAAATATATAAATGGGAGGAGTAAGCTTGGCTTCTTGGAAAGTGTTCATTCTCCTAGATATTATGAGTTATTTATTGAACCAAAAAATGTAAAAGTAAACAACAACAACAAAAACTGTAAAGGTGCCTTACCCCTAATATGTAAGCTACATATTCAGTGGGGTTTATTTCATATTATAAAGGTGATAGTGGTGAAATATAATACTGCTGAAATAAATGAAAGCCTTATTTTTTTATCATAATGCTGCATATCTATTGGAAGGTATACATTTGTGTATCAAGAGGCAGACAGTAATTACCATCTGACAATTATTACTATCCAGGTATTCATCTGAAGGTTCTGTGATGCATCATAACTATTTTTGTTTTATCAGTTTATTAATTTTTAACTCAAAGAATGAATATGCACATTGTACATCGTTCTGATTATACAGACATCAAACTTATTCTTTTTATCCACAGATCCTAATAACCTGTTTTATGTATTTTAAGGAAGCCCCTCTAGTCAACTAGTTATCTAAACATGGTTAGTAAGATGAAAAGTTCAGTTAAAGTTAAATTTCCATCGCTATAGTAAAAATTTGATAGTAAATTGTGTAAGAAACATTTTGATTTATACTCCAATTTGAAAATTGGAAGAAAAAATATTATTTAAAATTTATTTAATTATGTATTAACAAAATTCTGGTTATAACTGCAACACAATAACTGTTAGAATGAAGAAAGACAGAATCAAGTATTGGTTGAGATTTTTGTTTAAAATACTTCTGACTAAAATACTGAGCCTGGGTGGCTCATTCAGCTAAGCATCTGGCTCTAGGTTTCAGCTCAAGTCATGAACTCAGAGTTGTGAGATCAAGCCCTGTGTCAGGCTCCACACTCAGTGGGAAGTCTGCTTCTCTTCTCCCTCTGCCCCTCCCCACTGCTGGGGCGCACTCTCTTTCTCAAATAAATAAATATTAAATTAACTAATTTATTTATTATTTCTGACAAAATTATTGGGTGCTAAATGCAGTGTGGTATCATGACATGGATCCTGGAACAAAACAAAATGAGAAAAATTGGTGAAATCTGAATAAGATCTAGAGTTTAGTTAAAAGTGATATGTGTCAATTTCTTAGTTTTGATAACTGTACAAATGTAAGTTAAAAATTGACATTTGGGGGGGCGCCTGGGTGGCTCAGTGGGTTAAAGCCTCTGCTTTCGGCTCAGGTCATGATCCTAGGGTCCTGGGATCGAGCCCCGCATCAGGCTCTCTGCTCGGTGGGGAGCCTGCTTCCTCCTCTCTCTCTGCCTCTCTGCCTACTTGTGATCTCTCTCTGTCGAATAAATAAAATCTTTAAAAAAAAAAAATTGACATTTGGGGAAGGGCACCTGGGTGGCTTAGTCAGTTAAGTGTCTGCTTTCACCTCAGGTCATGATCTCAGGGTCCTGAGATTGAGCCCCGCATCGGACTCTGCTCAGTGGCGAGTCTGCTTCTCCCTCTCCC